>NW_016107446.1:268808-288094 GCF_001604975.1 Cebus imitator
GGGGAAGGGAGGGGAGGTGGGGAAGTAGGGAGAGGAAGGGAAGAGAGAGGAGGGAAAGGAGGGGAGAGAAGGGAGGGGAGGTGGATGGATGTGGGGAGGGGAGGGGGAGGGAAGGATAAGGGAGGGATGGGGAGGGGAAGGGAGGGGAGGGGAGGAGAGGGAAGGGAAGGGAAGGGAAGGGAAGAGAAGGGAAGGGAAGGGAAGGGAGAAAAAAACAAAGGAAAGGAAGAAAGGAGAGAGGAAGGAAGCAAGTAGAAGAAGGAGGAGGGGGGACAAAGGGAGGAGGAGGGCAGAAGGAAGGAAGACAGAGAGAGAAAAGGGAGACAAATGTGAAGCTGTGGAAAAATTAGAAACCTTGTTATTGCTGATGTGAGTGTAAAATGGTGCAGCTGATGTGGAAAACTATGGCAGCCTCAAAAAATTAACCATAAAACTACCATATAATCCAACAATCCCACTTCTGTGTACATACCCCAAAAATTGAAAGCAGGGTCTCAAAAAGATACTTACACACCCACGTTCACAGCAGCATTATTTGCAATTACCAAAAGGTGGAAGCAGTCCATATGTCAACAGCTGAATGGACAAACAAAAATGTAGGCTACAACTACAATGAAATGTTATCCTTAAAAAGGAAGATGCTGACACAAGCTACAACATGGATAAAGTTTTGAGACATTATTCTAAGTGAAAGAAGCCAGTCACAAAGAGAAATACCATATGATTCCACTTATATGAAGTTCCTAGAATAGTCAGAGTTACAGAGACAAGAAATAGAATGGGGGTTGCAGTGGGAGGGAGAGAGGGAGGAATGGGGAGTTAGTATTGAATGGGTAGGATTTGGTTTGGAAAGATGAAACAGTTCTAGAGCTAGATGGCGGTGATGGTTACACAACAATTTGAATGTACAATGTGAATGCCACTAAACTGTGAACTTAAAAATGGCTAAAAATGTAAATTTTGTGTTAGGTGTACATAACCACAATTTTCAAAAGTAAGGATCATTACTACTACTCACTGGGCTCTCCTGATAAAAAGCCATAAATCCAATATGAGCGGATCTTTCCATTCATGTCACTAAAAGTGCACCCAAAATGATAAGCCTTACTTAATATTTTTGCTGCCTTACCTTCTGCTTTATATTCCCTTTTCTATTGCGTTCATCCTATTGCTTTGCCTAGACCTAGCAGTGAGAGAGGACTTACAGTCTTGTTCTTGACTCTGAAACAGATGTGTCTACAAGTTCACAGGGACTGGTTTCTAATAAATCCTCCCTTATGTTTGGGACATTTTCTTCCATTCTTAATTTCCTATGAATTTTTATTAAGCATGAATAGTTTCTTCTATTACATTCATGAATCAAATTTATTTGTTTCTCTTTCAGGTTATCAGTATTCTTTGGTTTCATATAACTTGGTTTTGTGATTACAAAGATTTTTAGGATATTTATATGAGCTCACACTTAAAATAAGCTCGAGGTTCAATAATTTGAAATTGCTTTCAATTAATCTCAGCATGTTGGATGTCTTCATGTACTGTGTTGTAGAATTTTAAATGAGCCCTAAATGTTTTGTCACAAATACATTTTTCTTTCCTTTTTAATTTTGTTCTTGTGTCTATGTCTGGTAAGCCTTGCCTATTATAACTTCAGTTTTCCTATCACTAATTCACAAATAATTTAGTGCTCTTCCACCCAAGATCAGATCAAACCTTCTGGAAAAGAGAGAACTGTCACTTATAACTCTACACATTTGCTTTTAAAAGGATTTCAAGGTGCAATTATTATAACTAGTTTGTTGCTATTTTTCAGTTTTACTCAATATCAATTATTTCAGTCTTAAGTGGCATCAGTTCAAATTAAAATTAAAATATTCTTTATATGAAATACTTTTCACAATTGAGCTAGCAATACCATCAATATTTACACTTTCATTGTCATTAGAATTCTTGTCACATAAATAACTTCTATTTTTTTTATTCATTTCCTATTGTTAATTTTGGCAAAGATTGAAGTAAAGGTACTATTTGAAGGAATAAGCTCTCCTAAACAAGCCAAGCTTTGAGAAGCACCAAGGTGCCTAGTTACATGCCTGAAATTTGTTGCCTGGTCATTTGCCCCTGAGTCCTGCTTTTATTACATCAATCACTCACTCAACTCCTTTTTCCTCAAAAGATTTTTTCAGTATTCATAAACTCCTAGTTGTGAGACATGAGTGAGTGTGGAGAACTTTCATTATAGGGCACTTTGTTTAGCAGGAAGAGATGTTGCATTTTTCACATTTCTCTATCCACACATCTTTACGGTTTATTTTAAAAATGCTAAAATGGGATGAGTCTTTTACTCTCAAAAATATAATAATAGAGCCTTCTTCCATCTAAAAAGATTTCATTTTGCTCATTTTAGATTACATACATTATATGTGTATGCTATTACTATGCTACTTTAATCTGCATATACTACTTTTATAATTAAAAATAAAAAATTATGTGACTAAACATAGCCTGTTCCTCTTCAAACCCAGATTAAATGCATGTAGATACGGGCTACATGCATGGCTCGTAGGATTTACTGACATAAGATCTTCATGACTTCACCAAGGTATCTCCAGTTCTATACTTTTAACCAAAATCTAGTCAATGCCTAAGCTTCTATTGGATGTTTTACTTGAAATGTTTATAATTTCCTCGTCATAATTGCCCCCAATTGTGTACTTCTTCCCTCCCTGCCAGTGGCACAGCCACATTGCTAGTCTCCAAATCTGGGGCCATCTTTGATTCCTCATCTCCAGTGCTCACATTAGTCTATCATCAACCTTGCTTTGACTGCCCACTGAGGGCCAGGCTCTTTTGGTATCTGAAATTACTGAAACATTTCTTTTTCTCATTTCTACTCTTATTCCATTTCAGGTTCTCATTCTCTGTCACCTGATAACCTCAACCATTGCCTTTTCTGCACTCTCCTGCCCCGGCTCTTTCCAGCCACGTACACACACCCCAATAGGCAGCTAGCTCACAGCTGTCTAAGCAGTATCTAGAAAAGGTCTCCTTCATTAAACCATGCTACTGCCCAGAAATACTCATTGGTTTACATTCTACGGCCTCATCATCAGCTCATTTACTTAATCACTAGACATTTATTAAACATCTGGTATACCCATTTAGACTCTTCACAAACTGGCCGCCTATCCTTCCACCTTGTTCCCATCACTACACAGTGCATAACATGAGTCCATCTGATGACCATGGCAGAATCATTCCTTCCTTCACACCATCTCCTCTGCTCTTTCCTCATCTCTAATCCCTTCCTTTCAAATTAGTTCTATTTTTGACATCAGCACTCTCCTGAAAAACGTATAGTCAGTTCATCCAATTTCATATTTACTCTTACTCTTGAGCACAATTTCTTGCCAACCAATTTATGAGCTCTTTCCAGGGAAAGTCCATGTCTTCCATTCTTCTGTTACTCCTTTGGGGGTGATTAGAGTGCTTTACATGTGGAGGGGACATGTTGGTTGATTAATTTACTTAGCTCCCTTCCATCTGCCTACTCTATACACTATGAAACCACCTAGAGAGCTTTATTCATAACTATATGTATTTTAGCTAAGAAAAGCAGAGACAAACAAATAAGGTTAATGATTACTGAATAGGAGCTGCTAGTCTTCAGGAGAGAGAATGCAGCCAGCTAGCTCCCACGGAAAGTCATTTGGCCATATTTCTAAGCAGTTTGGCACTCTCCCAAAATAAGGTACACTCTGGTAGACTATCACGTCTGGTATGAAAACACATTTTTGAAGCTTTGAAGTAAGGTACTTCTGATTATTTGTGAATTCAAGATCAGAAGTATCTATAAATGTTTGCATTGATAGGGTGGGTGGGATTGTTGGAAGCGTTCCTCTAATTAGGATCTTGGCCTCGGATCCCTCGATGATTTGCATGTGCAGACCCTGTCAATATGTTCCTGGAGAGTATGGCTTAAAAAAAAAAAAGGCTAAAAAAATTTCAGGAATAAAAAATCAGAAATTGCATTTCCTGCTTGGATTAAGTGAGGGGAGACTTGGAGGGTGGGAGTTGCCCTCGCCTTTGGCCATGAGACAATTGTATCAGAGTGTTCTGTTTTGTTCTGGCTGGATAGTGTCTACTTATCAAAAGCAGGAAATTGCATTTTAACTTGGATCTGTAGGATGCTGGGGAGGGGCTGATCTGGTTAGGAGGGTGGAGTTGGGAGGAGGACTGGGGCAGAGAACAGTCAGTACTAGACCATCATAGGGCCCGCGGCCATCAGGAGATTGGCAGGAATGGAAACTGCATTTAGGTGGGGAGAAAAAGACAGGAGTTGAAGATGAGAGCAAGTTTGTCTTCTCCAGATGTGAAAAGAAATGAGGAGTCATTTCTCCAATCTGGAGAGAGCATTGCTCCCACTATAGAGTTGTAGCATCCTTCCCAGCTACATAACGTGAGTGTTGATTCAGTTAAAGCCCTGAAGGGGAAATAAGCGCAAAGTTGTCTGATGCCAGATTACAGGCACCATTGATATTAAGATAGGAATATCTACATGCCATGAAAGAGCTTGGGTAGGGGGAAAATGAAAGGAAAGCATATTTTGTGAGCAGTCTTTTGTTTGTGTTCAGTTTATAATGAATGTGGTGAGAGATTTGAGGACTAATTTTAGCTAATGAAAAGACAATGAGAGCTATTAGGGAATTTTAATATACAGAAATATGAAAGCAAAATCACATTTATTCACTCTTCTGTAAACAAAAGCAAATAAATACTAATTGGACATTTAGCAATTAAAATTCGATCTAATAGCAGGCATAAAACTAGTTGATTCTTACCTTTTGAGTAGGTGTTCAGAAAGCATGGATTCATCCATTTTCCAAGTAAAAGATGTGTGTGTGTTTGTGTACGTGTGTATGTTTCCCAAGGAAATGAAAATGGCAACAACAGGGTTTAAATAGGAAAAACTTGGCACACGTGCACACACACACGAGCACACATGTACACGCACACACACAGAAATGTGGAATCTGTTAGAAAGCCAACCAACATGAAAAAATATTACCAAAATAATAACTGAAAGTCTACACTGGAAGTTTTTCTTCTCAGACTTTTTATTCTTTTATATTCTTATAACTCGGGCTACATTATAATTATCATTCTGACATTATGTTAGTCTAAATAATAAGTTAAATACACGAAAGCACTATGATACGTTTCTAAATCTCGGTTGCTTTATTTCTGCTTGCTATTATAATAGGCTTCCAATAAGAAAACCACTGGAGTTTTGTTTTGTTTTGTTTTACTGTAAATGATATTCCATCTTCTATAATAACATTAAAGAATCAAATCAGAAAATAAACCAATTCAACCAAAGGTTTATCTTCATTTGAAAAGTTTTATATTTGAGACTGGTGTACACAGACTTGGAACCAGATATTTACTAGATAGACTTTGCAGAGTCTATTTAATATAAAAATACAGGCAGAGGACATGTTGAAGGTGGAACCGAAAAAGAAAGAGCAGAGAGAGAGAGTGAGAAAGAGAGAGGCCTTCCTAGGATTTCAAGTAGCTTTAGTATCATTGAAAAAAATGTTAATGTTTGTAAATTTACTTAATTACAATGTTAAAGATACAGGAATCCATTTTGTATTGTAGTACCTATAGCAAATAAAACCAATATTAACTCTGTGGTTATTTTAAGCGTTTTTCGTTGGAAGTGCCTAGGCTTGCTTTACTTTTTTAATCTCCTTACATTCCAAACAGCTCTGGTTAAAACATAGTTAATGTACCAACTGCAATTAGCCAACTGTCATAAGGCTCAACTCCCAACCGCCGACAAGCTTCATTTAACTAATTTGAGAAGTGGAAGTTTGAATTTTTTTTCCAGGAAGGTAGCTTGTTTCCCTATTTCCTGTCAAGAGAGCCAAGTCCTGTGACCTATGGTTAAAAGGGCTCTTTGTAATTAAGACAGGGAGTCTCCAAGTGAACAGTTCTCACAGTAGGAGGGAAAATTTAAAAAAAAAGAGAGAGAGAGAGAAGAAGAAGCATGACACTGCTTAACGAAGTAATCGGAGCGCAGCCAATGCCGGTGGGCGCCCGCCGGGCCATCTCCGCCGTCACTGGCTCGGTGTCCACTTTATGGAGCGCAGAGTCTATTAAGACCTTGGCGAGTCATGGTGGTGCTCCCTCCGCAGTGCTTGCGCACAGACAACCAGAAACCGATCAACCGTGTTATATCAATAACATTCTCACACCAGGTTGTGTAAATTGATCTTTTACAATTTCTCTCGGTGACAGTCTCTGTAACCAACAAGATAAATCATTCCTCCTGTGGCTTTTTTATTGATTGCTGAGACCTGTATAAAAATTACACTGCTCAAGCTGTGAAGTGAACATCCTCATAAAAGAAGACTTTTTATTTACAATCAAAATATGTTTGGGCCCAGATCAAGTGCAGATATACTAGCTCAGAACTACAGGAACAGTTAAATTTAAAGACTCAGAGAAAACTAAAAGTTACAAAGAAACACTCGCCACCACCATAAACCAGCCAGCACAAACTTCAAGACTACACACAATGTACCTCAAATTAAGATCACTATTTTGTTTTAAATAAAAAACTTTACAGGTTTGATTTCAAGGTTAACAGTCAATAGAAAGCCGTCTGGTAAAAACAAGAAAGAAAACTGACACAACCAAATTCACCTTGGCAATGGATTTTATAAACTAATACAACTTGTGCCCTAGGTCTTGTTATGATATTAAACACAAGAACCTAAAACCCTTTTTACCCTGTCAAGAAAGCTTTGGACAAAATATTAGAACAACGTGCATCCAAAACGTGAGACTTGGGCTTTTTTAAAAAAAGCTTAATTCACATCATTTTTCTACTATGAAAATATCTTTAGCTCATTTTAAGAACAATTTTAAAATTCTGGAGTACTTAGAATTTTTTAAATGTAGTTGAAATATAGATAATTGATATCTTTCAACATATTTTATACAAATCATATATTGGAATATAAGCTTTCTTTTCTATTCAATTCTAGCTTTATATTCTGTTAAGAGAATAAACACATTTCAATTCAAAAGCACTGTTTTGAGAAGAGTTTTAAAGTTAGAAGTCTGTGCATAGTATCCTTGAAACTTCTTGAAGTTTCTCTTTGGGTGTGCAATTTTGAATCACCTGCTAATAAATGTAGTTGCTTAAGGCCTTAGCCCCAGAATTCACTTTTTTGAGAAAGTGCAAAAGAAACGTTGAATATTTTTGCATCATCTCATAACAGGAGTTAATGATGTTTATAAAATAAAGAGAATTACCCTAGTTATTGCCACCTAAAATCACTTTCTATGCATGCCCTGTAGGCAGGTATTGTGTCTCAACTCAAATAGCATTTCACAGACCTAAGAATCTGGGCGTCGCTTTTTGTATACATCTAAGCGCCAGGACAGAGATGGTCCTTTTTGTGCCTTCTCCTTGAGCCTTTGCCCGGTTTCTCTGAAGCTGTGCTCTTTATTTGCAGTTTTAGAGAAGGCCCTTTCAACGCAACAGGCCAGAGGAGGAGGGGGAGAGAGAAGCGCTGTCTGGGCTGTGTCCTCACTTTGCTGACCAGAAAGAAAAGTGAGGGCTTGGAAGTGTGGTGTTCAGGCTCCCTCACCTCTCTGGGAGGCATTTTCACTAAGAACGGCAGCAACAGGCACACTGGGGCAAACAACACGAAAGGGAAAAAGATCAACTGGCTCCTTCTAGAAGCCAGGCTGGGAGAGTGCTATACTGCGGATGGCTCCTGCTCCTGAAGGCAGCCTGTGCAAGTGCTGATCGCCCTAGGCCAGCTTCACAGCCCCGCCCGCTTCCTTCCTCTCCAAGCGGCCGCAGAGCCGGCTCCTCCCGGCAGGGCACCGCTCAGCCCCGCTCGCATCCGGGCACTTCTTGCCCCTGTGCCCAGAGCTCTCCTCTGCCCAAGTTCGCTGGCTGCTGGATCTTTGCAACTCTTGATTTAGGGGTGTTTGTGTCTATGTTGGTTTGGTTTTTGTTATTGCTGTTGTTGTTTATTTTTGAGACAGGGTCTTAAAAATGTATCCCAGGCCTGAGTGCGGTGGCGCGATCCCAGCTCACTGCAGCCTCGAACTCGTGGGCTCTAGCGTTGATTTAGTTCTTTGCAGGGCGCTGTGGAGTTTTCCCCCAGCATATTTCCTATGGGTCTTGACAAACGCCACCAAAACGCCAGAAAAAACTACTCCAGGCTACGGAGGGTCTGGAGTTTGAGATTGGGGATTTGCGTAGTTGTTTCTCCCCCTTCCTCGCGTGGGAATGCCATGTCCCTTGCGCCCCACTCGGTGGCACATCCTCTCCATTTCTCCTCGCCCGCGCCTGTGACAAGCCTGCGGCCGCACATTATCAGCGATTGTGGGAAAGGGCAGCGAGCCTTTCCGCCGCTCCCGGCCGCCCTAATGAGGGAACAATCGGGCTACAAGGCGCTGGCGGCGGGGTCAGGCGCCGCGCTCCGCACAATGGGCGCGGCGCCCGAGCCCCTGACAGAGCCATAAATTGGCCGTGCAAAGCAGAGCGCTTGGTGGTCCCCCCTGGAGAAAAGAGCCGCTGCCGAGGGCGCGAAAAGGCGAGTCGGGGAGCCCGCCAGGGAGCGAGTGGCGCCTTTTCCAGATCACCTTGTTGGAACTTAGCGTAGCAGAGGTCAGACGACAGGGACAATAGCAGGGTCCCGGGGTGAATTCCAGGAGGGAATTCCGCCCGGCTCCCAGGTCGAGCGGAATGAATGGGGTGGGAGCTGAAGTCGGGGAACCCAGGGGGCCCCAGAGTCAGAAGGTGGCGGGGGCTCAGAGCTGGAGCCTCAGGAAGCCCAGGCCGAGGTCCCCACCCTTGCCCCGGAGTGAAAGGAAAGGCCCCCGGCTGAGGGAGAGATTGCGGCTGCTCTCAGTCAGCTTTTCCTCCCCCCTTTTTCTTTCTTCTTTATCTTTTTTTCTTTTTTAATATATTTTAGTACAGATCTTGTCAGACGGGGACAAGATGAGAAAATCACTAGATGTGGGTGTTGTTTCTCACGGAAGACATACATATAATGCAAAATACCTTTTGAAGTGTTTTTATTTTTAATCAGAACAGTTTTCTAAGGGAAAAAATGATTTTTTTTTTCAATTTCAGAGAAATAAATGACATAAGGTTGCTCTTTCTGGTTTTTATTTAGCGTCAATATGCTCTTTTTTTTTTTTTTTTTTCTCCAGGGAACAGACAGGGAAATAGAGGGAGAAGGGGGGCTGGAGAGAGAGGGACTCTTACATGAGGTTTTCAATGAAGTTTTAACTAGAAAAAAAAAATGTATGTTAAAGAAAATTAGCCAAAATAACATCAATAAATGTAGCCAGATACCTGGTTTTCAGAGGGCGATTCAGGAGTTTCTGTCTATTGCAGGCTTGGGGCTGCCAAAGTCTTCAGCCAGTCATGTTCTTCCCAAAAGCATAAATTTCAATTAAATCAGCCCAAAGAGTTGGTTGCTAGACACGGTAACTATTTCCCTCTGAAATTGTGTTTGCACGTGCTGAGGTTGAAGGAATTTCTCTTTGTCTTAATTATTTTGGAGGTCAGAGTATGATCATGTAGAGGACAAAGAGCTGAACGCAGGACATGGGATGAGGGTGTGGGTAATTTACTACTACCCTAAGCAAAAACACACTCTGCTGGTTGCTGAGCATTTGAGGGCCTCCCGGAATCCCTTATCCTCTTTAAGATTTCCAAATCACATCACACAAGGACTCGCACAAGGCCCAAGTTTTGCTGTTAAAAATGAGAGGAGCTGGGCGCGGTGGCTCATGCCTGTAATCCCAGCACTTTGGGAGGCCATGGTGGGTGGATGACGAGGTCAGGGGTTCAAGACCAGCCTGGTCAGCATGGTGAAACCCTGTTTCAAATAGCCGGGGATGGTGGCGTGTGCCTGTAGTCCTAGCTACTCTGGAGGCTGAGGCAGGAGAATTGCTTGAACCCGGGAGGTGGAGGTTGCAGTGAGCTGAGGTCACGCCACTGCACTCCAGCCTGGCACCTGGTGACGGAGTGAGACTCTGTCTCAAAAAAAAAAAAGAAAGAAAGAAAAGAGAAGAGAGAGAGAAAGCCAGTGTTTGTAAAGCCTGCCTTCCTGGTCTCCCCCACCCCACTGTGGATGGACAGTTTGATTTCCACAGTTCCAAGGTACAAGGTACAAGAGTTAAGGTGGTTGGCTGGTCCCCAGCCTCAGCGACAGGGAGTGAGCAGAGAATACACAGGCCAGTGATGTTACTTGTTCAAACTGATTCCCCCCACCCTCCCAGAGATGGTGGAACACCCCTGCCCCCAAGTGACAACGTCTTTTAGGCTTTCTCCTTTGTTGGGTAGAGAGGAGGTAGCCACAAAAAACAAACAAAAAACCAAAACTGGCGGGGTGGGTAGAGAAGGGGGAACTGTAAATAATCCAAAGGGGTGGCTAGAGAGGCAGAGAGGAGATGATGGGAGAGAGAACGGTTATACTTTCATATAAAAGGCATGAGCCACTTACTTGACTTAGGAGTAATCTGAAGGATATTTTGTTTGTTTGATTGATTTTCCTTTTTTATTATTCTCTGAAATCTGAAGTTTACAGTTGCCTAAAAGAGGGTGAGTTCTTCTTATCTCCAATTTTCCTGAGGTAGGAAGCACACCGTGGAATAAGGAGAAAGAAAATGCAGATATGAGTAGCCTCTCCAGGAAGCAATGTGACTAAATACTCTTTATACAAAACCAAAAAATTAGATAAATACGTATTGAAGTGTTATTCCTGAAAGCTGGAGAAAGAAAACTTACTTCTAAGGTAAGTCGGATTAGGCTTCTCTCTTAATCTGATTGCGTTTTAATACACATGACTTGCTTCCTGAGGGTGGAGAAGATAACTTCTTGGAGCAGGGGGTTACTAACAAACCATCTGGAGGCAAAAAGAACATGGTATATGTTCTAAATTCAGGCCCTAAATTAAGTTGAACAATAATTCTGTTCATATATTTCATATTCTTTCCAAAGATCCCTATTAAAGTCACATTTTTTAATAATTTACATAAAAGAAAAGCTAAAAGTATATTTTAAAATGTAGGGAAACTAGCTACAAACAGTATTCTAAATAGACAAACAAAAATTTTATTAAAATGGAAAATGGAAGCATGGGAGAAGGAGGAGATAGGAATTTCTAGGTCATAGTATATTATTAGTTCTGAATACAGTATTGATTTTGACATCCACAAACCAATATAGAAACATACAAACATGCAAAATTCCCAAACTGCCCCCAAAATCTTAACTTGAAAACAATACTAGTCTATACTTTAAGAAAATATTGCAAAGGATAATTCATTCTGTTCTTTGATTATTTAAAGCAGGAAAATCCTTTTCCACTAATAACCTGTTATTTCAACAGTTTAATTAATACAGTTTCATACTATTTAACAGTTTTATAATACCTGGAGTGGTTAAAAAAATTGTACTGCCAAAATAAATTCGAAGGATCACTTGGAATTAATATCCCTACAGACTGACACTGCTTAGTCACTCTGAACAATTACAAAGACTTTGAAATCACAGCGGTTATTTGTGATACTATTAATATTTCTTCTTCACCTCCTATTATGTAAACATAAGTGAGTGTACAAAAGTACATAGTTTTCCTTTTCACTTGAGTGCATTTCCCATCCCCTAAGGGAAAAGACAAGATACATTTTTGGATTCTTCAATGATGCCATTCAATTGTTTTCCATTTAAAAAGCGTGAATGATTTCTCTGTTACAGACCTATTTCCAAGTTGTTGGATTAATACGTTTATGCAAGAGAAGGAAAAAATAGAAGAAAAGATATTATTATTCTAACCTTGTATTATGAGCATGTCACGTGTTCTTAAAGAATTGTGGAGTGAAGGAATAAGAAAATGTGACGCTTGGAAGAAAGAACACAGCGCCAAGAGGCCTTGTTGCTGAGTTTGCTGAACAATAGGCAACCTCCAAGAATGCTCGCCTGCAATTCCAGCTCTGCCATCAATTCACTGTATGCCTTTGGGTAAGTCACTTAACCTTTCTGGGTCTCAGTTTCCCCATGGGCAAAATGGTGGTTATTATAATAACTCTCTTACCAGTATTTTGCAAAGAACAATGATTACAAATGAATGCAAATCATCTTGTGTGTGTTAAGAATGACATACAAGTGGTAAGAAATAGCACAAGCTTGTAGTTCACAATACACTTTCCCAGAAACAACAGGCAGATGTTGCAAGCATAGAATGATAACAAGAATCAGGGACCACCAAGCAAATTACAACAAAGGGAATCTTTTAGAAAGAATTCATGAGTCATTGGACCAAAATGGCCAAGTGGAAAAGGAGAATTAACTCTCATTTTTTAATTTAAATTATCATCAGAAGTAATGTTGGTGTAACAAACCATAACACATACTTAGTTTGAGTTAGTCTAAAATTATTCTAGAAATATTGATTGGGTGTTACACGTTTTCCGTGTGGAAAGCAAATGCACAACTTAGAGAAGGTATTTCATATGAAAAAATATAGGATGTATCATTTAGGATGTATAATGCATATCCTGTTCTGTAATGCAGGACGATTTCACAGGTAGCTTTCTAAGAGGATGAAAGAACATGTGATGATTAACTAAAAATGTTCAGTAATGCTTTAGTTTGGACCTAAGCGGAGTAGTCTTTATTTGTACTGTATTTTTAAATAAAATTGAATATTTGACATGCAATAACCAATGCTTTTGCATCCACATTTACTTCTGAAGAATCAAAATTTTCATTTTTAAAAACAAGTTATATCTAAAAGCATGTTCAAAATCGTATACAGTCGTGTATTCTTTTTAATTAAATCTAAAAAATGAAAAAATGACAAATGAAGAGCACATACTTATGACAGCAAAAGTTTAATAGCATACACACAGGCAGAATTATTACAAATCAATAAGAAAGGCAAACAAGTCAGTAAGAAAAGACAGTTGGAATGAACAAGCAATTAGCAAAATAATAAATACGATTGTCTAACTCACATACGAAAAAGTATTTAATTTAAATAATAGACATACTAATACTCTGTGCCATACATCAGGTGGTAAATGAATACATTGATACTTTCCCAAGAAACAACCAGTAATAACTATCATACACTAAAGAAAGTGCTGTGCCTTTATCCCAACCACTTGATTTCTTGGAATTTTTGGTAAAAAAAAAAAAAAAATTATCATTATTATTATTATACCCTACGACTTAACTATAAAGATAAATATTACAGCATCATGCAACTGAGTAAATGGGAACAATTTCTAAGTGTGCAACAGTGGAGCAATTGGTTAAATCCACTATGACATTCGCATACCATGCAATGTTATGTAGCTGATAGAAAAGATGCTGTGATGGAGAGGAATGTATAACAAATAGAAGGATATTTTAAAAGTGTTAGATGCAAAAACAGGTGAGAAACATTAGACAGTGCGTGGTCCAATTTTGAAGAAAGAAAGAAAGATCAGGCAGGATAGGGTAGAGTACGCTGTAATATAACAAAAACACAAAACTTTTTTAAAGGCTTATAACAACCAATGTTTAGAGCTCATCGTGTCCCAGGTCCTTCTTGGCAGTAGGGAGTTCTGAAGTCACCACCTCAAACTTGGCTACACTGCAGCAGAATCAAAGAGCACTCCAGAGCTGGCCTCTCCAACTTAGTAGCCGCTTGGCCCGTGTTGCTACTGAGTACTTGAAATGGGGCTTGGGTGAATTGATATTGCTATAAGTGCTAAATATATACCTGATTGCAAAGACTTTGTCCAAATAAAAATAGTAATTAAAAAAGAATATAAAATATCTCAATAATTTTATATGGATTTCATGTTGAAATTATATTTTAAATATCTTATGTTAAAGAAGATATATTATTAAAATGAATTTCACCTGTTTCTTTAACATTTTTAATGTGCTACTAGAAACTTTAAAATTACACACCTGACTCAAATTTGTGGAAGCCACAGTCCTCTAGAGTGTCTTGTACCAGTGATTGAATGTTGCACCTCGTTGCCTAGAATCAGTCACCCAATCTCAGGAAGGCCAGAAAAGGCAATCCCACAACGTCGCTGGAAGGCAGCTAACTGGAAATCAATGGTGAGAAGTCCTAAGAAGCGCCATAGTAAGAGAAAGAGGCAGGAGCAGGCAGGGGTCAGAACAAATTTTGGAAAGTATATTTAAGATCATCTGGGTTAAATGTGTGTTACTTGGCATCCAAAAATTTATTTGGAAAGCCCTTGAGAATATCTCCAGGATCTAAGCAGTCAACCTCTAAAGCAACCATTAATAAAATGGAGTCATGAGACTGCCCTATAACAGCTCGTGGAGAAAGAAGTGTCACGAATATTACATTAGTGTGGACAAAGAAGAAGATCAGCAACAATTTGGACACACACACACACACACACACACAAAGGCAGACATTCGCAGACTTTGGTTTGCTATTGAGCTGCTTCTTATCAGGGCAATTCTATGTAGTACACTCTAGGGTACCAAGCAACAGTTGGGCGAAACACACACGCACACGCACACACACACACACACACACACACACACACACACACGTGCAGACATTTGCACCCTTGATTTGCTTCTTATCTGGGCTACTTTATGTAGTACACTCCAGAGTGAGAAGCAACAGGGTTTGATTGATTGATTGGTCAATGAGCGTTATTCTCCTGAGAAAAGCTAAGGGGTCGACAAGTATACGCAAATGTGTAGGTATGTCCCTAAGTATTGAAAACCTTGAAATACACACTGCAAAAGGTGCACCATCATTGTCACTGGATACTGGAATCCCACGTGATGTTAAATTCTTTCTTTTCCCTTATCTTTCTTTTCAGATCATCTACAAGAAATGAACGATGTTCAAAATTACTTGTCATGCCCTTTGCTTGGGGCTGAAAACAAGATGCAGTCATACAGATTTCAGCTACAGAAGGGCAAGCAAATGGAGTGTGTAATCTAGAGGCAGCCTGCCTGGGATCAAAATGCTTGCAGTATAAACATTGACAGCTTCCATAACTTATCTCTTCCCAGGTTAACCAACCTGTAAAATGGGGGTAATATTTGTTCCTTCCTCATAGGGTTGTGCATAAAAATCTGATGAGATTATAGGTGGAAAGAAGTGCGAACCTACAGAAACCTTTCCATAAATGCTACCTATTATTATTAAATTGCAGCTTTCATTTAGTTTTCAAATTTAAAGTAAAGACTAAAATCAGCTGAGATATACTCCAATCTCTCGCTAATGTTTGCAAAAGTATTAGTAGTATTCCCTTCATCTTTCCTCATCCCTTTTTTTAAAAAAGAACTCTAACTGGTAAAATGCATTTATTTCCCTTGTATCTGTACAAGCCATTGATTTGTCAGGAGAGAAATACAAAGACTTTCACATTTCTACTGCTCTCTATCCTGAATTAACACTCTGCTTCTGAATTTAAGGCAGCAAAACTCTATTCAGTGTTTTAAGAGTGGGTAAAATATATAGAAATGAGAATAGCCTTGACAAGTTAACATCAATGTGAATGAGACTAGAAAAATAACATTCTGTATATGAGTGCTTTTCTTCTAAATAGTCTTACCAACTTTCAAATGATTAGACAATTTTGTTTCATTCCCTTCAAATTTACAAATTAATATTTTTAAGAGATGGAGTTAATAACCAGTTAAAAACTATAAAGTCTTCCTCAACTGAAGTTCGGAGTTTTGCTATATAAAACTGACTTAGAGTTACAATAAAAATACCAATATCATGCAATACTATATTTGTATTTCTCCGTTTAATTGCTTTTTATTTTCAAACAGTATGCAACTAAGACATGCCTGAGTGAAGTTTCCTAGGAGCCAAATAATTAATCCAACATTTATCTGAAATGCAGAACTAACTTGCATAATTCTTCAATTGAATATCACACCTTTGATGGGGACATACAAATTTTTTCAACCCGAGGCTTGAAAAGATGTGTCATAAAGCATTCTGATTAATCAAGAACACCTTGTAATTTGCTGCATTTGGAATGTAGATACCTAACTTCCTGAATCTTTTAACAAAATATCTGTAAAATTGCATGATCAAAACTATACCTCCACTGAACAAAGTGACAGAGATGGTACTAACATCGACAAAAGGTAAGAGAAGGGTAGATTTCAAAAGGTTCTAGTTGTTTCTACACTCTCTCACTCTTACAGTGAAATCAAGAGCCGAAAAAGATTCTAGGGTTTAAAATTCAATTAAAGCAAACACTTTTGACAATTATTTTACTATTTGATGTAAAAAACTAGATTTTTTTTTGGTCTAATACTTTAGTTGTTTGCCTCTTTTTAATTTTTTCATATGTATGATTTTATTTTAAAGTTCCACTGAGGCAGTATACATATGCCAGCCAGAAAATGCAGATATTAAGGGATTTTATTCATAACAGGCTAAATTTGTCTCATGTGAAAGATAAAAACACTTGAGAGTTGATGAGTCTATGATTTTAAGTAAAATCCTCATTCAAATGTGATTGCTTTATAGGTTTAACTCTGGTCAGAGTAATTTGTGTTCTTTCTATATATTACTCCAACTATAATAAAGCTGTTTATGCAAATGTGAAATTGTTGCTATTGCAGAATCTTTCCAACCATGTAAGGTTGTAATGTTAAATTCCCATTCACGATCAAAATTCCACATATTTACAACCTGCAAACATCCAAAATTCACACTTCAACATCTGTGTGACTGCCAACTTCTACTGAAATCTATAGTATGCTTTTTTAGAAGTGGAAGAAAAAGAACATAAAACCTTGAGGTAAGTACAATTCAATAATTATGCTAAATATTTACCAAATGTTTGTTATGGAATGTATTTTATTAGTTGATAACACTTAGAAACTGATTGGGATGCAAAAGGCTTAACAAGTTTGCAGAATTTTTACAGCAGACTTGGCTCAAGAATTTAAAGCATGCCAAAAACACACAGCATGCACAATTCTCGGACACAAGCCTTAAAAGTTTTTTCATTTATAATATTCAATTCCTCCAAATTCCTTTTATTATACTAACTTTGCCACTGTTCTGATAATGAGTATCGTTACACTCTTAATAAAGCCTTTATCTTCCCATATTCTCTCTCATTGAAAAAGTCAAGAGTTTCTATCATATCTAGTATGCTAAATACCTTCAAAGTAAATAATTAATGTGTAATATTTTCCCAGATCTTTTAAAAATAGTTTAAGTGATGCTTCGTGTTTCTGCACATTAACTGGATTATGAGTTAGTATTTTAAGGGGATTATGAGTTATTAAAATCAGACCATAGGATCTATGGACAGCCCTATTTCTTTCTCCACTGTTTTTTATATCTATTATTCCTTCAAACTGTATTCTGGTCCCTCTGAATTTGGAGGCAAACGAAGAAGGCAATAGGTTTTGCAGGAAAAGTGAGTAAAATGACAAGCTGCCCCGACACATGAGCTAGTTGCTGCCTTTTGGAGGAAAAGGAATTACAAGTTACATGGGCAGAATGACTGTGTGCTACTCTGCCGCACATCCGGTCACCCTGGCGTGTCTTACTCTGTTTTGGTGCTTGCACCGTGACGTCCTCAGTGTCTATGGCTCTCTACCCTGGAATCTCTATTCTCTAGTCCATTCCCTACAGGGCTCAGATAGAGACACCTCCTCCACCAGGGCTGCCTTGGCTAACATCCCATACGTACCACTGTATTTCAAGGACAGCTATCATCTCCCCTGCATAACATGTTGAAGTCTTATTTCCGCCAGTAAATCTGTGTTGCCCTTCATCATGCAATTTCTGAGCCTCAGTTCGCTCATGTCTGAAACATGAATACGGTGTAATAATAAGTAACATATTCCTCGTTATTTGGCCATTATTGCTTTTATGAATTCCATTGCACCTCCTTCAAGTAAGTTGTATCGCTGCATTCTGCTGATGCACAGTGTTGTTATGTTTTCTTTTGATTTTTTGGGGTTGTATCTTCCAACCAAGTAAAATTAAACACGACTGGGATGTTGAGGCCCAAAAGGTAAAATGTAGTAGAAATAAATAGGAGGCTACACATTTAGGTTTGAAAATCAGTTTCAGAGTACAATATTTATGTATCTGACGGGCATTTGTATTAAGTACCCACTAGGCCTGGGCTAGGCTCTGATGACAGAAAGATTTTTTTTAAGTCTCCATACGTAATAAGCTCACAGGCTTACAGTATTGGCAAGAGGGAAGTGAGAGATGATGAACATTTAACAAATAGAGTACACATTTCAATAAATATTGTGATAGACTTGAGTACATACTCTATGAGAATACAAAAAATGAAAAAATTAATTTTACTCCTGGGAGGGTGGGTGCAGTTTGGGGAAGCCTGGAAGGATTCTGAAAGGAGAAAACGCTGTCAGGCATTTGGCTAGCAGTGGCTGTTAGCATTGATTCACCCAGCTTCTTGCTAAGAGAATTATGAAGACAGAGAAGATAAGAATTCATGCTATCACCAGCTGATAAGTTACAGAGAGTAAGTTGCAGACCTGAGCCATCAAGACAGGGGCATCCTGTTTTAAGCAGGAAACGAAGCTGCCTCTCCGTCTAATAAATGGCAGCCTCCTGTTCCAGCTAAGCTTATCACGCATTTGAGACACTACAAGAACTATTACATTAAAAATGCATTTTTTTCTTCCAAGAAACCTGTAAATAAAATAATGGGGTATTTTTGGCATTATGATATTTTTATTGCCAAAAACTTGAGTAATGTTTTAGTGCATCTTTAGAGGAATGCCTAAACCATTTAGGATTGTTTTCTTTTAATCAATAAAGACCACTAAGGCACCCAGGGGCAGCTGTTATCTGCTGCTAAACTACCCCTTTACATGCTCTTCCATGTAGAAGCTGTGACTATTCCTGAGCCAGGTATTCCCAAAAATCATGTCAAAAGTACACCCTTTAGATGTGCATGGAAAAAAAAGTCCTAAGCAAATACATTGAAATATAGGGTGAAATTCTAGGAAATTTTTTCTTTTGGACCTTTCTATATATTTTAAATATTCTACCAAGAAAATACTTTTAAAATCAATCGAGGAAAATTTTTAAAATTCTATAGGATTTTTTGTTTTTTAAAAACCTTTGGGGGGTAAAGTGGCCAAAGTTACACATAGAGCTATAGTGATTTCTGCTTTATTGCATGATGATTTGTTGCCTTGTATTTTCTTTTCTTTCTTTTTTTTTTTTTTT
>NW_016107446.1:288109-341068 GCF_001604975.1 Cebus imitator
TTTTTTGAGAGGGAGTCTCATTCTGTAGCCCAGGCTGGAGTATAGTGGCATGATCTCAGTTCACTGCAACCTCCGCCTCCCGGATTCAAGTGATTCTCTTGCCTCAGGCTTCCAAGTAGCTGGAATTACAGGTACACACCATCATACCTGGCTCATGTTTTGTACTTTTAGTAGAGACGGAGGTCTCACCATCTTGGCCAGGCTGCTCTCGAGGTCCTGACCTCAGGTGATCCTCCCACCTTGGCCTCCCAAAGAGCTAGGATTACAGGCGTGACCCACCGCGCCTGGCCTGTTTTCTCATGTTTTCTAAAATGAGATTTTACCACTCCTAAAATTGACTATATTAATCTATTAAGAGCAAATGTCGATGAATGACAATAGATAAGCAAAAGAAGAGGGAAGCCCTAGCAGGGCTGTCCAGGCAGAGGATGAAGGCTGGAGCAGCCTTGGCACATCACAGGGTTACAGCCTATCATGAGAATGGCTCGGTCCCAGCATCACGAGGGAAGGAATAGAGCCCTAACCCTTGAGGGCTAGAAGAGGATGGGATTGAGAGCCCAGCTGAAGGTATCTCTCTATGAAAGGAATAGGGATGGCCCTCCCAGAGAGAGATAAGACCGATGGGTGAAGATACTCTGCCTAGAGGTACAGAGTGAGGAAGCTAAAGAAATGTGCACCTGCACCAGGAGACAGAAAAGGGGCAGAGTAGACACTTCTGTGGTGCCACTGTTATAAATGAAAAATTGAACCAGGAGAGGGGATGAGTTTAAAATTAGGGGCCAGGATATGACATGATGGAAGTGGCCACACCTTGGGCTGGCAAGGTTGGCGAACAGATGCAGTATTGGAAGCAGCATCCGGTTCTAGTCCTAACAGGCCACTCACCAACTGTGCAAATGTGAGCAGGACAGGCCTCCTGTCTGCAGCCTTTTCAGAGCCAGAGCCAGTAGCTCTCATGCCACGTCTTGCCCTTGTTCTGACTGACTTTTTACTCACTTCTTGCCCTTGTTTGAATTTGTCCGGTCATCCCTTGAACAACTATAACTGAATGAATCAGGATCCCACCCCTCCTCCCCCCACCCCGGCCCCATCCTCGAAGTGCTCACGTGACAGCTGCCTCTTGAAGGCAGTATGGAGGTAATAAGAGATGCTGCATTCCACAATTCCGCAAATGAGTGACAATCCATGTGTGTTGCTGAATTCTGTCCAAAGAAGAGTTGACATGCCCCATGTCTCCTCCAGAAGACAGGGCAGAATCTTATCATTCCAGGTCATTCTCCCAGGAGGTTCATCCTCTATCCCCTTTCAGGAAGTGAGTTTCATAATTTCATCTGCAAATTTATTTATTTATTGAGTCAAAGAAATAGCTTGCTTCATATTTTAGGTAAACTGCTTATTCTTAATTTACCTGAATTTTCAAAACAGCCTGTAACTGAAAACTCCACTGTAGCCTGGTAGGAACAGGACTTCCTGAGCATTTTGCCAGGAGCACTTGGCCTCCGACAGACCGGGAATTCTATAGTGCCCTTCATTACTAGGTTTCAGTATTTCCATTTCAAGCCCTGGTAAATACAGGGCTATGAAGAAAAAAAATTAATGGGAATATTTTCAAACCTTTGGAAAACTTAGGATTTGGTATTTGGCAGGAGGGCTAAGAGGGTGGTTAAAGAAAAAAAGTGCAAATGCTCAAAACGTTCTTTAAGGTTGCGTTTGAGTCCAATTTATTCTGTTCTTTTTTCACACTGGAGCTAGCAAGGTTGCATTTTTTTTTTCCTCGCTAACAACTCTCTCCTTATTCTATGGAATGTTTAATTTGCCCTTTGAAAGAAAGTATGATTTGTTCCATTTTTCCATGTGCAATTTCTATGCTATTTACAGACTAAGATAAGAATCAAGAAGGATTCATGTGCCAAAAGCACACATTCAAGCCTGGGAGAGGAAATCAGAGTCCTAAGCCCCAACTTGGAATGACTTACTAGATGATTGTAGTGACAGAGCCATCTCCGCGCCGGGCTCTCGTCTGACTCAGTGATACACTCTGCACTAACAGAGACGATTATCCCAAGCAGCCAGTGAATCAAAGCAGAGTCTAAACCACAATCAAAGACTGTGTCTGGCAAAGTATCACAACTTCTAGAGGATTTGCTGAACAAAGCTACCAAAAACTTTAAAAACTGCAGTCTTAATCTAGTCACCCCTTACACCTAAATGATGACAGTGTGATATGAAAACACCAGTTATTATGCTTTACAAGTCAGCATGCTCATCAGCAAAGGATCTAAGTTAAAATGAATCCCTGTCAATATAGAGGACAGTATCAAACCAGGGCCTTTAAAAGAAAAAGAAAGAAAAAAACATGTAGACTGAACAAACTCAAACTTCTAACCAAAAACGAAGTGATAAACCAGTTAATCAAGCTATGACGAGAACCAGGTAAATCTGATATGAAACCACCATTTTACTAGAGCAAACTCTTACTAAGCTCTGTTCACATCAGTTCTGCCTTTTTTTCTTTCTCGGTAGCTCAGCTATGGATGGTCTCGTGGACTCTCACCATTGGAATGATTTGCTTTCTATTCCAGTCTGTTCTCAGCTGTCTGGCCCTGCACAAGTGTTTGCAGAGCTCACTAATACCGACCACCCCCCACCCCCCACCCCCCACCCCATCTGCTTTTTACTCTGAGCATGCAGGGCTCTAATCAGTTCTCCATAGCACAGAGACTACTTCTTGTTTTTACAGACAAACATGTTAATTGCCATCACACTCACAGGCAGAATGAAAGACTGTCTTTTTACCCTCCTCAGTCCACCCGCCTGGATGCAACACAAACTACAATCTCCATCTCACACAAGCAAGGACACGCCCCCTCTTCTCTAAACAGCACACATTCTTTCA
Source organism: Cebus imitator (assembly GCF_001604975.1). Classification (NCBI taxonomy): domain Eukaryota; kingdom Metazoa; phylum Chordata; class Mammalia; order Primates; family Cebidae; genus Cebus; species Cebus imitator. Next base: position 291,006 of record NW_016107446.1, read on the forward strand.
AACAAAAAATCCCCGCAGCTTAAACACATACATAGACAATTAAGATATGTATGCATAGGAAGTGCACCATTGCAATGATGGATGTAACTTATTATACTGACCTTACTAGCTAAAGAGTACGTGATAAAAGAGACTCAACAATATGAGTTAGAGCATCTGGATAAGTCCAGCATCTTCAGCTGGGGGGTCAGCATGCCTGAACTCTGTTTTCTCATCTGATCCTATAACCAACCTCTCTCTCTACCACTGACTCTTGGGAAGCAGTGTATTTTAGGTTAAAAAAAAAAAAAGTCTCCCTTTGATCCCTCTTCAAATGTCAAGAGTAAGCCCTTACAAGCACCCAATAGTCAGTACCCAGAGTTGGTACTCGACCACCACGAAAGAGATTAGAAGAAGGTCTTGGTGTGGAAAAAGATGTAGACCTCTTTCCCTTTCTGAGGACACACTGTCATCACCCACATTACAGGAAAGATGAGGCTGCTGAATGAGACTGGTGGCCAAGGACTCTGGATTAATTACCTTAAATAAAAGGCATTATTTTTATAAATATCTTCAAGTAAGTATAATATTTGTCTATAAAATCATTGTTGAGAGCTGCATTTCACCTTTCATATTTGTATCTTGGAGACTTTCAAGTTCATTTCTGTATACTGGGAGTAGCCACCTAAGGGAAATCTGCTCTTCAGGTCTACTCTTTCAACATCACCCAGAAATCACTCATGCAACCAAAACCCACCAGTGAAAAGTGCTATAAGGTCACCTTCATCTAAGAAACCAGCAGTTTCCAAAACAAGCTCTTGTACATTATTCACCAGTGGCCAAGATCTGGTGAAACAAAAACTCTCTCCCATATGGAAGCAGAGAATATAAATGAGGGCAAACTTTCTGGAGAGCAGATTGACCACATAGATCAAGATTCTTACAAATGTTCTTATCCTTTGACTTAATAATTACAGTTCTTGGAATTTATCCCAAGGAAATTATCGGAGAAGCAAACAAAGAATTATGTGCAAGGATGTTCATTGCAATGCTATTTATAATAGCAAAAAATTGCCACTGCCTAATTAAGCAACAATAGGGATTTAGTTAAGTAAATTATAGTAAATCCATAGAACAGAATGCTATTCAGGCATTAAAAACCATGTGTTCAAAGAATGCAGAATGGCCCAGGGAAGTGCTGACAAGATAATGTTAAGTTAAAAAGCAGGCTGCAGCGGGTTAAATGCAATGTGACCCCAGTTTTGTAAATATTACATATGCATATGACATGTAATATGTGTACATGAAGTTTGGAAGAAAGAAAAAGAACACTGAAGTTTACTAAGTGCCAAGGAATGTAATAAAACCTTTACATGATTATTTTATTCACTCAACAAAATAATTCACAGGATGAACTATTTTGATCTCTATTTTGACAGTGGGAAACCCAGAGCAAAGAGAGATTAAGTTGCCTAAGATCATTCAACATTAATACATTGGATGGCCAGTGTTTGATCCTAGACAATCTATATCTTACATAACACTACCCACTGTGTCATTCTATGGGTTATTTTCTCCCTTGTGTTCTTTGTGCACTTTTCCATTTTTTTAAATAAACATATTTCTTTTATAACCAGTTTTTAAAAGGTTCTTAATATTGCAAAGTGAGAGTAATTAGCATTAGTATGGAAATTAAACTCATATTCTTACTGAAGTGAACAGGGTATTTTTGATTTGTTAAAAGCAGGACACAGTTTTGGGGTTTATTTTTTTACCTATTAATTAATTATTTACATTCTGAAAATGTACCATTTGCTTTGCTTTTTATGTATTTTGGCACTTTTATGTTTAATATGGCATTTTGTGAAGCAGAAGGGGAGCACTGAAGTGGGGATTTATTAAAAGATAAGGAAAAATACAGACAGGGATTTTCTAGGTGTCTTCAATCTTCCTAGTAGATGGTAAGGTAAGCTGCTAAGAGTGAGTCGAGCAGGGGTGGAAATTGAAATTAAGGAGAGTAAAAGATCTGAAATAACTGCCGTGATGTGAGCCAATAAGAAGTAAATAAAGGATGGAATATTATGGTTATTAATAATGATGACAAAGGATACATGAACAGGGAGAAGGCTTCAGGTTTGCATGCGCTTGCATGGTCGGGGGAAGATGGAAAGTCTGGTGAAGATGGATAGGTTTCTTCACAGAGCGTCAGCTGGGCAGCAGCATGGTTTTGGCCATGAAGTCTGTGACGGGCAGAGAAGCAGTGCCCCTCCAGGAAGGGCCCCTGTGACAGCCGCCAAAGACAGATGTAGGGCAGGGATGATGGTCGGCAAGGACAGTGTGCTACCTGAGACCCCACAGACTGCAATTAGATTTGTTAGGTCGATTGGCAGTGTCACAGAAGTGAAAGGAGATATCTAAGAGTGGACACTGTAACTGCAGGGGCAAGGGAGGGAGTGCCCAGAGGTGAGTCTGTTGTCCTCAAAGGAGCTGGCTGTGGTCCAAGAGGGATCGGGGCCCCTGCTGCCATGAGTTTTAGTCAGGTGGTATGGATCTCCAGTAAGGAAAAGGAATAAATTGGGGTATAATTGTGATGTATTATGAAAACAAGGGTTAGACAATGTATAATACAATTCCTTTATAAAAGTTTAATGCTGAATGGCAGTACTGCATCAATAGGCTACCCTAAAACAGGGGAAAATACATGTGAATTCTGGGATATGACAGAGCCATTAAAATTATGCTGATTGAATTGTAAGAACATACATAAGGGAATTTGTGCAAAGCTATACATATGCAAATTTATGTTTACAACATATACACATTTATAATTAGGAAAATATTCAGAACATGTACATAATATCTTATTTGTTTTTCTCAACTTCAAAAAACAGAATTAAGCAGGAAACACCTCTGAAGATCAGTGGCAGTGTATGTCAAGGTGGATGGGATGTCTTAGTCTGGGCTGCTTTAACACACCATAGACCAGATGACTTATACACAACAGAAATTTGTCAGCTGGGTTCGGTGGCTCACACCTGTAATCCCAGCTCTTTGGGAGGCCAAGGCAGGCAGATCATCTGAGGTCAGGAGTTTGAGACCAGCCTGGCCAACATGGTGAAACCTCATCTCTACTAAAAATACAAAAATTAGCTGCACATGATGGTACACACTTGTAATCCCAGCTACTTGGGAGGCTGAGACAGGAGAATTACCTGAATGCAGGAGATGGAGGTTGCAGTGGACCAAGATGGTACCACTGCATCCCAGACAAAGTAAGACTCCAACAAAAAAAAAAAAAAAAAAAAAAAAAGAGAGAGAAAAGAGATTTGTCTCTCACTATTCTGGAGGCTGGGAAGTCCAAGACCAAGCCACCAGCAAATCTACTGTCTGGTGAGGGCCTTCCTCCTGGCTCATAAATGGGGCCTTCTCATTGTGTCATCACAGAGTGGACGGGGCTCATTTAACAGCACTAATCCCATTCATCAGGGCTCCACCCTCAGGACCTAATCAACTTCCAAAGGCCCCACCTCCTAATACCATCACCTTGGGGGTTAGGATCTCAACATATGAATTGGGGGCAGGTGGGAGAGAATAAACATTCAGAGCATAGAACACGGTTACAAGGGATATTTTTCTTCTTGATGCCTCTAAGTCATTCCTGAATTTTCTCAGAAAACAAAATATTTGGAAAATCCTTTGGCAACTCTGACTGAGATGATAACCACCATCTTGGTCCACCACGATCAACCCCCACCACATCCATCACCTCTCTCACAGCTCTTCTTCTCTCTCCACCAGTACACACACACCTGCGTGCATATGCACACCCATAGTCAGCGCCTGGGTCACCACACTATGCTTAGCATTTATCATCCTACTTGTTTCTGATTCTTGGTCTTTGTGGCCTTAGTGATCTTCCCCTGACACCCAAACTCTGATCTCTAATAACTGAATCCCAACCACATTTCAAGGCCCATCAGAAGTGCCACCAATCCCTGTAGTTTTCCTCCATCCTTTCATGGAGAATAACTTCACTGCCTAGTCTGCAGCACTTCAAATCTCTTTTCTATTCCCACGTTGTATCCTATACAGTGATTTGTGAGAATAGAGCTTTCCTCTACCCAAGCCTCGCTTCCTCCATGGCTGGAACGCTCATCTTTGTATTTCTGTATCTACTCCCTTCCCCTAGTCTCCAGCACCTAGTATATGCAATATAATAAGCATGCAACAAGGCTCTACTGAATTGATTTGAAAATCTTCCCCCAAAGAACAATGAGAGGTATGATTTCCTCCTTACAGTTTGGTTCCTGGGCTCTCGAATGTGACCTCCCTAGGAAAATGAACAGAAACTAAAGTATATTTGGAGAAAGACAAAGCCTAGTCTTGTTAAGAATTTAAAAGAAGAGGCCGGGTGTGGTGGCTCAAGCCTGTAATCCCAGCACTTTGGGAGGCCGAGGCGGGTGGATCACGAGTTCAAGAGATCGAGACCATCCTGGTCAACATGGTGAAACCCCGTCTCTACTAAAAATACAAAAAATTAGCTGGGCATGGTGGTGCGTGCCTGTAATCCCAGCTACTCAGGAGGCTGAGACAGGAGAATTGCCTGAACCCAGGAGTCGGAGGTTGCGGTGAGCCGAGATCGCGCCATTGCACTCCAGCCTGGGTAACATGAGTGAAACTCCATCTCAAAAAAAAAAAAAAAAAAAGAATTTAAAAGAAGAGATGAAAAATGTGTTTCTGATCTCTAGGCTCTGCCCACCGTGAGGCAGTGAGATTCTGGGAGACAGACTAGAGTCTGGGGAAGGGGACAGGAGCAGGAATATGACTTCACCTGAGGACGGCAGCAGGGTAAGAGATGTGCCTTTAACAAAGTGGCGCTGAAGGCCAAGAAGGAAGCTCCTGCCTCCTCCAGAGTTGAAGCCAAAGCAGAGGCCCCGAAGACAAAGAAAGCACTGCTGAAAGGCATCCACAGCCACACACACACACACACACACACACACACACACGATCCACATGTCACTTACCTCCCAGCAGCCCAAGGCACCATGGCTCTGAAGGCAGCCCCAGGAAAAACTAGCTTAACCATGCTTCCATCAAGTTCTCCCAACCACTGAATCTGCCATGAAGAACTTAGATGAAAGAACACACTTGTGCTCATTGTGGATGTTAAAGCCAACAAGCATCAGATCAAACAGGCTGTGAAGAAGCTCTCTGGCATTGATGTGGCCGAATCCACACCCTGATCAGCCCTGATGGAGAGAAGAAGGCACATGTTCCACTGGGTCCTGATTAAGATGTTTTGGGTGTTGCCAACAAAATTGGGATCATCTAAACCAAGCCCAGCTGGCTAATTCTAAATATGCATCTTTTTACCATTAAAAAAAAAGAAACGTGCACTCAAGGCTTCTTCTCCACCATGGTATGACGTGCAAAGTGGAATGAAAATGAGTAAGAGAAGAGGAGAGGCACCTGCAGTGTTTCAGAAGAGAACTAAGTCACTCAGAGGAAGAGGTAACACTGTGTGTACTGGGTCCTGAGTGAACACATGCAGGTAACAATAGCCTGCTGAGCGGGCCCCAGGAAGTAGAATGGAATGTATCCTTAGATCCAGAAGCTTCCTCTTCTAACCAATATAATTTTAATCAGAATCTTTGGAAAATTATTTAAATCTAAATACTTAGTTTTATTTTCCTACAATCATTTCTTAATCTGGTTCTTCACAATCATACCTTAAGTAACCTGTAGTCAATGCATTCACTAAAAGTTTAAGAGGAAAAATGATACGCAGGGCTTTTTTTTACCTACGGTTTAAGACATACAGGGACTAAATGCTAACAGTAGAATCTTCTGTTGTCCTGGGGCTGGTACTAGACCGTCCATTTAACCACACTAACATTTTCCTAGGAAGCTACTATTTTAATATGGAATAATTCAACATATTCATTATCGCCTATTTACACTCATGTAAATCAATGCTCCCTGAGTAACCAAACTTTAAAATGTTAATATAAACATTATGCCTCTTTTAATTGCAATAGACACATTCCTAAGTAACTTAATTCCAACAAGACCCTTTACCAATAAACAAAAAACACATTTTGGGCAGCTTTCCTGTACAGTACATAGTAAGGAAGAAAGTAAACCATTTTCACAGCAAGGACCAGCAAGATGACTCGCAGCCTCTGAGTTCTGAGGCCAAAGCTGTAGATTGACTCTCTCCAATCACCAATTTGTTCTCAGAACATCTAGAAACTAAGGGGAGGTTTGAACTTGGCTACCTATGGGCTTGTGGGTCAGATCTGGAAAATTATATAAAGGTACAAACCAGCAGGGTTTATCTAAATGTTGGCCTCTCCAGAAATTATTTCCATCACGTTGGAGAAGGGAGGCCCAGGCCATTTTCATGAAGGTCATTTACTGAACTGACCAGCTCCCCTGGCCCAGCAGGGACCACACAGCCTGCAGCAGGACAGGCCCAGTTGTCCCTGGGAGCCACCAAGCACAGGTTGAAGTGACTGGCGTTTATTTGGATCACTGAAATAATAAGCAATTCCAGAGGAATTTGTTTTTACTAACCTGTTGGATAATTTGATGTGACGGGACTGCATTCCCACATAGAAAACTGAGAAGAATTCTTGGTGTCAACTGAAGAGACTGCTTGACTTTTTATTACAATGAATTTTCTTTCTCCAAAGCTAAAAGTCTCTTAAGTGTACGTCTCTGTGTATGTGTTCCAATTTAGGCTTTAGTTCACTGATTACTCGACAGTTACCATAAAATTGCTTTCTTCCTTCCCAACCTTGATGAAGTTGTTGCTCAGTCCATCATTACTCAAACCCCATTCAAACTGCTGAGTTTACACAGGAAAGTGATCTTGCAAAAGATAAGGCTTTGTTAATATTTTAATCAGCATTTCTGGTACAGCATTTATTCTCAAACACCAGCATTTATTCTCCCAATACCAATGTAGTTTAAGTGTTTGGTTTTGAGGCTTTTTGCTTTGGGCACCAAAGTTACCACCATACTTGTTTTTGCTTTTGTTTTTGCTTTTCAGAAAGTGCATATGAAAAACATCGGACAGGTCTTCTTTCACCTGGAGACTTGTGTACCTCAGAACACACTTGATTTACACGGGCAGAACCACTTAATCACTGGGTGTTGGCTTTGATAAGTTTGTGTGACCCCGCTGCCTTTCCAAATTTATCTTGGGAATACTTTCCTCTTCCCCTGCAATGGAAAGAAATTGAATCCTTGTCAATATGACATTCATGTCATGGCATTAACACAGAATAGATGATGGTTGATCATGTTTCTCTAAACTTGGGAGAAAAAAAACAGTAAGAATTGTAAACATTGACTCTATAGGAATTTTGGTGATCTCCTAAGCGGTCTTCAATTAACACTTTATGACAGTTGGTAGAGTCCATTCAAACATAATTTTTAATATTGCGTTAATTACATAAGTGGACATTTTAAATATTTATAAAGTGGCTTATATGGAGACTATAAACATTGTTAGGATAAAAATCCTATTATTTCTGGAATTCACGAAATAAAGAACAAAATAGTATTTATACTCTTACCAAGGTACTAACCTTATAAAGGCCAATAGCGACATAGTTAATGTTAGGGCTGGGGTTTAACTAAGAAGTTCAAGGGGGGCAAAGAAGGCTTCATTTAGAGTTTGTAATAGTACACCATCCTTACAATTCCTTCATTTTTTTGTGGTTGCCATAAGGTATGTGGTGTTTGCCAATAAGTAATTTTATGACAAGGCCAAAATCCAAGCCCCAAGTCACTCTTAGTCCAAAGGCTTTGGAAATTAATGTGGAACAGTGTCAAAAACCTCCGGCTGGAATTCAGAGAACTCAGATCGGGTGCCTGTTTAGTCCCAATTTTTCACATGGCTAATTTGATATGGATTTCGTAGTTAAGAAGTCGTGCTTAATCGTAGACAGTAATTACGAGGAGGCCAGATCCTCTCTGGGCCTGTTTCCTTAGCGGAGCACCCAGACTTCCATTGCCCCTGAGCTCCTTTCAACAATCATGTCTTTGCCGCAGTCCGGATCTACAAGCAGGGTGTGGCCCAAATGCTGGGTGTATCTTTATAAGGTTTTTACAACAAAGGGAATGACCCTAAAGGAATTGAAAAGCATGAGGAGACCACTCTAGACTTCAGAAAACATGCAAAGGTGATGGAAGATTTAGGCTGCTGAAAATAAGAGAGAAAGGGTTCTTTCAAGGTACAGGAACTCAGAATGTCATGAAGCAACCGCATGAATGAGAAAAATCACCAATAAGACAAAGAGACAGAACCATTGCCTTCCATCTGCTGTTGTCTGCTAAATGTCTGTACTGTATTTAACGATCATTTGCCATTTACAATGATTAATTCATGTCATGTTATTTTCTCCATTGGCCAATGCTCTCCTATATTGAAGAAAAAGTGTCCTTGTGAAATTGAATTGGATTATATTCACTACAATTTAAATGTATCTGTGTCTTTTGATATAACTATAAGCCTTTACTGAGTACTTACTGAGTCCCAAGAATTGCTTTAAATGTTTTCACTGCACTAATCTTCACAACAGTTCTATGAGTGAGCTTCATTATTGAGCACAACCTGCGGAAGCACAGAGAGGGTCAGTAAGTCACTAAGCGCTGCCCAGCTGATGAGTGATGGAGCTTGGATGCAAACACGGGCAGCTGGACTCGCCAGCTTCAACTTGGCCCAAATGCTGGGTGTATCTTTATACTCTGCTCATGTTTTATTTCTAACTGAAGTCTGGGAGTATGGGGCATTTGGGTGTGATCCAATTACTTTTCAAGAACACAAGAATTAAAAATATAAAATGTCACCTGTGACTCAATGAAGAAAAATAATTGAGGAAGTTATGTTATTTTTTTAATGTGCTATCTGCTAAATTTGAAAATCAAAGACAAAATTTCCAAGAATCCTTGCCTTGCCACGGATATAACCAAGGAGCGTTGTTAAGCTAGCAAGATTAGCTACTTCTGTACTTGAAGTAGGTTAATTCTGGGCCTCTGGACTTGATTCAGTGATAAATGGACTGTATGTCTGGATAGCAAATTGCGTGCTATTGTTAGGTGTAAACAGCAGAGAGTAAGAGGCGTGGCCTTTCACCCAGGCAGTGCCTCAGTACCTTCATTCACATGCTCCAGGAACTTTTCCTTCCAGACAATGTCCTATAAAAAACCTACTAGTGTTCTCCAGAGAACTGTTTCTACAAGTCTAGTGTTTAATGTTTTTAAATGACAATAGGTTAATGTCGGTAGCAAGGCAGGTCCCATTTCCTGGAATGGTATGGCAAAGTATTACACTTGGATACATTTTTTAAAATTACATATCACATAGTAGGCTCTCTATAAGTATTGGACAAATTAAATATATCTGAGAAGTAAATACAAAGATGAGTGGCCTTCGATTAATACTCTATGACAGTTAGTAGAGTGGTTCAAACATAATTTTTTAATTTTCTGTAGGAATCATCCTCAGAGTTCAAGACACATTTTTAAAAATCTAATAGTTTAATTGATTTTCTTTCATTTTCCAAAATTGATATATATTATTGCTCACCTATTGGTATAACTATAGATAGATCAAATTATTGAGCGTTGGAGAGGGACATTGACAATACAAGCCCAGGTTTCTATCCTGTGAGAAAACGTCCAATAAGTAATGATGTATTTTTAAAAAGGCCAATTTAACAACAAATCAAAATTCTGTTTTGTTTCAGAAAAAAGAGGCAGAATAATAATTCTCTTAAAGTACCAAGAATTTCACAAATGAAAAGATTCGTAGTATCTGGATAAAAGAAAGGGAAGGAAAGAAAAAGGAAGGTAAAATTAAAGCAAAAAGGGGAGGGGCAAACAGAAAATTTCTTCCTAAGCAGCAACTGTGGAGGAAGGCAAGTGTCCTGAGAATATTAATTGTGCAGATGTGTGCTAAACCTTACTTTTATTTTTCACTTGTCTTGCTCAACATAATGGAAAATCTATGGCAAAACTTTAACCAGTGTTATTTCATGTCCACCAAAAGAATTGCACAATCTCTTTATCCATGCAGGACGGACCAGGTAATGCTAAAATGCTCAATCAAACCCCAATAAAATGATTTGGGTTTTTTTTTCTTTCTTATTTTGAGACAGGGTCTCACTCTGTCACCACAGCTGGAGTGCAATGGCATGATCTTGGCTCACTGCCACCTCCCACTCCTTGGCCCAAGGAATCCTCCCACCTCAGTGTCCTGAGTAGCTGAGGCTACAGGTGCACACCAGCACACCCGGCTAATTTGTGTAGAAATGGAATCTCACTGTTTCCGAGGCCGATCTTGAATTCCTGGGCTGAAGTGATCTGCCCACGTTAGTCTTCCAAAGTGCTGGGATTACAGGTGTGAGCCTCTGAGTCTGGCCCATAAAGAGTTTCTTTTGTTTTTGTTTTTGTTTTTAGAAAAGAATAGCTACCACGAGTGGTAGAATAGTATTTTCATTAAAGAATGAACAAGAAAAAATTAAAATAAGACCCAAAGTAGGCCTTAAAAAGTCACATTCTAGGCTAGGGACTAGCAAAAAGAAAGCACTTCAGGACCCCGGTAGGAACCTTTGAATTACAGAAGAAGTACACTGCATTGTTTTCATTGATTGATTTCTGACCAACTATTTTTCCTAACTCACTTTTGTGTTCTAATAAAATTTGTAACTTGACATTCTTAATACCTGAGTTTGGGGCCAGGCTTGTTATATCGCCCTCTTACCCAGTTTTACAGGTTTCTTACCACCTTCCCTATCTTCAAGCTCAGAAAAATCTTATAGAGAGGACGGACCAAGGAAATATGCCTATCAAACAGGTGACTTTTTAAAATAGGAGAATTTGGTACCAACTTAGAAAAGACTTGATGACAATGTTAGGTGTTGAACAAAGGTTATCCCAAACTAAGCAGATCAAACTGGAATGCAGAGAGGAGCAGGGCTCCCCCTCTAGGAATTTCTATTGGTTAGAATGTTCCTGAGCTTAGCATCTCTATGTATGGTCTCCAGAGTTAATGTACCATATTTTCCATGGTTTGATGAAGACTCCAGAGCCCTTAAGATATGAATTGCTATAATTCCTAAATCAAACAGCATTCAATTCAGTTCCAGACCATTTCAGGGTAATAAGACCGGTATTTCTTATTTTAATTAGTCATTTTATACTTCTAACAACTTCTTTGACAATCTTGGATTACTTGTTTGTTTATATGTGATAAAAGCCATGTTTGGCTAAAAATACGAATGCTACATTTGAATGTCCATTTACATTTTAGTAGTTATGGAAATAAACTATCGAGGCCTTTAGATTATGGCTTTTTATAGACACTGAATACAATCACCTAATCTATTTTAATATTATCCCTTCAGCTGTCTCGTGAGCATCCCTTAACAGAGCAGAGATATCAAGTTGATAATATAAATTCAAGACAAAATGCCTGAACACTCATCAGAAACTGTTTTCTAGTTTGCAGAGAAATTTGTGCCTGACATTTGAAATTTTCAAGATAAATAAAAAAGTCATGTGGCCACATAGAAGTATTATGTTCTATTTCTAGATTTTAAACTCCTTAAGTGTGAAGACTGTTTCTTATCCTTGTAACCTGAATATGGTCTTTTTATACATGATGTTTACCCAAGAAAAATTTTATTGCATTAATAAATACAAAAACAAGTGAGATTCATTTCATAATTAAAAACTATTTTTTCGCAGTCCAAAGATGTAAGTTATCTTACACATAAAATGTCTTGCTGTTAATTGGTTATGCAAATGGAATCCTTGTTCTTGCACAACTGTAAATGTTTTCTCCACATCTATATGCTAGCGACAGCATCCCCCAAGCACAAAAAACAACAAAAATAGTATTAAAAAGTATATAAACATATATATGTGTGTACAGATACATAGATACAATGATATATATTCATTCTTTGATCATTGACAGTAATGTTTCCTATTGATTATATATGTAGTATGTTTAATGTTACATATCAGATATTTTTTAAGAAATTAATTCCAGCTGGACATGGTGGCCCATGGCTATAATTCAGGCACTTTGGGAGGTCATAGCAGGACCACCTGGGGAAACATGGCAAGACCCAATTTCTACAAAGAGTGGGAAAAAACTAACCCGGCATGGTGGTGTTTCTGTAATCCTAGCTGCTCAGGAAGTTGAGGTGGGAGAACTGCTTGAACCTGGGAGGCTGATGCTGCAGTGAGCTGTGATGGCACCACTGCAGCCTGGGTGACAGAGTGAGACCCTGTCTCAATAATTTTATTTTTATATAAAATAAAAATAAGTTAAATCTTAGTATCGGCATACAAAGGGGATTACATTCTCCATGTCACAAAGAAGCAAAATCATATGGACAAAGGACACAGCTGAAATGCAACTGAGGCAAGATTCAGTCTAAACTTTACCTTCCTATCTTCAGGTAGTTCAGTCACTCATCTCACCCCTGTTCCTACGGTTGGCAGAATTCTGGAATGATTCTCATCCTGAGTGCAATTTGAGCAGCCCCAGATGCCATGCCTGCGAAAGGGAGCTGAGACACCGATCCAGTCCCTCCAAGTCCTTCGGTGTTTGCGCAAAGGTTATTGCTAAACTTTAAAACCAAAACAGCTCTCAATACACACGTTCCTCAAAATTAGATATGCTGACAAGAGAAATGGAGACCAAGTTTCTAAGGCTCAAAAATGAATGTCAGCGTTACAGAGCTCTGTATACACAGGGACCATTTGGAAGCCCCAAGGAAGCATCCGCAATTGGAATCAAAGCTTTCGTCCCCACTCCTCCGGTCCCCAGTGTGTGACATTAACAAGTCACTTACGTTCCTTAAAGGCCAGTCCTTCCTTCTAATAAAGTTGTATATAAAATCACAATGTAGAAAACAAACACAGGAGGAACTGATGGCTGCCACCTGGCAGACTCCCTCCTGAAGCCTCCATCACAGCCTCTGGGCCCTCAGTGAAACTCTGGGATCCTGAGTATTCAGGTACCTATCAATCTAAGCCATATGATCATGAAACTCCTAACTACATCCTTGACTAACGTAATTTTTTAGAATTCCTTTAGGAACCAGTTTACAAAAAAAGAACCCGTGAGTCACGATCATGATCAAATGGGTCACGTAGAAACGTAACTTCCAGAATGTATTCTTGGTTTCTGTAACTGCAAGTTGCAAATGTCCTGAAAAGGTCTGATTTTATTCCAGAAACAGAGAATAGATGTCGCTGCTTTACAAGCTTGAGAACCACAGCTGCAGGCCCAACCTTGCTAGAATCAGCTAATGGAATGCTGGATGTGGAGGCAACCTCACAAGATACGGCAGGCCCAGAGAGGCAAATGTAAAGGCCGTGGCATGAAATGGTGTCAGACCCATAAGCTGAAGGGTCATCTAGGGACTAGAGGCCAGTGAGAAGAGAGGAGCCCAGGGCCCGGGGAACCAGGATGGACCCTAGGGAGTCTCCTGCTCACTCAGGAGCAGCCAGCCTGAGTGAGGCCAGCAGGAGAGGGTGCTGTGTCAAAGGCCAGGAGTTCAGAAGGAGGGAGCTTCCCAAGCTTCCAGAGTTGCTCTAAGTGCTGAAGGCTGAGTAAGGGGGTGACCAAAGACAAAGCAGCCCTGCCAGCGGAAGCCTGGACAAGAACACAGGAGTGCAGCTAGGGGCAGAAGCCTGGCCCCCATGGGCCCAGGAGGAGCCCGCAGGGAAGAAGCGGGTGGGGTGTGGTCAGTGTCACCCGCAGGGCTGTTTGCACTGGCACCCTGTGCTTGGAAGTCAGTGCCCCATGCTGGCCTGGACATTCTTAGGACTTTTGTCTTTGAATTTGCTTTGTAAGTGAAATCTGATGCGACGATGAGCAGAAGGGCATGCACTGGGGCCCTGGGCTCTCACGTCTGCACAGACATGCCCCACCTCCTTCTTCAGCCTCTGGGGGATGGGGTCTCCCAGACCCCCAACCCCGAACCCCAGGCTCTGCCCAGCCTTCTCCTCTCCCTCCTGCCCACCACCACTTATTGACTAAAAGAGACAACCACTCTGCAACCACCCTCCGCCCCCTGATCCCCAGTGGGACCTGGGCCAGGATATGTGAAGGTCGAAGGTCAGGCTCAGTTGTGGGCCCTGTGACATCTCAGTCAGGGGTTCCTGGCCATCTCCGTCCCTCAGTGCATGTGGGGGCAGCTCTGTAGGGTCTCCCTGCCTACCCACGATCCAGGTCCAGAGCGCATCTGGTGCAGAGGCTGCAATCCCTGGTGGGGTGCCTTCCACTGGGGTTGCACTTCCACTGGGAAGGGAACATGAACTTCCCACCTGAGTGGGCCCTACACTCATTTTGCACGGGGCCCGGCAAATTATGTAGCCAGCGAAGGCAGTAACTTCATGAGGTTCAACTTTGAAAAGGCAGGCCAGGTGCAGTGGCTCACGCCTATAATCCCAGCACTTTGGGAGGCCGAGACGGGTAGATCACGAGGTCAAGAGATCGAGACCATCCTGGTCAACATGGTGAAACCCCATCTCTACTAAAAATACAAAAATTAGCTGGGCATGGTGGCATACGCCTGTAGTCCCAGCTACTTGGGAGGCTGAGGCAGGAGAATTGCTTGAACCCAGGAGGCGGAGGTTGCAGTGAGTCGAGATCACGCCATTGCACTCCAGCCTGGGTAACGAAGAGCGAAACTCCGTCTCAAAAAAAAAAAAAAAATGCACAGAAACTGACAGGAGATGGAAGATCAAAAAAAATTTCTCATTTTTTCAGGTGAGCAGTGCTGCATGTGTTTGTATGGTTTAGGGGATAAATACATAGAAGGGAAAGACTGAGGCAGCGAGAAGGGGATGGGAGGAGAGCTACAGGTGGGAAGCCCTTTCAAACCAACAGGAGCCAGCTCTGAGCTGGGTGGCCTTCGCCTAGCAACGCAGGAAGGAAAAAGGCAGAGGTCTGGTGGTGGCAGGATGAGGAAGGGCGAGGGTGCCCGCTTCCATTTAATGACTCACATTTAGGCAATTGCCCCGGCTGGGTGTGAAGGTGGAGGAGGCATGTGGATGTCTGTGGAGAGAAGGCAGACCCGGCAAGGGGAGAGCAGGGGAGCCAGGGGGTCTAGTGGAATGGACGGCTTCCTCTGCGCCACTTTTCACAATGTGTAGTGGTTTTGTCTCTTTATCTGTGCTCTTTGCATTTTGTCTCTCTCCCTGATGAGAAGGCCTCACGGGAGCCTCCTCCCAGCTTCGTGCATATGGGTCTTCATGCACCCCCAGGCCCAGGGCCTGGCTCATGGTGGAACTCAGCAAAGTTGTTAGTAGAAAAAAGGGACCAAGGAAGGCAGGTGAGGAGGAAGCGTCAGGTCTCGTAGACTCATGTAATCATTATTCAGATTTAGCCTATGTCTCCTAGAAAAAAAGTGTGCATTTGACTTAATTAGCACCTCGGGGGCCACATTATCAGGAAATGGTTTGCAGCTTGTGAACTGATGGGACTGTGCCGTGGCCTCTTGAACTGGATGTGCTGAATGAAGACTCTATCCCCGGCAGACCCCACCTGCCTCCATACTTAGTACACTTGTTTTCTCGCCCTGGGAAGATAGGAAGTATCTCCTTGGACTGTTCCCCTTTTGGTGTGCGGTCCTGACTTCACTGAAGGTGGAGATGGTTGTGAAGCCATTTGTCTTTCACTGGGTGGCTGAGCCCTAACAAACAGCAGGTACCTTTCTTTCTGGGCTATTCTGCAGCACATCAAAGGCTGGCCCAGAAGAGAACATAATTGCTGTGAGTAAGCTCAGGCTTTTCCCCAAATCGTACTGCACTGGCGATAAGGGGGAGGGAGTATTCATGAGGAAGGGTGCGTGGGGTTAAGACTAATTAGGGCCGGGCTTTGACAGGGTGGAAGCAGAGGTGCACTAGAGTAGTGGCCCCAGATGTCCACCGCTGCTGAGATGCCTTTGCGTCCCTGGCGTGGGAGTGTCAAACCTGCCTCTGATGGGCTAAATGTAAGCATTCAGCTCTTGGGTAGATTTTTCAGATCGAACGTATAACATTTCTGGGAAGACCTGACTAGTGTCAACGTTCTGTTTCATGATATGCAGGTCATGTGGTTTGCACAGCCTCACTGAGTGTCTGTAGTGAGCTTTCTCTCGCCAGCCAGTCCTAGCCATATGAAGCTCCTCTGAGGTCAACTGCAGGCCAGGATCATTTTCTCCCTATTTTACTGTAAAGAAACTGAGGCATAATGTGTGAAATGGCTCACAGATTTTTTTTTTTTTGAGATGGAGCCTCGCCCTTGTTGCCTAGGCTGGAGTGCGATGGTGCGATCTCAGCTCACTGCAACCTCCACTCATGGGTTCAGGTAATTCTCCTGTCTCAGCCTCCCAAGTAGCTAGGACTACAGGCATGTGCCACCATGCCTGGCTAATTTTTGTATTTTTAGTAGAGATGGGGTTTTACCATTTTGGCCAGACTGGTCTTGAACTCCTAACCTCAGGTGATCTTGGCCTCCCAAAGTGCTGGGATTACAGGTGTGAACCGTGTGCCCAGCCTAGAGTTTTATACTGTAGAAAACTTTACAAATTTACGAAATATATTCACATGCATTATTTTATTTGGCTTTCATAACAACTACAGCAGGTGACCTAAATGGGTATGACTATTTCCATTTAGTAGAAGTCAGAGGGACTAATGTTGCACCGTTGATAAGTGGTGGCTTTGGAACCCAGGTCATTGGGTTTCTAGTTTCGTGGACTTTTAACCCCACTGCCCTCCTTTGTAAGCAGATACTGGCCAGAGATAGTCACAGTTCTGCAGTCAGCTGTTCCAGACCCCTGAGGGAATTAACTGTAGGTCTCCTGGGCACTAGGGATCTCTTTCTCTTCAGAACTGGGATCTGCTTCTCTCCACTCTAGTCCAAAGGGCTGGCTGGAAAGTAGGATGCTAGCCTCAAAAGGGGAGGACACTCAAATAAGTTCGTGATAACTGCGTATAAAGGGAGATGGCCACAAACCAAATCCTTCATGCTCCATGTACATCTCCTAGATGGAATCAGTGAATACGAAGAGATATATGGCCAAGGGAGACTGCCCAGCTCCCCAGGGCGGCTTCCAAGACCCAGATGTCAGTAGCGGCGCTAGAGAAGGATGACTTATAACCAGATGACAATGGCTTCAAACAGAACCTCAGATGGCTTTCATAGACCCCAGACACTTTTGCCTGCGTGATCCCTTCCTCCATCAAAATAAGATTAAAAATAATATTTTCCAACTGTGTTGGTATAAAACAAATATATTAATATTTTATATTAAAAGTTTTTTTTGAACCTTCGACTTCATTTTTTTCTTCTGAATTTATAAGAAATGAAAACATTTTTGTGCTCTACTAAAAGTATTGTGGGCCTTAGGCACTACGTCCCTAGGCCTAATATGTTGACCAGAGCTGGCTTCGAAATTCCAGGCCGTCCTCCCCCAGCCACATGCTCTGCCTTCTCTCCCTATTGTTTTTTGCTGTTGAGTTCCAGTTTTCAAAAATGATGGCTAATCACAACCATGTCATATATAAGAGCAAAGAAGGAAAACTTTTATTTCTTCTCTATGATGTCAGGGAATTCTCAGATCTCTGGCTATGGTTTTAATCCTCTGCTTTTGTTAAGCTTCCAAGCATTGCATTGTCACCAAATACGTTAGTGCTACAAATATCATTAAGTGAGCTGAGCTCACCCTTCCAGCTGTTACAATAAATGGGCAAAATAAAGGAAAACCAAAACCCCAAGCGGTTTTAAAAACGTGATGATTGATGATTGAGTTCTATTTCTCTTTCCTCCTCCCCTGCATTTGGCTGCAAAGTACTTAAACCACCTCCCGAGCGTTTTTGGCCCTTGAGTAGGAGTGTGTGCCCTTGCCAACGTAGGGAAATCGAGCTAGGCTTTCATGCTTGGAATCCACTATGTACTCAACTCCCAAGGCTTTTGAGCTTCAGCCATAATTAGTTGTAATGTGTTTATGGGGCCAAGAGAATTTAAAACATGCAAGACATGAGTCAGGACAGGATGATATCAAAATCCTTATTTATTCTGGGTTTTAGTCTAATCTCATTGGGTTCCACACGCATCATTGTTTTTCTTGAATATTAGCAAGGTAGGGAGAGATGGAAAAATCCCTGCAGGATTTAGACATTCAGGCCTGTACCCAGCCAATCCTTGTGGAAGGGTTTATGTTTCTTAAACTCATATCCTACACAATGGGCTTGGCCCTGGAAGGTCATGTTTTGTTTTCCTTTCATTTGGCTAATAACCCAGTAAATATTTGCTCTCATGACCAAAAATCGTCCTGAAATATATGCGAGCATATTGAATGTCAAGAAAACATGGGCATATGGTGAAAAGCCATGGAAGAGAAAGAGGGTATGACATTGCAAAGCTGCCTTCACTCTCTGCAGCCACTGAGCAGTTCTAAAGGAACTCCTAATACAGTGATGCAAAATCCATGCTAATTTCAAGGACCCCTGTAAATTCCTTCCATTTCCATGGCCTGGGTATCCTATGAACATGTTTTTTAAAGACAAAGCCTGGACTGGCTTCGGAAAGCAGCCAAGTATTATCTGAATACTTGGAGGCACCAAATTCCACAGTATTATCTGAAAACCTTTAAGAAAGTACCCTCTCCCCGAGATCCCAACCTGCACCCATCTCTAGTCCTACTCCTCAGACCTACCATCATGTGGAGTCCACCATTCTGAGAATTACTCAGCCTTCAAAAAGAATGAAGTTCTGACACACGATTATACTAAGTAAAATAAGCCAGATGCAAAAGCCCATATATTGCGGGATTTCACTTACATGATGTTATGGACGGAATGTCCATACCTCTCCAGAATTCAAATGTTGAAATCCTAACATCCAGTGTGATGCTATTAGAGGTGGGGGCTTCCAGAGGTGATTAGGCCATGACAGGGGAGCCCTCAGGATGGGATTAGTGCCTGTATAAGAAGAGACACAGGAACTTGCTTGCTCCACCATACGAGGACACAGCAAAAAGACAGCCGATTGCAAACCAGGAAGAAAACCATCACCACAGCCCAGTGCGTGGTATTTTTGTTACAGCAGCCAGAAGTGACTAACACATGTGAGGTACCTAGATAATCAAACTCATAGAGACAGAAAGGTAGTTGCCAGGAGCTGGGGGCGGGGAGGGGAATCAGGAGTAGATGTTAATGGATTTTCAATTTGAGAAGAATGAATTAAATACATTCATACTGTTGTGTGACTATGACCACCATTCATCTCCATTTCTGGAGATGTGTATTTTACTGTATTTTTTTAAAAAAAGATTTCACAATTCCCTGCCATTCCCTTGTATAATGGTCTTTCTCCAACAAGCCTCCATTAAAGTGCAGTTACCCCAAGGCAGCTCCTACCTTCATCAACAGTCACTAATGTGGGAAGAGCAAGGTAGAAAACTAATCTGGGGTATGTGGGTTCTGGCTTCCGCTGGGGAGTGGGGGATCTATAGGAGGTATGTAAAATGGTTGTGGAGGGCAAGAATGAGGGAAGAGAAAAAGACAGATAGAGAACCAGACACAGAGAGAGAAAGAGAGAGTACGCATCAAAATTGTTTCTAGGACAGGGGTCACGATTTTCGCGAAATTCTCTGGTGAATCTGAGCTGTTTTCCTGACCCCCTTCCCTGAAAAAAGCCCCAACCTTACAAGGTATTAGTTGATGGTGTTAAATATTGACTTTGGGGTGGAAGAAAAGTGACAGTAAGAAACATCCCGAGGCTCTGGCTGTCCTTTGTGGAGCACTGGTTATGTGCAGGGCACTCCTCTGCACATTTCTACAGGGTTACTTCAAATGATTCTTCTAGTATTCTTACACAGCTAGAGTTTTTTCCAGCTTTATTCTTTATTAATGGGGATAAAATGTACTTAACATAAAATTTACCATTTTAACTATCGTTAATGCAGTTCAGTGGCATTCACATTGCTGTACAAGCCATCTCTAGAAATTTTTTATCTTGCAAAACTGAAACTCTGTACCTGTTAAACTCCACATTCTCTCCTCCCTCTAGCCATCGGCAACCACCATTCTACTTTCTGTCTCTATATATTTGACTACTCTAGGCACCTCATATAAGTGGAATCATATATTTTCACGTCAGGTTTATTTTACTTAGCATAATGTTCTCGAGGCTCATTCATGTTGCAACACGTGTTAGAGTTTCCTCCCTTTCTCAGCTGAGTAATATTTCATTGTGTGAATAGACCACATGTTATTTGTCCATTCATTCATAAATGGACACTTGTGTTATTCCCACCTTTTGGTTACTGTGAATAACACTTCTTCAAACACGGGTATACCAATAGGGGCTGCTAGTTTTATCTTCATCTTATAAAGGAGGACATGGACACAGAGAAGGAAGTCACTGTTGAAAGTCACAGGACTAGTGGTAGTGGAGCCAGGATTTGAACCCAGAGCAGTGGGCCCCAGAGGCCGTACCAGGTACATGTGTGCCTTGATCTATTTATTAAAAGCGAGCAGTGTAAAAGGGTCAAGAACTGTCATGTTTATGTTAAATTTCTTTCTTCATAGCCCATCAATGTCCAAAAAGTACTTAAAATTTACTAAAGAAAATTAAATAGATAACACAGAATACTGAAAACCATGACAACAAGAATGAGCCAGAAGCCAGTAATAGGAGAATGTGTGTTGGGGAAAGGATAGACGAAGCCCTGGCCACTTAGCTTAATGTAAGTGTTGGCAGGTCTTTCTGGAATATCAGTTTTACTCCAATGTTTGAGGGAAGACACTAGTTTATTCCATTGGTAGTGTAGTCATACTTTTACATTAGAAAAGATATTACATGACTTAAAAAATAAGTTTACATAAATTTTCGTATTTTGTATTTTTTTTTTTTTTTTGACAGTCTTGCTCTGTTGTCCAGGACAGAGAGCAGTGGCAAATGTCTTATTGCAGCCTCAAACTTCTGGGCTCAAGCGGTCCTCCTACCTCTGCCTCCCAAACTGCTGGGATTACAGGCCTGAGCCTCCATACCTGGCCAGTAAATTTTTATTATGTACATTTTATTATAAAAATTTTTAACTATAAGCAAAAGTACAGAAATTTTGATATAGCAAGCTTCTGTATCACCTCTCCAAACCTATTAGCAAGATTTTTGTATCATTTATTCATATTTCTCTTTCTTCTCCCTTTCTTCTTTTTAATTGGTAGAGAAATTTAAAATAAATTCCAACCTTCATGTCATTTCACACCTATGTACTTAGCATGTGTACCTTTTAAAACAAGACAGATATTTTCTTTTTTTATTTTTTTGAGACGAAGTTTCACTCTTGTTGTCCAGGCTAGAGTGCAATGGCATGATCTTGGCTCACCGCAACCTCTGCCTCCCGGTTTCAAGGGATTCTCCTGCCTCAGCCTCCCGAGCAGCTGGGATTACAGGCATGTGCCACCATGTCAGGCTAATTTTATATTTTTAGTAGAGACGGGGCTTCTCCGTGTTGTTCAGGCTAGTCTTGAACTCCCAACCTCAGGTGATCTGCCCACTTCGGCCTCCCGAAGCCCTGGGATTACAGGTGTGAGCTACTGCTCCCAGCTAAGACAGATATTTTCTTACATAACTAACATGTCATTATCACATCTTAAAAATTAAAAAATAATTTCTTGGTGCCATGTTATACTCCCTCCATATTCAAATTTCCCTGAGTGTGTCAGTTTTTCTATTACCATTTGGCCTGTGTGAATCAGGATCCCAACAAGATTCATATATTTTGTGACCGATAGTCTCTTAATATCTTTTAATCCAAAGCTGGATCCACCCTGTTTTTGTGTCATGGGTTTTTGGAAGGTCAGCCAGGTCATTTGTCCTGCAGAAGTCTCTCTCCCCGGGTTCTTCTGTTCGCTTCTTTTTGATATCGTTTAACTGATATTTCTATCTCTGTATTTTCTGTCAACTGAAGGTTAACTCCAAAGGCTCCATTAGATTCTTCTAATTCAACTCTAAATCTTTTGTGTTTTGCCTTTTCTACAAGAACATTTCTTTTCTTTCTTTTCTTTTTTTTTTTTTTTTGAGTTGGAGTTTTGCTTGTCACCCAGGCTATAGTGCAATGGTATGATCTCGGCTCACCACAACCTCTGCCTCCCAGGTTCAACAGTTTCTCCTGCCTCAGCCTCCTTAGTAGCTGGGATTTCAAGTGTGGCTAATTTTTTTTTTTATTTTTAGTAGAGATGGGGTTTCAACACATTGGCCAGGCTGGTCTCGAACTCCTGACCTCAGGTGATCGGCCCACCTCAGCTTCCCAAAGAGTTACAAGAAAATTTCATAAGTGAAGCTGAGCACTCCTTATTATAGCCTATCGAAAGACCCCTACTGTCAGCCTGTCTCACTCTTAGTAAGGTTCAGATGGTGACAGATGCTTTTTCCAATATTAAAATCCCTACCAAACTTGCATTTATTGATTTCCTCATTGATCATCTGGGCCCACCTGAATCAGATACTTCATGATAGTTCCAAAACAGTGAGTTTTAAATTATGCAGTAGCTGCTGCATAACAAACTATCCCAAAGCTTGATGGCCTAAAACAATTATTTATGCACAGGTCCACAGGTCACAGTCTGGGTAGAGCTTTGCTGAGCAGTTTTTTTCTGATCCAGCCATGTGGCATTAGCTGGATTCTTTCATTCAACTGCATCCAGCCGGTGGCTGGGCTGGCAAGTCCAACAAGGTGTCGCTCATGGGTCTGGCCTCTTAGTAGTCATTCTCTGTTTTCACATGGCTAGCTTGGGCTTCCTCACAGCATGCTAATCTCTGGGTTGCTTTTGTGCCTGGCTTTGAAGAGGGTGTTCTATTGACAAAGGCAGAAGCTACGGTTCTCTTAAGGTCCACATTTGAGAGTTACAGAGCATCACATCCACCTCATTCTATTGGCTAGAACAAGTCACAAGACCATTCTAGATCAAAATGACTTGAAATAGACTCTACCTCTTGCTGGGGAGGTCACAAGGTCACAGTGCAAAAGAGGATGGGAGGTACCGTTGTGTCCATCTTTGGGAGCACAATCGCAATTATGTGGGCACAGATGAGGTGGTGACAGCCTAATCCATCCATCATAAAATTCTCATCCCAGTTTCATCTCATGGTGTCCTCCACCGATGTGCTTTGCAAAGTCAGATCATCCATTCCATGTCGTAAAGGGTAACCTTCTAATTTGGTTTGTTTTTCCACTTTTTTTGTAAATAATTTTCTTTCATTAACTGGGACTATCACATTAGTCCTCGAAAGGCACGAAAAATGTTTTGTTCTTTTCCTTCGGTTGCTAATGTTCAAAGGATTTGAAGTCCTAGTACCTGCAATGGTTGCCAGTGAATTGTTTTGTTTTGTGTGTGCACTTTGTTTTGTTTTGCTTTGCTGTTGTTTCTGAACTCCCCCCGACAGCATCACGGAAAGTTCATGTCTTTACACACTTAGTGTATTTCAGTCGTTAATCATTTTTCGGTGCTCAATTTGCTGTCTTGGGCCAGTGGCGCCCTTGCATGTTATCTAGTGTGTCATTTTGACATGCACCCAATAGTCCTTGATAGCTTCTGTTTATTTCTGACACACCAAAATGTCCAACTTCATTTATATATTTTCTGTCCCAGAACAGATTTCTTTCAGTGGAAAATAATATTGACAGACCACCCTCTAGGCATTAAGAATAGTAATGTTGTCTTTGTTTTTAGGCAGGGCTCGTAAAAAAAAAAAAAATAAATCACGAATTAATCCTTATAATTTCAATTATATTGAAGGAATTTTTCTTATCTCTTTTGGCTTTACACTTGTACTTTTTCTTCTCTTATGTTGAAAATATTGGCTTCAAATTACTTATCTGTTGTATCATACGAACGATGTAAAATTATCACAAAGTATTATCACTAATGTTACTACGAAAAGTAAGATTGCAGAGTGGTGTTCAACACTGTGGGCAGCTCTATTTGTTCCTACGAAACATTTCACCATGGATGCACAGGTTAAGTAATATCTCCTGAAGTCACTTGATATCATTATTTTCTCTGTGTGATTATCTCACCAAACTTATGTAGAATTGGCTCATTCAACTCTACATCAATTTCAGTATATTTTGAAATTGAAATTGTGTATTTTTTGAATCTGCAAAGCATTGACATGATTCAGAGGCGTCTCCTTTCCTTCTGTCCTCTGTGCCCTCTTCTACAGATAATGATTTATGTTTATTTTTTATTTATCTCTTCAGGATTGCTTTTTGAAAATGGAAGCAAATCAGTAAATATATTTATATCGCCTCTCTTTCTTGCACAAAAGGTTTGTGTTCTGCATTTCTCACTTTTTTTTTTTTTTGTATGGACTTTCTTTGTGTGGATGTTCTACTGTTTATTCCCACAGTCCCCTATTAATGGAGACACCTGGGTTGATTCCAGTCCTCTGCTAATGTAAATATGCTGCAATGAATAATTTTGTGCATAGGCCTTATAGTATTTTTGGCAGTATGTCTACAGGATAGATTTCTAGAAGCGAGAGTTCTGTTTCAAAGGGTCAAATCCTATGCGAGTTTTCTGGTTGTGGCCTAAATAGTAGCAAATCTAAACTTTTTGAAATACAAGTTCTTGAATTTCTTTTGTTTTAAGTGGAATTGATACTTAGGTTTTATGTAAAGACACGTTCACGCTGGGCGCAATGGCTCATGCCTGTAATTGTAGTACTTTGGGAGGCCAAGGCAGGTGGGTTACCTGAAGTCAGGAGTTCGAGACCAGCCTGACCAACATGGAGAAATCCCCGTCTCTACTAAAATACAAAATTAGCTGGGCATGGTGGTGTGTGCCTGTACTCCCAGCTACTCGGGAGGCTGAGACAGGAGAATCTCTTGAACCCAGGAGGCAGAGGTTGCGGCCAAGATAGCTCCACTGCACTCCTGCCTGGGCAACAAGAGTGAAACTCCATCTCAAAAAAAAAAAAAAAAAGACAAGGGTCACAATATTGAAGACCTTAACACCCACCAGATGAAGCTCTGGGAGCTTCAGGTGTTAGCCCGTAGCCTAGGGCCACAAGACCACTTTGGATAACATCATTTTTTGAAGCCTAAAACTTATAGGAAATAGCTGCTTTGTTACTCAAATCAGGCCAAATTCCCCTGCAAAACAAATAAATGGAGTAGAAGAATTTGTTTAAATAAAAAAGAGAGAAAAGAAATGTTTATTTTACTGGAATTTTATTATACCAAATATTGTTCCAATATGTAGGCCATAATGTAGAGCTCTAAAATCTATTTTGTGTAAAGAGATATATAAGAAAGCCATGTTTGTGTTGGTAAGATTTAATCAGCAACCCCCTAGTGAGCTGGAAGAATTCTTGCCACTTTCAAAGACACCTGCCTTAACCATAGGACCTGTGGAAATCTCATTTGTGGTGTCATTCTGGGATCACAAAAGACTTCCATTTAAAATGCATCTTTAATTTTTCTATAGAAATGTATATAGATTGCTATCTAATGTTTGAAAATTCATAGATTAATTAATTTAAAAGATGTTCAATGGAAGGAAAGATGAGCAAATGAGCAGTGATGGTTAAAGATAAAGAAAGCCTGATCAATGTATATTTGTTTTTTCAAAAACCATATAATAGGAAACCCACATACTCCAGGGCCCTTACTGATCACTGAAGCTCGGGGACAAATGATGCAAATATAAAACATTTTAGTAAATATAATTACAATGAGTTCCAATTACTTACAGAATATATAATTTTTCTTTGCACCGTGGGTCATATGCAAAACTGTTGTATTAATTTTAAAGGAGAGAGAAATGCTTCCTAACACACATTAGTTGGAATAGCATAATGTCCAGTATAACCAGTTTCTTAAACAAGTCAGTTAGAGGAGATGATCTTTCAGGTATCCAATTTGATTTATTATTCACTTGGGAATTAACAGAGAATGGATCTTGATATAAATTCCTCTATAGGTTTTATTATATTGGCATTTTGGTGGATAGATAATATCTAGAACCCCTGGGCATATCACTATCAAGGATGCTATTGATTGTATCAGCAGCATTATCCTGCAATTTTCCCTCATAACTATTTATGCAACTGTCTGTGATTTGTAATTCAGCAGTAATCATTTTCTGTGGCTGCTGTAATTTTCTTTCCATGGGGTACCTAGGCTGTGTCCTGAAACAAGGTTTGATGTTAAGCCCAAAGATTTGGGGTTTCGTTTTAAAATAATGGAGAGGAGATCAAAGAAGTTTTAGAATTAGAATTAATTGTTAAGCATGAGAAGGAAACCTTAGTCCTTTATTTTATTAGTTCCATGGTTGGATCAGAGATAAGCAGTGGCGAAGTGGGAGAACACAGATAAAATCAGAGGTGATTTCATCAGGGTAGCAGGAGAGGAAATTAGCAGGAACTTGATGCTTCCACAAAGTTGAGTCTACTTTTCCCTGCTGGCTTCTTCGGTGGCTGCTTCTGAGCACTTCGTGGGCTTGGAAAGGGAGTAGAAACTAACTTTTTTAAAGCCCTGCTTATCCCCTTAGGAAGAAAAAAAATCTTTGAGACAGGGCCCTGGTCCTGATTGAAACAGAGTTTCAACAGGGTTGAAACCTTGGCCCAGAGCAAGGTTGGGGAGGAGGGGCTCACTTTTACTTGCTTGATTGAAGAGTGGCAATGCGAAGGTGACTGCATAAAACACACTTGTTTACTTTTCCCCATTCGTAGTGAAGAAGAGACACACAGAAAAGAACCACTGCAGCACCCATCCTGCAGGTGCATCAGAAATAGAGAAATATATTCACACCCTGAAGCTGATGCCTAGACCTTCTTAAGTTCAGGAAGGAGTACTTTGATTAGGTCTCCATGACTGAGGATAACTAATACACCAGAACTTCCACTAGTAATTTTGCTTAAACTCTGTCTCCAAGATCAAACATTCTCAGTCACAGAACCACGTGTCCTTCTGTTTCATGCAAAGATGATCTGCAATCCTGCCATGTGTGTTGTACTTGCCACACCCACAGCAGTGCGTCTGATTTTCTGTAGATTAAAATGGTCCAACAGCGGGCGCCCCTCCTCACTACCTCAGAAAAGCACCTGTTCGTCCTTTAGAATCTACCTTGCCCAGGGCTTTTATATGCCTGGCCTTTAAATCGGTCATCTCCTCTCAGTATCTTGACTAAGGGAGAGGCTATCTGGCAAAATCTTGTCAGTGATGTTGATTTCTCCTCCACATTGCTGCTGAAACTGGGATGCAGACTTCCTTCACATTGGCTTTCTTCTTCAGGAAATGCACAGGAGTCTCTTGCCTTGTAATACACAGTCTGTCTCATTCATAAAGTCTTGTCCTGTAAAATGCCTCATTCATCCCTGCAGAAGACCCGCCGTTGGGAGGGCAGGGGCGTTGGAAACCTTGGGAGACAGAAGACAATAGTGGAGTGCTTGGCAGCAGTGCCCGGGCTGCTTTAGCAACATGCTCCCACGCCAGGGAGAGGATAAAACGCTGCGGTTGTTTACTTGCCTCTCTAGAGCAAAAGAGTCTCTTCGCCTACAATATAGATGCCAAATCCTCAGGTCCTGAGTGAGGAAACGATGAGCTTTGCCGGGGATTGGCATGAAGTCCTGTGCTCCAAGATAGTACGGCATTTTGCTTGAAAGCATTCGTTGTTTAAAGAGAAAACGAGAATTGTGTGATTCTTTTTGTCAATCAAGAGTCAGCCAACTTCCTCTCCCACTGACCGCTCACACAGAATACCCACCGTGCCCTGCGGTGCCCTGCCACAGAACCAGGCTGGCCTCCTCCCTGGCCACCGAACACATTTGCTTTTCTTTCAGAGTCTGATCACAGGCAACTTAAATTTGCTAACGTTGCCCCTATTAGTAATTGCAAAATAATAAACATGGCAAATTTTATATTAATAGGGCATCCAGTGTAACTCCTTTTGCAGAAAGAGCTCTCTAGAATCCTAAGCCTAATAGGTCTGTGTTTATTTCTCCACCAGCAGCATAATGTGACTGATTTACAAGAGTTTAACTCAAGTGTTAATCTGACAGTGACGAAGAGCTCCTCACTGGTGCAGTCACTTACACTATCATATTAGTTGCCTCCTCTATTAAAGCAGTGTGGTCGATAATTGGAATGCTTTTATGTCTAGTGGTTCTGACAAGCCTCTTCTTCAGGTCACATATGGGCGGTCTAGCTCTCTGCTCAGCCCAACAGTGGCAAATAATTTAAACTGAGAAAGTATTGTTCTCCTCGTATTGTGGAGCAAGGGCAGTTCAAGGGAAGTGAGACTGTGCACTGGCTACCTGCTGGTGTGCAGTAAAATAAGGTGGACATGATACAGGGTTGGGAGTACAATTAAATCTATTTTGCACCAATGTGTTGCTGGACAGATGAGTTTCCACATGGCAGAGCTTTATGATCTTTAAGGTAGACTGAACTAATAGATTGGTGTGGAGCGCACTGAAGTTACCAAGGATGAGAAAGCAGGCAGTAGTACATTTGAACTACAGGTTTCTCATATGCTCCACGTCATGCTGAGTTTTTATAGCTCCTGGCTTTCAAAAAGCCCGTTTCAAAGAGGTTTGCGCTAGACTGGGCATGCAGTTTTGCTCTGCAGATATTGTCGCTACCGATTTAGTGGAATGCAATTAGGAAGCCTAAATTAAGTGGTAATGGAGAACCAGCTCTTGAAACTGGGGTTTCCACGGCAACCACTGCTTACAATACAGCCTTCAGTTAGTTTTCCCACTTTATCTGCAAAATGCACAATTGAGCTTTAAAACAGCTCCGCGCTGAAAAACGCACTGTAAACAACTGTTTGCAATGAGAGTTTTACACTGTCTTTAAATACAACAAACTATCACATAAAATTTACTTGCCCTCCCTAATAAAGCAAAATCTGGGTTGCCAGTCAGTGAGGGATTTTGAAATTTATTATTCCTTTCCTCTGTCTGTTATTTTTAAGGGAAGATGTCACGAGTCATTAGGTCTCTTAACTTTGGTCATTCTTGCTGCATTTTCAGCTCCCCTGACAATCTGCCTATCCCACCAGTCCCTTGCTAAAACGCGTTTCATCTCAGCAAAGAGTTGTTTCAAATAAACATACAATGTGCTCCTTTTCAAGGTTCTTTTCCTATTTGGGTAACATTTTACAGATTCTGCTTGTATTTTCCCTTCGTAACGTGTCACAGACTTGCAGGACTTTCCTATTTACTAAAATTTGTATTTATTTTCTTTCCAGCTTACTACCCTTTTAAAAGTCCACGTTTCATTTCTCTATACATTGGGCGATTAACCATCGAAGGTGGCTTGTGCCAGAGGAGACAGTTAAAAGACCATATCAAAGCAGGTGTATTGTTAAACACGCAGTTGTTTAAAACAGCTATGAAGAACTTGTACTGTTGTAAAACTCATTTTCTTTCATGCTAGGGAATTCATATTGTATTATTTTTGCTTAGATGCATCAGAAATGCGTACACCCTGCACACGTATACAGCCACACTTACGCAGGCAATTTTTTTTTGGTGAGGGAAAAAATCAAATTGGGTTCTGCAAAGAGGAGAGGAGGATGGAATCAAATTTGGGGTCTCCCAGCTGTAATACTCTGTTTAATTGCCAGTCTTAACAGGATGAGCACTGGAACATGTCTGGACAGATCCAGGCAGCTGGTGAAAACTCATGAATTCTCTGCAGCACAGAAGGTAATGTTTCCCAGCAGTGTGTGCTCTCTCAAGGTTGTCGTATTATACGTGTGTTATTTTCACTGTGAGAACATGCAGAAAGGGAGGCAGAGAGCATGTGTGTGTGTCATTACAGTACCTCCCATTTATGTGGCGTTCGGTGAGAAAGCTCCATTCTGGTGTCAGTGGTCGTGTCTGAGTCTCTGTCTGATAGGTTCTCTGCAGACTTGGAATATGTCAGGTGGGGAGTGTGTACCTTCACAGTAAGTGTGTACCTTCAGCAGCGTGGCCTGGCTGTTTGATTTCTCATTTGTTTCAGAGTCTTCAGTTTTGACCTAAAGCTGGGTTTTTGGTACCAAAGCTTTATGGAAAACTCCGTTTTTCTGCTCAGTGATACTCTTGAGTGCTTCCTACAGTGTTCACATTTTGAGAACATAAATTTTGAAGAAAACCAAAGAACCACGTGAAAAAAAAAAAAGAGGCTACTGTTTTAATTTTTGGTTCATGGTATTTTGCAAGTGTCTTTATTACATATCTTCACATTGTTTTAAACACCACTGATGCTTTATTGTAGGTCTTTGTGATAAAAATATGTCTGTCACCTTAAATCTTTAAGAATTTAATCCTGGAGAAGTTATATACATATTTTTGTTTAGTGATTGATACACTTGAGAGATATTAGCCAATCCCATTTCAACTATTGATGAGGTACATTGCATATTTTTCCCATGCCTTAAAATAAAATGTTAATTCAGTGAGTTCTAAATTTAAATCTTCTATGGGAAGAAACCTGGAGTAGTAATGTGCTCACAACTTTTGTAAGGCATCTTGTTTCAACAGGGCTGGCATTTTCTCCAAAATACACAAGGACACCCTGAAATTATCCTAGTCTGGCAACAATATGCAGATTGATGTGTGTGCATTCAATTCCATTTGACAAATCTTTGGGGCAAAGAGAAGGTTCTAGTGTAAGGAAATATCTTAGCACATTCCAAAAGTGCATTTTTTGAAAGCTGTATTTTTAGACTAAACATATGTTCAATGATTTGCCCTCTCCAGGGAGCAGGTTTGCATTCAGGCCACTGAGAGGACGGAGGCTGCATCACAGAGGAGGCCGTGGGAGGTCACAGGTACGGCCTCTCTTTCTGACTGTACAAAGAATTCCGCAAGCTGTGTGGTCAGAGTGCCAGGGACAGCCAAGAACGGCTGTCATCGTTCCAGGTGGAGCTGACAGACTGTCTCTGAAGCGCCCACCTGCGCGTGCGCCCCCTCTTCTCGGCACAGGCTTGAGATGCGCAGAATCCTAACCACAGCCACTGTTTCCTGCCTCAACTAGCCATGCCCTAAAAGAAACAAATGCATCGCCCCAGAATTCTTATAAAGTTACAGTAATCCCTTAACTATTTTAATTTCCTTTTCCTTCAACTTAAACTTTCATTTCGAGTATCTTCTACACAACACAGAAGTCACGTTCTGGATAGAATTGAAAGGAAATTGACTTGGGGTTCAGGGTGGACGTTTTTTGTCTTATTTTGCTTCTTAGTAACCGAAAGTGAAGCCTGAATAATGAGAATATTATTAATCCATCTCCACTTCTCTACTTTAAAGTCACAAGGTAGATTTTGGTTCCAGTTGATATTACTTTAATGAGAGTAATGAATATTCCGTGTGAGGGCAGTACGAAAGTGTGTTGGGAAAGTTCTACGAATCTTTGTGTTTTGTTTCGGTTTTGAGGATTAAATGCAAGTTTAATCCTTTAATGAATATATAAGTCTGTTGATGCCCTTTCTTGAGGAAGCTGTGGTTAAATTATTGTATCATATTATCGTATTTCATTCTATCTCCAGTGTGGGGGTCGTATAGAGAGGTGGTGGGTAGAGCTGGGGGTGAATATGTGTGTTTTTCCTAAGCGACGGTCGTTGGGAACGTATAAGGATTCCAAAGGTTAATGTGGATTAAAATGCTGTCTGCCATGAACTTTAGAAATTGAAATAAATGTGGTTGGTAAAAGAAGATCTGTGTTTTGATTACATGGAAATGCTTTTGTAGGCCTTTTCTTTCAGGTGCAGTAAACATCTTAAAAATAAGCACAATAAATATGTTTCTAAGCACGGTGCATTGTAATTGTAATTAGCTCTTCCTCCTTTATGAGGTTGCATGCATCAGATTACGTCTAATTACTCCCAAGCAGTTTGCTGGTTTCCTATTTTTGTGAAAAGTCTCACAATACATCTTTACAACCATAAAGACACTCATTTGCTTATACTGAGGCCTTTATGGGCAACTCGCTTTCTTTTTATTTGAGGGGAAAAATTAAAGGTGAGCATCATTAGGAATCTCTCTTTAAACCCAGTAATCTATGCACACAGCAAAGAATCAATGCCCAGTAGGCGGGCTGGAGTTCTGCAATACGTTCTTGCATTTATAGACTTTTCCTTCACCAGGTAGCTGGTAATGCCATAGAAATTGATTATTTGTGATGTTCTCATCATGGTTTAAAACATCTCATTGCTTTTCCTCCACAGATTCGGATTTAGCCTGCTGGACACAGGATGACTAATGAAGGAAGTCCCTTAATTATACAGACGTGTCCCAGAGCGCAAGGTGGTGTTGATAGGAAATCTGACCTGAAGTGTGTCAAATTCTATTTCAATAGAATTTAAGGTCTCGTTTTGAGTAGACATGAAGATGGAATTGAGTTTTCTCTGATTCAAAAATTTCTTTTAATTAACTCTTTCAACCCTATAAAAAGTACTCAGTTTATAGCTTTACTTAGAACACTTAGACATTTTCAAATCCATTTTCCATAGATACATCTTAGCATTTTTATTTTGGTTAACGAATGGAGACATGTGACTTCAAATTCTATGGATGATCTTAAATGGCTAATACACAGGTTAACACAAGTTAAAATTAAAATAAAACAACAGAACTTTAGATACAAAGGACTTATCTTCCAAAAAACAAAAACAAAAAAAACATAATCTTGGAGCAATAATCTAATAGTAGCGGCACTTAACCTCATACATGTTTTTATCTAATTTAATAATTCTGCGTATTACTTGGTCTCCTGATTAGGGACATATCAATTCATTACCAAATATTGTTTCATATCCTTTAATGCCTTTACACAAGCCTTTTTGTTAGAACAGCAAAAGCTTAAAAAAAAAAAAAAGGCACAGCAATATGCTAAACTGGTGTCCAGATAATAGTTACTTTGAGTTCACCTTGTTATAACACTCTAACCATTTTGGTTGAGCCAAACAAATTGTGCTTTTGTCCTAATTGAAAATAGCTCCGTTGATCTCTCAACCTGAGCACACCCTGGGGGGAAGACACTTAATCCCTTGGTTAACTCAAGTGAAAATTTTGCTCTTGCTGAAAACTACGTGGACAAATCCTTAGGTAGGTTTTCCTAAAACATCATGTCAGGCAAAGCCAGTTTCGTCTTTGTGAAAATGCCAAGTCTGCAAGCATCAATATGTCTCTCCTCATTGCACTGTTTCCTGTGTAGTTTACTGCTTTTTCAAAGTTTGCATATTTCTGCAGCTACAGCTCCTTTGCACACTGTTGGTCGGCACTTAATACATATTTTCTGCATTTAATTAAAAAAACTAAATTAAATGAGTTTCACAATAATCACATTGGCATATCTTACTATCTCATAATTATTTACTAAAGTAACTGTCTCCTGTCCAATTATACTGTAAGCCCTTTGAGAGCAGGGATTCTGTCTTATTTATTTTTATACCACCAACGTCTAACAGAGTGCCTAACATAAAGATGCTGAGTAAGACTGCGGAAAGAATGCTTGCGTGCGTGAAGAATGTGCTGGCCCGGTAGCTAGTTCAGTCCCTACCTGAAGCAGAATGGGAAAGTTTTCATGAGGGTAGATGGTTGCATTGAGAAAATGAAACTATGATAAATTGAGAATCATTTTCAGAGCCAAATATAATTTTTGGAGCCCATGGGATTGCACGCTATTTATTAAAGACATGTTTAGGATCTGCAACCAAATAGGGTAAGTTCATGCCCTCTCTCCAGCAGTTGGAATATAATTGGAAACTGTTACCACCTCCTCCAATTCTAACTTCTTTGCCATTAAGTGAAGAAGATAAAATCCTCCCCCGAGTTGACAGTGAAGATTAAATAAGATTGAATATGGACAATGCATAGATTATAAACACTGTATACATTTTAAGCTTTGGGTGGTTGTTTTTTTTTGTGTGTGTGTCTTTTTTTTGAGATGGAGTCTCGCTCTGTTGCCTATGCTGGAGTGCAGTGGTACAATCTCGGCTCACTGTAACCTCCACCTCCTGAGTCAAGCGATTCTCCTGCCTCAGCTTCCTGAGTAGCTGGGATTACAGGTGTGGGCCACCACGCCTGGCTAATTTTCGTATTTATAATAGAGATGGGGTTTTGTCATGTTCGTCAGGCTGGCTTCAAACTCTTGACCTTGTGATCCACCTGCCTTGGCCTCCCAAAGTGCTGGGATTACAAGCATGAGCCACCGTGCCCAGCCTACACTTTAGGTTTTTTCTCCTCTTCTGATTTTCAATGAATTGTAATCCCTGATTTTTATACAGAGAAATCAGGGACCCTGGACCTCATTAAAATGGTTTATTCTTTTCTGTAATACATTTTAAGTCTTTTATATTTTTCAATTATTTGACTTAATTATTGTTTGGGCAATCTTCCAGGATTATTTTTTGTCTATTTTCACACCCCTCATTTTCTGTGTGTTTATTTACACGGTGATAGACCCTGAATCTCTCAGCATCTGATAATAACCAATGTCTATGACACAAAATACTACATAAAGATTTGGTTTTGCTTATCCCACATCTTCATATTATTTGGGAGAAGGGAACTTTGCATTATATCTTGTGAAATACATTTTCCCCCCAGAATTTTTCTTTTCTTTTCTTTTCTTTTTTTTTTTTTTTTTTTTTTTTTTTTTTTTTTTTTTTTTTTTTTTTTGAGATGGAATCCTGCTCTGTTGCTCAGGCTAGAGTGTGGTGGTGCAATCTTTGCTCACTGCTGCAACCTCCACCTTCCAGGTTCAAGCAATTCTCCTGCCTTAGCCTCCTGAGTAGCTGGGATTACAGGCACACCACTATGCCTGGCTAATTTTTGTGTTTTTAGTAGAGACAGGGTTTCACCATGTTTACCAGTCTGGTCTCTAATTCCTGACCTCAAGCGATTTGCCTGCCTTGGCCTCCCAAAGTGCTGGGATTACTGACATGAGCCACTGCACCCACCCTCCACCAGAATTTTTTTGAGCCCCAATATCTGAGAAATTGCATATAAAAAGCATAAGCTACCAAGTCGTCCCTTAGGTTTTCCTAAGTCTTTTAGGAGGGCAGGAATCTATCTCCCAAGCATCTAGAACAGTGCCTGGCACACAGGAGGCACTCAATAGACATTTGTTGAATGAGAGCTGAAGGAATATAAAAAACTAAGATATCTTTTTGATATTTAAATAAAATTAAATGAATAAAAGCATATGTTATTTCCTTCCTTATGAAATTCATATTTCACCATGTAATCACTAGCAAAACTTAAATCCTAACATACGAAATTTCACAAAAAGTTAAAAGTAAGGGCCCAGTGTCAACGCTTCTGAATGTGTAAAACGCCCTACACTGGAGTCCAGCACAAAATTAATGGTGAGTATGATGCATCATCTATTTAGACCCCACTACCTAATAAGAATAAAAATAATAATAGTTATATGGGCTCAGTGCTTTACAAATCTTAGTTAAATTCATCCTTGTTACAGCCCTGATTTGACAGTCCCATTGCACCCACAAGAAAACAGACTGAAAGATTTAGTAATTTGTCCTAGGAAGAAGTGGGGCCAGAATTTAAAACCTGGTAGTAGACTCCACAGCTACGCAATACACCGTGGGGCCTCACAGCCAAAAACAATGATAATAATAAAATAATATTCATAAAAATGTATGTGCTTATTTCCCTGTCTTCATTTTGAGAGCCTACAGACGTGTCAACCCCACCGTGTGTGCTGTGGCTTTATGAGACCCGTCTTGACACTAGAAGCTGAGGACCCTCACTTGTCCTTGTGCCTCATCTGCCTCTCTTGGAGCCCTCCAGCCCAACACCTGGGTCACCTTGACTATTCTGCCAACCTAAGACCCTCCCAGGTCCCTCCAAGCGATCTTCTGTTCTAAAACTGCCATCAACCACTGTTGTTTCCAAATACCTAACTCCAAACATTTCCTCTTTTCTAATTTACCCCAATGTTCTTGGCTTTTACTTGGAGGAACACTGCAATGCTTTTCCTGCCATGTCTCTAAAATAACCTGCCTGTTATTGACAGCTAGGTTTTTTCTTTTTTTTTTCTATTGACTTGCTTAAACAATTTATTCATCTCTATTGGGGGAAAAAGCTTTTAAAATTAATAAAATAGTATGTTAGATTGTCTTGCTCTCTAAATCCTTGTCCTGAAAACCGAAGTTATTTTTAATGAGTTATCTAACCTGCATTGATGCATTTCAGGAAATGAAATGCCATCTCCATTTTCATAACTTTATTTGAAAGGAGACTCTGTATCATGCATCAAGATGCTTATCTGCTGATTTCATTATCTGAACGTGACAAAGCAGATGACCAAATAAGCTCTTCGTTGCTGTGCATGATTTTTTCTTCCTCCACCCACCCTTTTCTCTTAAGGAATTTCATCCTTTGTATAGTTAGTCCATATTCTTCCAACATGGAAATTGCTTTCTTCACATTGAAACCATGCCTAAAAACACTCTGTTTGCAACTTACATGTTTTTGAATTTTTTTAATTGTTTAATTTTAATTTTGTGGGTACATAAATATACAGGTGTATATATTTATAGGCTACATTAGATGTTTTGATATAGGCATGCAATGAGTAATAATCGCATTATGTAAAATGGGGTATCCATCCCCTCAAGCATTTATCCTTTGTGTTGCAACAATCCAATTATACTATTTCAGTTATTTTTAAATGTACAATGAAATTATTATTGACTATAGGCACCCTTTTGTGTCATCAAATACTAGGCCTTATTCATTCTTTCTGTTTTTTTTTGTACCCATTAACCATCCCCAGCTCCCCCACAATCCCCCACTCTTTTCCCGGCCTCTGGTAACCATTCTTCTACTCTATGTCCATGAGTTTGTTTTGATTTTTAAGTGGCACAAATAAGTGAGAATATGTGATGTTTGCTTTCTGTGCCTGGCTTATTTCACTTAGCGTAGTGATCTCCAGTTCCATCTATGTTGTTGCAAATGACAGGATCTCGTTCGTTTTAATGGTTGATTTGTACCCTGTTGTGTAGAAGCACTATATTTTCTTTATTCATTCATCTTTTGATGGACACTTAATTTGCTTCCGAATCTTAGCTATGGTGAACAGTGCTGCAACCAACATGGGAATATCTCTTTCAATACTGATTTTCTTTCTTTTGGGTATATATCCAGCAGTGGGATTGCTGGATCATATGGTAGCTCTATTTTTAGTCTTTTGAGGAACCTCCCAACTGTTCTCCATAGTGGTTGTACTAATTTACATTCCCATGAACGGTGTAGTGGCAGGGGGTTCCCTTTCCTCCACATCATCTCCAGCATTTGTCATTGCCTGCCTTTTGGATATAAGCCATTTTAACTGGAAAGAGATGATATTTCATTGTAGTTTTGATTTGCATTTCTCTGATGATCAATGAGTAATGTTAAGCACCTTTTCATATACCTGTTTGCCATTTGTATATCTTCTTTTGAGAAATGTCTGTTTAAATCTTTTGCCAAAGTTAAATTAATTTATCAGATTATTTTCCTATAGAATTGTTTGAGCTTCTTGTATATTCTACTTATTAATCCCTTAGGAGACAGATAGTTTGCAAATATTTTCTCCAATTCTGTGGGTTCTCTCTTAACTGCTGATTGTTTCCTTTGCTGTACAGCTTTTTAACTTGATGTGACCCTGACCATTTTTGCTTGGGTTTCCTGTACTTGCAGGATATTACTTAAGAAATTTTTACCCAGACTAATGTCCTGGAAAGTTTCCTCAATGTTTCCTTGTAGAAGTTTAATAGTTTGAGGTCTTAGATTTAAGTTTTTAATTCATTTTGATTTGATTTTTGTAGATGATGAGAGATAGGAGCCTAGTTTCATTCTTCTGGATACAGATATTCAGTTTTCCCAGCACCATTTATTGAAGACACTGTTTCCTACTGTATGTTCTTGTTCTGTATGTTCTTTCCTACTGTATGTCCTTTGTCAAAAATGAGTTCACCTTTGGTGTCTGGATTTGTTTCTCAGTTCTCTATTCTCCTCCACTGGTTTTTGTGTCTGGTTTTATGCCAGTATCATGCTGCTTTGGATCTATAGCTGTGTAATATAATTTGAATTCATCCTAATGTGATTCATTCAGTTTGTTCTTTTTGCTTAGAATAGCTTTGTGTCTGTTGTGGTTCCACATAAATTTTAGGGTTTTTTTTCTATTTCTGTCGAGAATGTCATTGGTATTTTGATAGAGATTGCCCTGAATCTGTAGATTGCTTTGGGTAGTACAGACATTTTAATGACATGGATTCTTCCAATCCATGAACATAAAATATCTTTACATTTGGGTTATCTTCTTCAATTTCTTTCATTGGTGTTTTATAGTTTTTATTATAGAGGTTGTTCACTTCTTTAATTAAGTATTCCTAATTTTATTTGTGGCTATTATAAATGGGATTACTTTTTGGTTTTTGAGATGGAGTCTCACAATGTCGACAGGGCTAGAGTGCAGTGGCAGGATCCTGGCTCACTGCAACCTCCGTCTCCCGGATTCAAGTGATTCTCCTGCCTGAGCCTCCCAAGTAGCTGAGATTAAAGGTGACCGCCACCATGCCTAGCTAATTTTTTGTATTTTTAGTAGACACAGGGTTTCACTATGTTGGCCAGGCTGGTCTCACACTCCTGACCTCATGATCCACTTGCCTTGGCCTCTCAAAGTGTTGGGATTATAGGCATGAGCCACTGCGCCAGGCCAGGATTACTTTTATTTCTATTTCAGGTTGTTCACTGGTGGCATATAGAAACGCTATTGAATTTTGTATGTTGATTTTATGTCCTGCAACTTCACTGAATATCAGTCCTAGCAGATTTTATGTGGAGTCTTTAGGTTTTTCCAAATATAAGATCATAGCATCTGCAAACAAGGATAGCTTGACTTCTTCCTTTCTAATTTGGATGCTCTTTATTTCTTTCTCTTGTCTGAATGCTCTAGCTAGGACTTCCAGGACTATGTTGAATAACAGTGGACTTTCTTGTTATGTTCCAGATCTTAGAGGAAAAGATATCAGTTTTTTCCTATTCTTGTTACTTGCTTATTGGTCTGTTCAGATTTTGTATGTCTTCACATCTCAATCCTGGTAGGTTATATGTCTCTAGGAATTTGTCCATTTCTTCTAGACTTTTTAATTTATTGACATTTAGTTGTTCATAATTGCCACTGATGATCCTTTGAATTTCTGTGATATCAGTTGTGATGTCTTCTTTTTCACCTCTGATTTTATTTAGTTGGATCTTCTTTCTTTCTCTTAGTCTGGCTAAACTTTTCACGAAAACCAATTTTTGGTTTCATTGATTGTATTTTTTTTATTTCAATTTCACATATTTCTGCTCTGATCTTTATTATTTCTTATCCTCTGCTAATTATGGGCTTGGTTTGCTCTTGCTTTTCTAGTTCTTTAAGATGCATCTTTGGATTGTTTGTTTAAAGTACTTCTTTTTTGATGTAGGCAATTATAGCTATAAACCTCTCTCTTAGTATTGCTTTTGCTGTAGCCTATAGGTTTTGGTATGTTGTGTTTCCATTATCATTTGTTTTAACAAATTTTTTAAATTTCCTTCTTAATTTCTTCATTGACCCCACTGGTCATTCAGGAACATATTGTTTGATTTCTACATATTTGTATAGTTTCCAAAATTTTTCTTGTTATTGATCTCTAATTATATTCTATTGTGGTTAGAGAAGATGATTGATATTATTTCAGGTTTTTTGAATGTTTTAAGACTTATTTTATGACCAAACATATGCTCTATCATTGAGAATGATCCATGTGCTGAGGAAATGAATGTGTAGTCTGTAGCTGTTAAATGACATGTTCTGGAAATATCTATGAGGTCCATTTGGCCTATAGTGCAGAAAAAGTCCAGTGTTTCTTTGTTGGTTTTCTATCTAGAAGATCTGTTCAATGCTGCAAGTACAGAGTTAAAGTCTCCAGCCATTATTGTATTGGGGCCTATCTGTCTCTCAGCTCTAATATTTGCTTTGTATGTCTGGGTATTTTACTATTGGGTGCATATATATTTGCAATTGTTATATCCTCTTGCTGAATTGACTTTTTTATCATTACATAGTGACCTTCTTCTTCTCTTCTTATAGTTTTTGTCTCAAAATCTATTTTATCTGATATAAATACAGCTACTCCTGCTTTTTATTAGTTTCCATTGGCATAGAATATATTTTTGAATCCCTTTATTTTTAGGCTGAGTGTATCTTTGCAGTGAAGTGTGTTTCCTATAAGCAACAGATAATTGGTTTTTGCTCTTGTTGTTGTTTATCCATTCAGCCACTCCATTGTTTTTTTCTTTTTTTTTTTAGACGGAGTTTCGCTCTTGTCGCCCAGGCTGGAGTGCAATGGCACAATTCCGGCTCACTGGGACCTCCGCAACCTGTGCCTCCCAGGTTCAAGCGATTCTCCTGCCTCAGCCGCCAGAGTAGCTGGGATTACAGACACCCATCACCATACCCAGCCAGTTTTGGTATTTTTTAGTAGAGATAGGGTTTCATCATGTTGGCCAGGCTAGTCTCAAATTCCTGATCTCAGGTGATCCAACCGCTTAGGCCTCCCAAAGTACTGGGATTACAGGCATGAGCCATCGCGCTCTGCCCACTTTGCCTTTTGATTGGAGTGTTTAGTCCATTTACATTAGTGCTATTATTGATAAATAAGGACTTACTCCTGCCATTTTGTTATGTGTTTTCTGGTTGTTTTGTGGTCTTTTCTTCCTTCTTTCTTTCTTTCCTTTTTTTCTTTTATGAAGGTGATTTTCTCAGGTTATATGATTTAGTTTCTTGCTTTTTACTTTTCGTGTATCTGTTACATGTTTTTTGATGTTAGTTACCATGAGGCTTGCCATTACTATCCTATAACCCATTATTTTAAGCTGAAAACAACTATACACTGTTTGCATAAACAAACACACAAGCAAAAAGAAAAGTATTAATGAAGATCCTATGCCTTAGGATCGTACCTATGCTTTTTAACTTTTCATTGTTTCTATTTGCATCTTATTATACTATGTCTTGAAAAGTCATTGTAGTTATAATTTTTGATTGGTTCATATTTTGTCTTTCTACTTAAGAGTAATTTACATAGTAAAGTTACAGCGTTACAATATTCAGTGTTTTTCTGTATGCTTACAGTGAGATTTGTACCTTCCAATGATTTCTTATTGCTCATTAACATCTTTTTCTGTCTGATTAAAGTACTCCCTTTAGCATTTCTTGTACGAGAGGTCTGGTGCTGATGAAATTCTTCAGCTTTTATTTGTCTGGGAAAGTAATTTCTTCTTCATGTTTGAAGGATATTTTCACCAGGTTTGCTATTCTAGGGTAAAAACTGTTTCTCTTCAGCATTTTGGATGTGTCATGCCACTTTCTCTTGGTCTAAAAGGTTTCCACTGAAATGTCTGCTGCCAGATGTATTGGAGCACTACTATAGTTTATGTATTTCTTTCCTCTTGTTGCTTTTAAGATCCTTTCTGTATCACTGACCTTTGGGAGTTCGATTATTAAATGACTTTGGGTTAAATCTGCTTGGTGTTCTATAACGTCTTGTACGGTAGTTGGAAGCTGGTATCTGTCTCTAAGTTTGGGAAGATCTCTGTTATTATCCGTCTGAAAAACCCCTACCTCTTTCTCTACCTCCTCTTTAAGGCCAATAACTCCTAGATTTGCCCTTTTTAGGCTATTTTTTAGATCCTGTAGACATGCTTCTTTTTTAAAAAATTATTTTTTGTCTTTTCTGACTGTGTATTTTTATATAGTCCATCTTCAAGCTTACTAATTCTTTCTTCTGCTTGATCAAGCCTGCTACTAAAAGACTCTGATGCATTCTTCAGTATGCAAATTGCATTTTTCAGCTCCAAAATTTCTGCTTCTTTATAATTATTTCAATCTCTTTGTTACATTTCTGTGATAGAATTCTGAATTCCTCCTCTGTGATACCTTGAATTTAATTGAGATTTCTCAAAACAACTCTTTTGAATCACCTGTCTGAAAGGTTACATATTTCAGAGCCCCAGGGCCTTCAGCGAGCGTAGACCATATCCTAGGAGTGGTTACAGCAGGCTCTGGGCAAGACTCGGTGTTGTGCTGGCTTCACATGTGACCCAGCATAGTTCTATGCTTGTGTCCTTCCACCCTCAGCACCAGGTGGCTCAAACCAGAGGGTGAGAAAGAAAGACTCCATTTGTTTGGGAGAAAGTAAGGGAAGAAAACAAGAGTCTCTGCCTGGTAATCCAGATAATTCTTTCAAATCTTGTCTAAGATTGGTCTCTGGTGCCTTGTTGAGTTCATTTGGTGACGTAATGATGACCTGGATGGTCCTGAAGCATGTAGATGTTCATCTGAGGATTTGATGAGTTTGTTATTTATTGTAGCCTTTACAATGTAGGCTTGTGTGAACTTGTTCTTCTTGGGAAGACTTTCCAGGCATTCAAAAAAAAACTGGGGTGTTGTGATCTAAGCTGCATCTGCTTTTGGGGGCACCCCAAACCCAGTAATGCTGTGGTTCTTGCAGACTCATAGAAGTACCACCTTGATTGTCTTGGGACAAGATCTGAAAGAATTCTCTGAATTCCCAGGCAGACTCTTTTCTTTTCTTACTTTCTCCCAAGCAAATGGAGTCTGTCTCTCTCTCACTCTCTGTTCTGAGCCACCTGGAGCTGGGGGTGAAGGTACACAAGCACCCTGTGGCCACCACCACTAGAACTATGCTGGGTCACACTTGAAACCAACACAGCACTGAGTCTTGTCCAGGGCCTGCTGTAACCACCCCCAGGTTATGGCCTCTGTTCGCTCAAGGCCCTGGGGCTCTACAATCAACAGGTGGCAAAGCCA
Organism: Cebus imitator; assembly: GCF_001604975.1. Taxonomy (NCBI): domain Eukaryota; kingdom Metazoa; phylum Chordata; class Mammalia; order Primates; family Cebidae; genus Cebus; species Cebus imitator. The sequence continues at coordinate 333,878 of NW_016107446.1, forward strand.
GCAGGCTGTGTCTTTCCCTTCAGGGCTGGTGAGATCCCCTAGGCCCCAGGTGGGTCCAGAGGTGCTATCGGGGAGCTGGGAACTAGAATCAAAAACTTCAGAAATCTATCTAGTGTTCTATTGTACTGCAGTGGAAGCGACACTCAAACCACTCAAATAGTACAATCCATTGCCACCTTGTAGTATTGCCTGTTGTAGAGTTTCAACTGCTCAAATGAGATTCAGTCCTTCTCATTCTTCCCTCCTCTCTCCAAAAGCAAAGGAGCCTTGCCCCATGGCCATTGTCACCACAGGCCCACAGGGATACTACTGGACTGCCACAGATCTTCCCTTAAAACCCAAAAGCCCTTCAGTCAGCTTGTGGTGATTGCTGCCTGGTCTGGGACTCACCCTTCAGGGCAATGGGCTCCCCTCTGACCCAGGGCAGGCCCAGAAATGTTGTCCAAGAGTCAAGACCTGGAATCAAAGAACATAATAGCAGCCTGCTTGGTGCCCTATGCCCCATGACCGAGCTGGTACCTAAGGTGTAAGACAAGGTCCCCTTTACCTTTCCCTCCACTTTTCTCAAGTGGAGGGAGTCTCACCCCATAGCCACCACAACTAAAAATGTGTGAGTCTCACCTGAAGCCAGCAAGTCTCAGAGGGTCACCCAAGGCACTTGACATAGTACCTGAGTGTCACTGCTGGTTATTCAGTGCCCAAGGGCTCTTCTGTTAACAGGTGATGAATGCTGCCAAGACTGGGCCTTTCCCTTCAAGGCCTTCCCTTCAAGAAGGCCTTTCCCTTCTTTTGACATAAGATGTGTCTAGAAACGTCCTCCAGGACAAGGGCCTGGAAGGGGGCCTCATGACTCTAACCAGTGCCCTATTCTGCTGTGGCTGAGCTGGTACCCAAGACGCAAGACGAAGTCTTCCTCAATCTTCCCTCTCCTCTCCGGAAGTAAAGGGAAGTGGTATCTTTTGGAACCATGAGCTGTGCAGCTTGGGGTTAGAAGGGTGATGCAAGCATCCCTTAGCTGCCCTAGCTGGTGTCTCAGTAGGACACGTGCCCCCTAGTCCATTGTCTCTGGACCCGGTTCAGAAAGAGGATGTTCATAGGTGTTGCAGTTCTTGTGGCCTAGACTGCCTTTCAAGTTTATTTACAACAGCAGAGTCCTTTAGCCCACAGTAGCAAGGCTTGTGGGAACTCAGGTTCAGACCACTGGAATTGGTGATTCCCCGCTGCGTAGGGCTGGTTTCAATGTTTCCTCCATGGGCAGGCATCGGCTGAGTTTGGTCCAGTTTTGTCTTCTGTTATAATAGGGCAGCCCTGAGTTTAATGCCTCACAATTACTGTGCTCTCCCTCTTCCCAGCACACAGAAACACCGCACCTTGCTGCTTCTATCAAGGGATGGGGGAGGGGTAGCACTGGTGATTCAAGACCGTCTTTTCTACCTCTTCAGTACCTCTTTCAGCAATAGAAAGTTAAAACCAGGTTCTGTGACTGTTCACCTGATTTTTCGTTCATATGTCAGTGCTTTATTTTTGTAGATAGTTGCTAAGTTGGTGTAATTGCCAGGGAGATGATCAGTGGAGCCTTCTCTTCTGCCAACTTGCCCCACTAGCAACTTGGGCTTTTTAACAAAACAGTATGATGACTGGAATGCAGGAGGCATTCTTCTTTTCTATTGCCACCTTGTAGGATTGCCTGTTGTAGAGTTTTAACTGTTTGAAACTGTTCTGTTCTGAGGAGGCCGTAAAAGAGTGGTACTGGGTATGTTTGCTCCCCTCTGAACCAAACAAATGTATCACCATTCTTATTCCTCAATCAAAGGGCAGAACTCAACTTCATGCATTTATTCTATACTTGTGTGCCAGGAACTGTGCTGGGCAGAGTCCACAAGGGAAGGCAGACATGGGCACACATAAATAAGGTTCAAAATCACTGAGAAAGCAAGTGCAAAATGTTACCAGCACAGCTGAGGGATGGACTCACTGCTATTGACCCCTCTGGAAAGGTTTCTTATGGGAAGTCTTTTAATGACAGTCTTCCAGTTGACAGAGAGGTACAAAGACCTGACACCAAGAAGAAATAGCATGTGAAAAGGCACAGAGGAATAAATATCTTGGAGTATTCAGGAAGGAGCAAGAAACTTAACGTAGCTGGAAGTCTGTAAATGTGGGGAAAAAGAGGCAAATTAGACGTTTTTGAAGAGATATCCAGGTAAAGCCATTTATTTGTTCATGAAAATATGTACTGAGCACATACTAGACCCAGGCCCACAGGGGACACATGGCAGTGAATAGGAACATGGCAGCCCAGGGAACTTGCAGCCCAATGATGAAGTAAGGCTTTAAAGAGGCAATTAAGCATTGACCAGAATATGGAGTTCTGAATAGTATTATCATTTTCTATTACTTTCAGGCTTCATAATGTAAGATAGATTAAAACTAGGATTTTCTAAACCAAAGACAGACATCATATAATTTATCCAACTTAATCATGTACATCTTCCAAAATGTGGTGTTTTCTCTGCCATTTGGCACACAACAGCAATAATAAAATAGCAAGAAATAAGTGTGATAAAGAATTGTTCATCACCTGAATGAAAGAATATCAACATTCTCCTATATGCCTTTGATATGGTTTGGCTCTGTGTCTCCAGCCAAGTCTCACCTTGTATTGTAACAATCCTTACCCGTTGTAGGAGGCACCTGGTGGGAGGTGACTGAATTATGGGGGCAGGTTTTTCTCATGCTGTTGTCATGATAGCAGATAAGTCTCATGAGATCTGATGGTTTTCATAAAGGAGAGTTCCCCCACACATGCCTCTCTGGCCTGCCACCATGTAAGACAGGACTTTGCTCTTCATTCACCTCCAGCCATGACTGTGAGGCCTCCCCAACCATGTGGAACTGTAAGTTAATGAAGCCTCTTTCTTTTACAAATTACCCAGTCTCAGGTAATTTATTAGCAATGTGAGAACAGACTAATACAGTAAATTGGTACCAGCAGAGTGGGGGTGCTACTGTAAAGATACCCAAAAATGTGGAAGTGACTTTGGAACTGGGTAGCAGGCAGAGGATGGAACAGTTTAGAAGGCTCAGAAGAAAGCAGAAAAATGTGGGAAAGTTTGGAACTTCCTAAAGACTTGTTGAATGGCTTTGGCCAACACGTTGATAGTGATGTAGACAATGAAGTCCAGGCTGAGGTGGTTTCAGATGGAGATGAAGAACTTTTGAAGAACTGGAGTATGTCTTTATTAGCAGCATGAGAACAGACTAATGCAGCCTTGAAAAGTAGTCTCATCATTCTCCTCAAGAATGTTGGCAGGACATTCTGGCACTTCATTTGCAGCCTATACCTTGTGCCAGGTACTCTTCTGAGAGTTTTACAAGTGCCTGTTCATTAATCCTCACCACATCTTTTTAGTAGCTGCAATGTTTCTTCCCAGGTTACAGGTGAAGAAACTAACAACTAAAAAGATGCAGGACTAGCTGGAGACCTCACAGTAAAAATCCTGGAGAGCTGAGGCCTGAATTGATGAGTTTCTCATGCAGCTCATACCCTTAACAATTGGGCATTACCACCGCCCATATTCCTCGGAAAGAAGACATCAAATATGTACGGGTTGGTCCATGTATTTGTTAGTTTCCAAATCAAAATACCAATGGAATTTTAAAATGCTTGACAATTTCCTAAATTTTATTGACATGAGTTAACCTATTAATATAACCACCACACACTTTAAAAACAAGAATGCTAAAGTGTGATACAGATCTGGAAACAGAAAGATCAGTGGAAGAGAATAGGCGATTCAGACTTAGGTGCTTATAGGAGGAATTCAGCATATGATAAAGTAACACCTTCAGCCAGTGATAAGGAACAGATGATCCAAATAGTGTGAGGATGATTGGATTACCATTCGGAAAACACAAAGTTGGACTCTGAATCCATATTATATTCCAGAACACATTACAGATGGATTAAGTACTTAATGTAAAAATAAAGCCAAAAACTGTACCCAAAAAATTGTCGAATATTTCCATAATCATAAAGTAGAAAAGAACCTTTAAAATTAAACTCCAAAAGCAGTAGTCATGACAGAAAAAAAGGAAAATGTTTGAATATCTAAAAAATTCAAACTTTGCCATGACCATCTTTCAAAAAGATAAAATATATAAAAAGCTCTTATAAATCAATATGGCAGCAATAGACACACCTAAATAGCAAAAATAAATGGATTTTTTTGAAAAAAAAGAAAAGAAAAAACACCAGAATTGGATAAAGCATTCAACTAATGAAGTGCAAATTAAAATAACAAGAAAATAGCTTCATTTATTAAACTAACCAAAATTAAAAGGATGCCAATATTTAATAAGGTGAAAGTTTGAGGAAGCCCTACCTTCCAAACCCACGGTGAAGACTATTGCTTGTCTCATTCGGTATCCAAGTCAACTCCCTCCTAGAGTTCCTTCCTTTACTGCAGAGGCTAGGAAGCTCAAAGTCGCGCCACTTGTATTTCCTGGAGCTAAGATCTGAATGTGATTTAGGATCCACCAGTCACATACACTCACCAGCTAGAGATACTAACCTGCGTGGCACCCACCTGGCTGTTGAAATAGAGATTGCCTGCAGCAGCAAAAAATTGCTTTCTCAATCACAGTGGAAAAATGGTGATCCTAGACCTTACAAATTATTTCTTGGAGTTTAGCTAGAACATCATCCACCACCATTATAATGATTTTTAAAGACACTTAACATGGCGATAAATACAATACCCTTCGGATTAATCTACCTGAGATGGTTTCTTTTGTTTGCAACTAAATGCTAATCTGTTGAGTAACTGGTCCCAACCAAGTACTGAGTAACCCTCAGAAAGTGGGAATCTGGGATTAGATCCTGTTAACATGAAAGGACAAGACACCGTAGTTTACAGTATGCAATGAGAAAACATTCACGTCAATCATCATCTGTGGTCACTTGGGAAAGCGAAGCTCTGGCCGACTGAGTGCCTATTTACACAACCCACTGGCATCAGAAATAGGAATGCAGGGGCTGAGGGGTCTAGAGCCTAGAAAGACATGCTTCATTCAGGGCATGGTCAGAGGACCCTAAAATAATCTCTTCTTGTAGTTGGCCTAGATTAACCCAAAATTGGAGCCTGTGCCTGATGGTTGTTAAATTATAGTAATTGACAGCCTCACAATGACTTTTATATGAATGTTAGAGAATTGACTGCAAATGGAGAAATCCCAAGAATTGGCTTAGGGAATTTGGGGTATACTTGAATAACTCAAGCTACCTCAATCCCAAGAACCCTTGCCAAGAGATGTAGGTCTTCTTGCACTGTGGAGTGAGGTGGTTCCTGCCTCGATTGAGGACCTTGAAATAACCTCTCCTGGGGTTGTTTTTTTGTAAGAAGATTCCAATTCTCCTCATGTCCCTGCCTATCTGTATTCCTTCCATGGCTGTAAGCATGTAATGAGGATGAGTGGAGACGAGATGGGGAGCATGATTCCACCAAGGAGATGGAAGTTTAAGTGCCAAGAGTGGAAGAGAGTTAAAGAGGTGCAAGCTTTTCTAACTGAGAGGATCAGAAACTTGGGGAAATATATGGAAATGAACTGTGAGAGGGTCAGATCATGGAGGAAGAGATATCATTTGATATTATGCTGGATTTACTAACATAAGTGCACTTGCTAAAGATCTATTGTGCTGTCTCAAACAGCTGGGCTGATTGGTTCAGTGGTATACTTCAGTGGCGTACTAAAAAAAAATGATTTTTGGTATACTGTGGAAAGAAATAGAAAGACATAAAAGATGATCATCATGGAGTGGATTTACTGTGTGAGACTCACCCAGGTCCCCTTTCACGACATCTATGGAGAAGCCCAGCAGAGCTCCCATTCATGAAGGCATTTAGACATGAATTACCAAAGGACATTTCCAAAGCCTTAGAAAATGCTATATTGTAGTGACTGTATCTGCATGCAAGAAAGAAAAGTGAGGGATGCTGTCAGTGAAATGGGCTGGCTGGTTTCACCAGGCATCATGAGATCTCAGATGTATAGGGGCCAAGCAACAGCCCTTAACCAACTAAGTAAGTGGCATGGCCACTGTGATAACCAAATACAGCCAAGATGACAATCAAAATACTGTGACATGAAGGGCTCTTTGGCAGGAGCTCATAAAGAAGGGGACCCTCAAACTGAAATGGATTGGATCCTGCTTAAATTGTATGTCACTCCACCCCAAGCTCCAAGAAAACCCTCTAAATTTGGTTAACAGATATCCAACTGGAGCAGCAAGATGTGGAGTCACATCAGCTTATTCCACTTCCAGACCTAAATTAGTTCATAAATCAAGAACCCTTGAATTCAGGGAATCTGGATACTTTTGAGGAAAGAGACTATCATAATACACAAACATATGCTGTATACATTCTTCTTGCACCCTTTTGAAGAGCTTATAACTCCTGACTTAGTTGGCTGTGCAGTGAGGAAAGAAAAATACCCAGTCCAGTCATGGTGGCTCATGCCTGTAATCCCAGCACTTTGGGAGGCCAAGGCAGTTGCATCACCTGGGGTCAGGAGTTTGAGACCAGCCTGGCCAACATGGTGAAACCCCATCTCTAGTAAAGATACAAAAATTAGCCAGGTATGGTGGTGCACACTTGTAATCTCAGCCACTTGGAAGGCTGAGACAGAAGAATCGCTTAAACCTGGCAGGCAGAGGTGGCAGTGAGCTGACATTGCACCATTACACTCTAGCGTGGGTGACAGAGCGATACTCTGCCTCAAAAAGAAAAGAAAAGAAAAATGCGTCTTGGCTGGGCATAGTGACTCATGCCTATAATCCCAGCACTTTGGGTGGATGTGACAGGAGGGCTCTTTGGATCCACCCAAGGTTGGTGGATCACCTGAGGTCAGGAGTTCAAGACCAGCCTAGGCAACATGGTAAAAGCCAGTCTCTACAAAAATACAAAAATTAGCCAGGCATGATGGCAGATGCCTGTAATCCCAACTGCTTGGGAGGCTGAGTCACGAGAATTGCTTGAACCTAGGAAGCAGAGGTTGCAGTGAGCCAAGATTGCGCCACTGCACTCAAGCCTGAGCAACAGAGCGAGACTCCATTTCAAAAAAAAAAGGGAGGAAGGAAGGGAGGGATAAAGAAGGAGAGAAAGAAGGATAGAAAGAAGAAAGAAGGAA
>NW_016107446.1:341328-396400 GCF_001604975.1 Cebus imitator
AAGAAAGAAAGAAAGAAAGAAAGAAAGAAAGAAAGAAAGAAAGAAAGAAAGAGGAAGGAAGAAGGAAGGAAAAGAAAAAGAAAAGAAAAATACATCTTTCAAGGATTATGAGATACTGACCCTGAGCTAAGATCAACTCCTGGAGATCCAGAATCCCGCAGTGGTCCACCAATCAAGTGAAGCATTACGAAGATGGGGTGAAAGTAGATCTTTAGGCGGTTAGGTCACCATTCCCAAGTGTATAGCTGGAATAGATACGCTGGGAAATTGAATCATAGCATTAAAAAGGGCCAGGTGGGAACTTTTGGAACTGAATTCTCAAGCAATATCTTTATGCGAAATAGCAAATCAAAAATAATCCTACCACACATGACAGGTGGAATCATGGAGATAGGACTCAGCATTACAAACCCAAAAGGTTCAAGAGGGTCGATTCTTATCTTATCCTCATAGGATTCACCTATTTATTCTATGCAAAAGGAAGATAGACCTTGAAAAATGATGTTGGATTATTGTAAACTGATCGATGTCAAATGTCAAATGCTCCTTCTGTTCCTAAAGTAATCTTACTACTGAAGCAAACCAGCAGATCCTGGTACCTCGTATACATCTGTCAGTCTGACAAACTTTTTCTTCCCCAATAACCATAATTAACTAGAAGCAATTTGCTTTCACCTAGAAGAAGTACACCATCACCATCTGATCTCAGGGATATATGTATGTTCTCTGAGTTTTTCATACTTTATTCCTCAGAGACCTTGATCCTTTCACCCTAGCATAAGACAGAATGTTGATAGTAGTTACCCTAGATCCCTTGGTAAGACACAGGAGTACCAGAGAATAGGGGATAAAAATTCAAAGACTTGCCTCCATGTGCAAAGTTCATCAGCTCTAGTTTTCTGGGACATACCAGGGAAGCCTCTCCCAAGTGCGAGAAAATGGGCTGCATCATGAACCCACTACCCCTAAGAATGTGGCTTCTTTGAACTTTAGAGGCAGTAGGTACCATATTCATTGGTGCTGCTTCAATCCATTCACCACATAACTCATAAGGGCACCCACTCTTAGGGAAGCCAAGGATGAGAAAAGTCTCTCGAGATGACCCCGCAGCTGCAAACCTTCGGATAAGCAGATCCCATTGTGCTTGAAGTGTCTGGGGCAGAGTGGAATATTGGACAGAATCCATGGCAAACTCTAATAGGAATATAAAGAGTCAAGGCTCCTTAGACTTTGAAGCCAAGTTACATTCCCAAGAACATAATTACTATTCTGAAAAATGGATTGTGGCTTCCTTCTGTATCCTGGTAGACAAAAAAACCTGCTTATGGGGCAACAAGTAATCATGTGCCCTGAGCTGACCATCCAGAACCAAGTGTTATCTGAGTCATCACACCATGAAGCTGCGTGTGCCCAGCCCTCAGGCACATCAGGCTCAAGCCTCATGGGGAGTTCAGCATGGACAGTTGGCTGAAAATAAAATAACAAAAAAGTAACATAGTTAACAGTCCATTTTGCATGATAATGTGAGTAACAATCTTGAGTCAACGTTTCCCATCACAACAGCATCCCTTGAAAAATGTTGAAAAAGGGAGTCCTCCCATTGGGCAGAACTTCAAGTAGCACTTCTCATTTGGTTTGGTTTGGTTTTGCTTTGCACCTTGCCTAGAAAGGGAAATAACCAAAGGTACAGACCTATACTGATTCGTGGGAGATGGTTAATGGTTCGGTCATATGGTTAAAAGTTTGGAAAAATCAAGAGTGATGGATTAGTAACAAGGGGATTTGGAGAACAGGTATAGGAGTATGTATATTAGAACAGACTCAGCGTGTGTGAAGTGAATCCTCTTCAAAAGGTCTTCTTGAGAAGGAGGTTCTCAATAATCAGGAGAATAAGATGAATATCCTGTGGGTGTCCATCAGCCCTTTCCCCAACTACCCTGAACCATGGGCTCATGAATTAAGTAGCCTTAGTGGCATGAATGATGATAACATGTGGATTGCCTTTCCCAAGGCTGGTCTAGCTGGCCTCATAGTGGGTCCAGTCAGCCACTAGGAAGAAAATCAGTTAGAATTGGATTCCTTCCAAAATGGCAGGGGTGTTGTCTTTATGGATCTGCAAACATTCAGATCTGCATGTCTTTCCTGGCATGAAGAAATATGGATCTGAATGTTTACTTTGCTTCCCACTTTGCTTCTGTCAACAACTCTCCATGACTTAATGAATGCAACAGTCACAAACACAGAGTCCAATATAATGTTTCTGATTAAGGAACTGATTTTGTAGTAAAGGAAGTGAGACAATGGGATGCCACTCAAAGGACTCACCACGTTTACCATGCACTACATCCCCAGAAGCAACTGGCCTTAAAGAATGCCAGAATCCCCTATGGAATCCTCAGTTGTGGCTGTAACTGATAAGAACCTTCCATACTTAAGGTGCTATCCTATAGTTGCAATGTATGCTCTGAACCAGCAACCAAATAGGGCATTCTTTCTTGCTTGCTAGAAAACGTTGGTCCAGAATCCAAGAGAAGGAAGCGGAGCTAACATTCTCACTTTTCCACTGAAAAATGTCCCCTGTCCCCACAAAATCTATCTGCTTCCTGTGCCTGCAGCTTTGGGCTTTACTTTTCCAAAGCCTTTACTGTCTAGGAATGCATTCCTCCAGAGGGCAATTTAGCAATGGCCTCATGCTGTAAAACTTGAAACTGCTACCTTGCCACAACTCCAGGGGCCTCTATGGACCATCCTCGGTGACCATGACAAGGTATCTGTTTGGTGGCATAGATTTTAGTGGAGGAAGTTAGGGTTTACTACCAGCAGCCCTTGCTATGGCAGAACTGGCTGCTTTCTTCAACCATAGCACAGGTAACGAAGTTCCAGGGACTAGTTGTTTCCCTAGAAGCTTAGCCTAAAGGCAGATCCTCCAGCCCTCCAACAATTGTAAATACCAAGGAATTAGTGACAAATTCCTTTCCATTTAAACTGTCCATGTTGGTTCTGGTTATTTGCAACTGATCAATAAGTAAATGGTGGAAGCACATATTGGTAATATGCATCAAAAAACCCTTAAAACATGTATGCTTTTTGTTGCAGAATTCTCTTCCAGAAATAAATGGACAAGCACACAAAATTCATATGCACAAATGTATGTTTTTCTGACTTCAAAAAAAACTGAAGTTAACCCACTCACTAACAAATGGTAATTGTTAAATAAATAAGGGTAATCAATATGATCAAAATCATCCCAGAAATGTCAGGATATTTTACCTTTCCATAAAGAAGAAAAATGTCATGGAATGTAGAGTGAATATGTGTTTTTCAAAGAAGATGCAATCCGTGAAGACATGTAGCTTAGCATTTAACTTTCTGTAAATGGTTATTCTTTTGTCTTATATTTGGAGAACAGGAGAAGAAATAGTGAATAGCGGGCAAGACTCTAAAATGCTTTGAATACAGCTTGCCAGATTCCCAATTAGAAAGTGAAATATGCATTTTTTAATCATTTAAATTAGGAACTAAAATTATAGCACACATTTCGGTCATTATCTATTTCACAACCATTTATTGAGTGCTGGGAAGACCAATACAAAAAAGACATGAGTCTGTTTTATGGAGAGTAGGAGGGAACTGAACTTTATGGCTAAATTTCAAAAGTTGGTCCTAATTGCACTGATACTCTCCTGGCCCTCACCCTCTCTGCCCAGCGGGTATGTTATAAGGAAGCTGCATGTGGTATCAGATGTGGTCACAGTTCAACTGTAACACATGACAAGTGTCTTCAATTCTTTATCTCCTGCTACATTTTAGATCTAAGGGTGTTGCCACATAACAACTTGAATATAATATTTTCCTGGTCTTTATTCATTCATTATTTTTATAGTTCAGGACTTTATTGACATGTTTATAGTACCCAAACCCATGTTGTCTTACCCTGGAAGCTGGCTGCCTTGGCACAGAGTAAATGCCAGTGCAATTTGAGTCATGTCCCGAGTTGTGAGCCCTTGGTCCAAGCGAGTTAGTTTCAGCTAATCGAAGCCTCCAATGCTATATTCCATGGCATACATCTTCAACTTCTGGGCATGCCTGAAGCTGAGCTGAGAGACATTGAAATCTACCTGTGCATTTGAAGCTGTAGAGGACCATAAACAAGGATTTCTCTAACCATTTTTAGGTATTAAAAACTTCCTGGGTCAGATTTTCTTAATCACTGATTTTGGTTGTAACCAAAATTTCATGAGGTGAAGAAAAGAACTGTGTCATCACAGTGTATTTGAATTTTGTTAAATCAACACTAAACAGTTGGAATGTAATATGGTTTGACTGTGTCCTCACCCAAATCTCATCTTGGATTGTAGCACCTATAATCCCCAGGTGTCATGGGAGGGACCTGATGGGAGGTAATTGAATCATGGGGGCGGGTTTTTCCCATGCTTTTCTCATGACAGTGAATAAGTCTCCTGAGATCTGATGGTTTTATAAAGGGCAGTTCCCCTGTACATACTCTCTTGCCTGCTGCCACAGTAAGACGTGACTTTGCTCCTCCTTCACCTTCCACCATGATTGTGAGGCCTCCCCAGCCATGTGGAACTGGGAGTCCATTAAGCCTGTTTTTCCTTTATAAATTACGCAGTCTCCAGTATGTCTTTATTAGCAACATGAGAACAGGCTAATACAGGATGTTATCAGGGAAGAAGCTGGTACAAACATCCACATTCTCTTCACAAGAACTGGGGTGCTTCCAGAAATAAAAGCATTTCCTCTACATTCACAGCTCCATTTTTCTTTTTTTTAATGACAACCAATTAGTATTTCTTTTTCACATAGCCTGAACCCTGCCCCATCCAAGACACGATTCCTATGCTTGAAGACATTCTAGCAGGGTGAAGAGGACTGAGACACAGATTCTAACATTGCATACAATTATTAAATTCCAGGCTATGAAGGCTCAATCTAGATGAGTCACAGAGATAGAGATGGAGAGACTGAAAAATCAATAGGGAATAGAGAAATAGGCTTGAGGGACAGACAAGATATAGACAGGCAAAGAGAGGAAATATGTCCCAGGCAGAGGGGGGCAGCAACCTCAAATATTCTGAACTAAAAGTGATGCAGAGAGCAGGGAAGCACGTTGAAGAGACTCTTCATGACTTCCCTCGTCCAAGTCCATTATTCAGAAATAACCAGTATGCTGTAATCCTACCGTGTTCTGTGCTTCACACTTCTCCTAATTAATCCTTATAACAACACTTGGAAGTTGGCATTAGTACAAAAGAAAGAAACTGAGGCTCAGAGACGTGAAGAAATTTGGCCAAGGTCTACAGCCAGCAACAGCTACAGTCAGAAGAACTGAAATCCAGATGGGTCCCACTTCAAATCCTGGGCTATTTTTCCCTGTCTTCACTGCCTCTCCAGTAGCAGCCTAATTTTCCATGCCATAAAACCTAAGTGTGAGGGGAATCTTTCTTGGCTGTCGTGGCTGAAATCAGAACCATCCTAATTTCATGGAAAGGTCCAGGTCTGACCATCTGATGAGAGTCTGCCCACTGCCAGGTTGTCCGAGGGCAGACCTTGCGGGCACACTTGCTGATAGTGGTTTCTAGGGTTGAGCCTCTCTCAGAGCTCACTGTGGAAGCTGGAGGTGCCTTCAAAGACACCTGCTTCAGCCTCTAAGCTACAAGAGAAGAACCACACTCTCATTGCATCTCCCTCAGCACGAGGGAGCAGAGGAACTCATTAATGATCATGGCTGTGGTTGATACTGTCGTGGCAGTGCTGGGCAACCAGCCACTACTCAAATGCTGATGTTTGCTTAGGAATTCCATGGGCCAAGGAAGCCTTCTCTCTCTCCACACAGGCATCAGAAAGGGAATATTACTACACAGAGGAGATGTAGACAAGTTTAGTTATCTTATCACTCACTTTCAAAAATGGACTCTAGTCCCTACCCTAAAAATCTGCAAAATGAGAAAACCTGTAATAAATTGATGGAATTTTTACTTTTAGCTAGGATGGCCATAGACTTTTCCAAAGCTGGACACTTCTAAGAGTGAAAGAGGGTAGCATTAATAAAACAACAGGCATAAAATAGTCTTCCTTCTACCTCTCAGATTCTCTAGTAAAATTACCTTTTTAAAAGCATATTAGTTGGCCACCCAGTAACTGCTATTAAATGCATTATAATGTGACTTAAAAGAAGGAATAGAATCTGGATAAAGGTATGGAGATAGGAGGATATGTCAGCCCAGGGAAGCAACCACACTGAAGTGACAGTTGATGCATAAGTATGTGTGATATGTCCAAACAGTCGTAACATTGACAAGTGCAAGGGGCAGAATACACAGAATAATTGATAGTACAAACAAGTATAATTTTGCCCAGATTCCTTTGTCAAGAGAATTTATTTTCATATAGGATGGTGTTTGCTATACTTCTGGGCTTTCATTATTTGCAGGTAATACAGCAGTCGGGTTGCCAACTCTCAGCAATCTATTGCGACGTAACAAACTGCCCCAAACCTTAGTGGCTTAAAACATAAACATCTATTATTGCATAGGTCAGGAATTCAGGAGTGGCCCAGCTGGGTGGATCTGACTCAGGGTGCCTCATAAAGTTGCAGCTGAGATGTCAGCTGAGGCTGTATCATCTGAAGGTTTGACTGGAGCTGGAGAGATCATTTCCCATGCTCACCCACACAGCTGTCGGCAGTGGCCCTTGTTTCTTCCCTAGCTGTTCTTCACGATGTGAACTTCACCGTAGGACTGCACACAAAATGGCAGCTTATTTCTCCCAGACCCAGTGATCCAAGAGAGAGTGACCGCAATAGAAAATAGTGCCTTTCAGAAACCAGTCTCAGCATTGACTATAATCACTTCTGCTATATTCTGTTGTTCACACAGACCAGCTCCGGTACCAATTCTATACCGTCATGCAAATACCACCATGTAGAGATCACTGGAGATAATTTTGGAGCCCAGCTACCACACCAACTTTTAACTGTGCTAATTTTTTAATCATCATCTGATATAACAATTATAAATAAATATAAATAAAATTTTGATTCTAAAATACTAAGAAAGATATAATGTTGGCATAGGACAATTTTTTACATTAAAACATAATACATTGTTTTATGTATGTTTTTACATAAAACATAATACATTTTCCTTATTTTTTAAATTTCACCAAGTATAATTATGTATCTACCTGTTTTATTTACCATTGCTTATCTCCCCAACTAGAACCTACATTTTTTCTGTCTCATTGATATCCCCAGTGACAATATCAGTAACTGACATAAAGTAGAAGACGTATAAATATTTGTGGAATAAATAAATGATGAATACTTCACTTTGGATTGGGAATTAGTAGCAGAATAGGTTTGGAAATAAAGATATTGGGACCCAATCCTGAGACATGCTTTTTGTTCAAAATAGCAGAACTGGTCCAGTTGACTACATTAAGAGCAAAATCAGGGCACACAGCCTCTATTTAGAGCAACAGACTGTAACAGAGGCAGAAAGAAAAGCCACCCATGAGAAAACAACCATGAAACTTTTCTGTGACTTCAGAAGGTCAACCTTCTTCAGAATAACATTCATGAGATTAGCCTTTAGAGGGAACCAGGGTCAATGATAGGTGGAGACATTGAGAATGCAGTTCCTTGTCATTGGCTGAATTTCCATGCCTGATGGTACAATTAAAGCTAGAATGGGTTTAAATCCTTACCCAGGGTCACAGAGCTGGATTCTAATGAGGTCAGTGGTTTCTCCCATTCCATGTTCTTTGATAGTCTTCACCACTGGAATCATTCCCATCCCCACCCCAACCCCCACCTTCACTACTCCCACTCCACGACAGAAAGGCTCAGCCCAGGGCAGCCATTGGCTCCACAGTACATTCGACTTCCCCTCAGCCCCACGCCCCAGTGGAGACCCAAGGAAGCTCACATCACCAGGACATCCCTAGTGACCCAGCCTCTTATTCCAGACAGGAAAAGGAGACAGCGCAAACATGAGCTCAGTGTTTTTTGCTGACTAATTCTTCCTCCCAAAAAAAGGCTTGGTAAATATGAGTTCGAACGTAACCTAAAGGCTTGCTTAACAAAGGGGGAAGCCCACCAGCATTTCTTAATTCGAACACACCTTGTGTTATGCAACAGGCATGTTGAAAAAAAATGAATTAATGTTAAGACACACACACTAGTAATTTAAATTCACTAGAGAGTTAGCTATTTAGAGGAATCCTGTTGTAAATCCTTTCACAAACTGAAGAACATTTAAGTAATTACCCTCTAATTTATGTGCTCTGTAAGGTCAACTATTTAAATGTCTGGTTTTCTTAATTCGAGGCACACCCGCATGTGTAGAATGTCTTTAAAACTCATTATGGCTGACAAATGTATTTCTTTGTTTTCTTTAACAGACAAAACTGTATTTTGGTGAAATAGGCAGAAGATACCTATTATTCTGGCAACCGTTTAAATACTCGCTTATTGCAAAGAGGACTTCTGTGGAGGTGATGGAGAAGGGATATGATCAAGAATCAAATTGTCTTACATTTAAGAACATACTGTGAACACACACAAGCAAAGTCTTTGTAATTTGTATGCAGTCCCTAAACCTCTGTAATTCATATTCACTGTAATCCTAATTTATTTAGTGGTTAAGCATGTGCTTTTATTTCTCAGTAAAGTTAACAAAAAAGCTATCAACTAGTATAGGTTAATAACAGGAACAGTTTTAAATGTTTAAAATATTTGGAATATTAGAAAACATTATTTAAAATATTCATTGGAGACGGAGTCTTGCTCTGTTGCCAGGCTGCAGTGCAGTGGCACAATCTCTGCTCACTGCAACCTCTGTCTCCTGGGTTCAAGTGATTCTTTCACCTCAGCCTCCCAAGTAGCCGGGACCACAGGCATGTGCCATCATGCCCGGCTAATTTTTGTATTTTTAGTAGAGACGGGATTTCACCATGTTGGCCAGGATGCTCTCGATCTCTTGACCCCGTGATCTGCCCACCTCAGCCTCCCAAAGTGCTGGGATTACAGGTGTAATATGTTGTCTTTTACATGCTGTTAAGCCAAGATCAACAGACTCAATGAAAACTTCACTTCTCATTGGTGACAACATGGCTTTGCATGCTTGGTGTTTACTTGGTTGAAACGAATGCGCTGTGGAGGAATATACCAGAATTCACACGCTCAGAAGGAACACACTGTGGAGTTGGAGGAAGCTGCTCCTGAGGATATCTTGCTGTTCTGATTTTATAACAGGACAGACTAAAGATTGGCTATATTAAGACCACTCACGTTTCCCCAGTCCTAATTCTTTCCCCAGGTCTGGTTTTATAAACACTGGTAATAAACCGTGTCAAGAAGGTGTTTGCCTATCAGTGTGAATAGCTTGGAAAGAAAGTCAGCAGGCAAGAGACGGTACTGCCAAGTTCTGAGAGCAAGGCTGCCAGTGCTGTGACCTAGCGAAGGGGCAGAGCCCCAGACACCAGACCAGGGCCACCACGCATGCCTGCAGGACCCCCATTCACCTGGAGTCCAGCACGAATGGCGCCCTCTAGAGCGCCGTGCAGGGACGACCTCTCACATAGGTAACCCGCATCCCTGGAGGCAGACCACAGCCCTGCTAGTCCCTCCTCACAAGTTCAGTTCCACAAGAGTGTGGTCTAGATACTAGTTGAGGGAAGAGGATTGGTTTGACCCTTTCTATTTCAACCCGACCATACTCGTTAATACAAAATGCTAGCTACTCTAGACCGCGGAGCTTTCTAACTCTTCTAGGCCACTAGCAACTTCTCCACGCCAAATATCAGGGCTGCCTGGGGGATGTCACCTTCCAGGGTGAACCTAAGAAGTGGCTGGCAAGGCTGGAGACTGTAGAAGGAGCAATAGCCAAACAGCACAGTGCCGTTCACCTGACTCAGCCAAAGCCATGTGTTTTAAAAGTCTGAACTGTACAGGGGCCAGGTTCAAACTAGAGGCTGCCAAAAGCTGGCTGATATGAGGGGACATCAGG
Source organism: Cebus imitator (assembly GCF_001604975.1). Classification (NCBI taxonomy): domain Eukaryota; kingdom Metazoa; phylum Chordata; class Mammalia; order Primates; family Cebidae; genus Cebus; species Cebus imitator. The sequence continues at coordinate 351,360 of NW_016107446.1, forward strand.
GGCCCATCTATAACACACGACAGCTTCCTAAGAGAGCGACACGCATACTCAATCTTGTAGATGAGTATGTTGATGGCTGCTTGATTCTTTTTGCTCCATGTAATAATAATATCATCATCATCATCATCACTGTCACAGTTGACAGATCTTTAGCCGTCACACATACCAGCAGTGTCCTGAGTGTTTTGCACACATTCATTTAGTGTAAAGCTCAAAATGAGTTGCACACCAACCCTCTGTGCATTCCTACCTCCAATCCTCACAACCTCCTGTCTTGTTCCAACCACTGCTGCGTGATCAGCTCCGATAGACTGCATGCATTTCTGCACGGGTGCAGCCCTTCGAGACAGGCTCTGCTTCATGACTGCTCCTTGCACTTCTTACCTCCTTCCCCGGGGATTCCCTGGTGTCACAGGTGAACCCACAGAATCCTGCTCAGCACTCCCACATGTGCAACTGGGAAGTGCAAGGGTATTGCCCATCCAAGACACATTTCTGAGGCATGTGTCTTAAGGTCCCGGGCAGCAAGCAGCCCAGCCATGCACTGTGGTCACCTCAGTTAGTCCCTCCCACCCTCCAGGTTTCTCCCTCCCAGCTCTTCCCTTCTGTGCCCTAAGATCTCATTCCCATAAACTACTCACATGTTAACCTTTGTCTCATCCTCTGCTTTCAGGGGATCTAAGCTAGGATAGTTGGCTTTATGGAATGAATGTTTATGTCACCCCAAAATTCAGGTATTCAAGTCTTAACCTTCAAGGCGACTGCATATAGAGATGGGGCCTTTACGGGGTAATTAAGGTGAAATGAGGGCATAGGGGTGGGACCCCCAATCTGATAGGATTGGTGTTCTTATAAAAAAAGACTTCAGAAGGTGAACTACTCTCTCTCTCTCTCTCTCTTTCTCTCTCTCTCTCCCCCTCCCACATACAGGCACACAAAGAAGAGTTCATATGAGGACACAGTGAGAAGGCAGCTGTCACAGGAAACCAAGAAACCCATCACCCCTGGCAGCTCCTTGGTCTTGGATCTCCAGCCTCCAGAATGGTCAGAAGTACATGCCTGTTGTTCAAGCCACCCAGTCTGTGATATTTTGAATGGCAGCCCTAAGAGACTACGGTGATTGGTGAAAGGAGTATGCTCGGAATAAAATACTAGAGCTGGGCACTGACCAATCAATCAGATGGCCATAAAGATGCCACTGCTGTGGTGAGTGGGTTTGTACAGTCAGTCCCTCGGACTCTTGTCTGTGATTGATTAGGATGGGGGACATGTGATGGTGAAGCATCAGGTTAGTGACAATCGTTTAAAAGGAATCAACACATGTCATTCATTCTGCATGTATCACACCCATAAAATGAGCAACACCAACCTTGAACCCTGATGTAAAGTACGGACTTCAGTTCCTAACAATGTATCAATATTGGCTCATTCAGTTGTAACGAATGTGCCCCTCTAATGCAAGACATTAATAATAAAAGAACTGTGCATGGGGGTGAAGGGAGGGGTACATGGGAACTCTCTATACTTTCATTTTTCCTGTAAATGTAAAATTATCCTGAAAATTCTATCAATTTAAAAGATAAAATACATTTGAATACGAGGTAGTAATAAAAAAAGAAAATGACAGGCTCAGATGAGTCAACTCTCACCTCAGTGTGGACTCAAAATCACAGTCAAGGTCTTATGAAGAGAGGCAGAAGTGCATAGAGACTGCGTGCACAGGCAGGACGGGCCTGCTGTGTGGAAATCAGGGCACTCATAGGAAAGCATAGGTCCCTCAGACCTTGCAGAGGCCAGGGAGGCTGGTGAATGAGCTGAGTCTGAGAATCTTGAACGTCAGATCCGTTAAACTCTCTGTGCTGGCACAAGCAATGCCCTGCTCTCTGATGCAAGAGAGAAGCCTTCCCCACCTGGAAACCTGCGGACATCTCACCTAGAACGTGCTTCTCAGACAACCATGCCTGTCTTCCCACCCCATCCCCTTTGCCTCAGCAGAGCCTGTGTGAGAGAATAAAGTCCTTGATGTGAGTGGAAATGACTCATGCACTGAAAGGATGGCAGGACTTGGTGGATATGTACCAGCAGAAACCAGAACACAGAGGCGCAGGGCAATCAGGATGTAGGGCTGGTTGGGGAGGAATTGTTGACATAGGCAATCACTTGTGAGTTCCCACACCTGCTTTTGATGGTTCCTTGAAGATAGGACAAATTAAGTAATGACATACGGCAAAAAAAAGGGGAAATGACCCAGTGCAGTGGCTCATTCGCATCTGTAATCCCAGCACTTTGGGAGGCTGAGAAGGGAGGGTAACTTGAGGCCAGGAATTTGAGACCAACCTGGGCAACATAAGGAGCTCACATCTCTACAAAAAACAAAATAAAATAAATGAGTGAGGCAGGGGTGGTGCAAGCTTGCAGCCCGAAGTACTGTTGCAGCTACTTGGGAGGCTGCGCTGGGAGGATGGCTTGGGCCCAGCAGTTCAAGGCTGCAGTAAGCTAAGATTGTGCCACTGCACTCCAGCCTGAGTGACAGAGAAAGAGAAAGAAAGAAAGAAAAAGAAGAAAGAAAGAAAAAGAGAGAGAGAGAGAGAGAAAGAAAGAAAGAAGAAAGAAAGAAAGAAAGAGAAAGAAAGAAAGAAAGAAAGAAAGAAAGAAAGAAAGAAAGAAAGAAAGAAAGAAAGAAAGAAAGGGAAAGAAAGAAAGAGAGAGAGAGAAAGAAAGAGGAAGGAAGGAAGGAAGGAAGGAGGGAGGGAGGGAGAGAGGGAGAGAAAGAAAGAAGAGAAAGAAGAAAGAAAGAATAAAGGAAGGAAGGAAGGAAAGATGGAAAGAAAGAAAGAAGAAAGAGACATGCAGACATGACAGAAGATGTGACAGGGACAGTGAGGATGTTATGAAAGATTGATTAAAGTGAATAGCCTGGTGCCATATGCAGTGTCTTCACAAAACAGATTAAGTCCTTAACATTGGAGCAATCTATCACCCACAGCAGTGGCCATCTTAACACACATCCTTTGGTTGGCCCTCCCTCTGTCCCTGTCCCACCTCCCCTAACTCTCTCTCCTGCTATCTGGGATCCCTTTCTAAGACAAGCAGCTCAGCCAGGCTCAGTGGCTCACACCTGTAATCCCAGAACTTTGGGGGGCTGAGGCGGGCGGATCATGAGGTCAGGAGTTCAAGACCAGACTGGCCAACATGGTGAAACCCCGTCTCTACTAAAAAAAAAAATACAAAAATTAGCTGGGCATGGTGGCTCGTTCGTGTAATGCCAGCTACTTGGGAGGCTGAGGTAGGAGAATTGCTTGAACTGGGATCCGGGAGGCAGAGGTTGTAATGAGCCAAGATCATGCCACTCCACTCCAGCCTGGGCTACAGAGCAAGACTCCATCAAAAAAAAAAAAAAAAAAAAAAAAAAAAAAAAAAAAAAAAAAAAAAAAAAAAAAAAAAAAAAAAAAAAAAAAAAAAAAAAAAAAAAAAAAAAAAAAACTAAAAAAAAAAAAAAAAAAAAAAAGATGAGCAACTCAGACAGATAGATCCATTTGTCCACACTCCACCTTGGGGAGCACCTGGGCGGATTCTGTCATTATCTCTATTTTGCAGATGAAGAGATAGCAGCACAGAGAAGCTGACTAGCTTGACTGAAGTCACACAGCTAATGAGTGACTGAGCAGGGCTGTGACTCCAGGGCACCTGATTTTCAAATCTGCACCTTTCACCATGATGCTTTTGGTCAAATAAGACAGGACAAGTTGGAGAAACACAGGCCTCATTCCTGCACATCCTAACCCATAAATTCTGAAGTCTTGAAACAATTTTCTCAATTGCCCCAGTCTAAAATATTTCATCTAATTTTAAAAAATTGGAACTCATGTTAAATCATCCAAATAATTTTTCCTTTGCTTCTCTTTTCTTTGACTCTATAGATCCGGTTTCTCTTATCTCTCTGATACTTTACCATCTTCTCCTCAACAATAATAAAGCCACTTAAATTATTGCTAAAAAGTTAGAACTTTAAAGCAGCTTGGAAAAAGTACTGTTCAAAGAGGGAGAGCAAGTATTTGGAGCAGCTAGACAGTCACAGGTAGCACTGGGCACATGATATGGATATTTACTGATCTAAACCACGCCCGAGGACCAAAGAATAAATCAGTTAATTGTTTTCATTGAATTCCCTTTGAAAACTTTTTATTTCAGAAGAAAAATCTCTTACAGAAGAAAAATAAGCATTATTCTCATTTCAAAAAGAAAATGGAGTAGCAAATATCTGTGTCACTTGGAAACTTCTTCCTTGGCTTCCTGGTACCATTTTCTCTAGCGTCTGCAACTTCTTAATTATTTTCCTGGACTCTTTCGCTGCCTTACACTTTCTCTGACCACGACCATCCCTCAAATGTAGGTCCACCTTGGGAATCTGACCCCAGCACTTGCCCTTGTTGTGCTCACTAAGAGGTCTGTCAGCTGGGTGAAATGACTCACACTTATAATCCTAGCATTTTGAGAGGCTGAGGCAGGATGATAGCTTGAGCCCAGGAGTTCAAGACCAGCCTGGGCAACAGAGAGATTCTGTCTCTACCAAAAATTTAAAAAAAAAAAAAAATTAGCTAGGCATGGTGGTACACACTTGTGGTCCCAGCTACTCAGGTGTTTGAGGTTGGAGGATTGCTTGAGCCAGGGAGGTTGAGGCTGCAGTGAGCTGTGATCAAAACACTGTGCTCCAAACAGGGTGACAGAGTGAGACCCTGTGTCAAAAAAAAATTAAAATTAAAAAAAGAGGCCGGGCATGGTGGCTCACACCTCTAATCCCAGCACTTTGAGAGGCTGAGGTGGGTGGATCATGAGGTCAAGAGTTCAAGACCAGCCTGACCAACATGGTGGAACCCTGTCTCTATTAAAAATATAAAAATTAGCCAGGCATGGTGGTGCACACCTGTAATCCCAGCTACTCAGGAGGCTGAGGCAGCAGAATCACTTGAACCCAGGAGGCGGAGGTTGCAGTGAGCCGAGACAGTGCCACTGCACTCCAGCCTGGGTGACAGAGTAAGACTCCATCTCAAAACAAAACAAAAAAAGCCTCCTGTACTCTACAACCCCTCATCCTGGGTCCCAGCCCCCAACACACACACACACACACACACGCACTTCAGCCAAACCCAACTACTTACTAAGACACCAAACTCCTCCATGTCTCTGTTCCATGCAAGGAAACAAAAAGGGATTTCTTTTCTTCTTTCTCTTTAATTCTTATGCATGAGCCCCAAGGTTTACATACGATTTTAGAGGAAGAGTTCATTTCAAGGACAAAGCAGTTTTTTCATCTCTCATACAGTAGTCCTGCATCTGCATGCTCAAAGCCAGTCGGTCCTCAGCTGCTCTGCAGTTCAGCAGCAACCACAGGGAAGGTTGTGTCAGACGCTGGGCCTAGAAACGTCTCCCATCCCTTCTGCTCACATTCCACTGGAAGGGGCTCAGACACTCGCCAGCAAGGGACTCTTGAAACATAGTCTCCAACTGAGAGGTCACATATTGGGCTAGACCATTCCGTTGAAAGAATGGGAAGATAGATTTGGTAGGCAGCCAGCTGTCTGCCCACTGGGATGTGTTCACAGTTCTTGGGTTCACAGTGCAGCAGAAACTTTAGTCCAGTTTCCATAAGAGAAATAAGGAATAAAGGGGAAAAGAAGACCTGATTAATTCAAATAAACGATAAACAAAAAACTATTTTACCTATGTACAAGACTGTGAGCCTGAATGTTCCACATATTTTCTTCAGATCTCTGTTTTGCTTAGAACAACTTTTTGAGAATGAAAGGCACAACACCTTTCTGAGCATATGGCCATGGGACTCATCTAAGAAGAGTAATAATGGCTAACGAAAATGTTGCTGCATGACACAGAGGGTCAAGGACATACCCAGGATGCCTCCCAATCTGAAAACGATGCCAAGTTGGAAATCAAAACAAAATCTAAGACTCTCCAAGGCAAAACATAAGGGCCTTAGACACACATATGGTTTCCATCTCTAGCTGAAAGAGCTGGATCTAAACGGAGTTTCAAAGCACATATGCAGTTTCATAAATAGAATTAGGTATATCAGGATACCTTCCAACCCAGAAGTTTAGCAATGTCCTTTGCACAACTAAAGATCTGCTGTTCTGAAATCTAGTCTTTGCTAAAGTTTCCCGGCTGGTCTTGAATCCTCATAAAATTTGGTTTTCACATGTGTTGGGGAAGCTTTAAAGACTTGCTTTGTGAAAAGGCTAATGAGAATGCCAGAATTTTCATTTTAGGGTAAAGGGTATAAACTAAGCTATCCATAATTTGAACATTTGAAAAAGATCTTCAAAACATGCCTTTTGGAACTGACCTCTCAATAAAATGTACTTTCTGCCCAAACAGTTTGACCAATGAGACAGCAATCATAGTTTAAACTAAGCCATGCTATGGTCAGAAAGAATTTACAAAATCTAGAATTGTAGCTGTTTCAGATTTCATTGTCAAAATGCAATACCTAGCCTGCACTAAGACCATAAATCTGAAAATATAAAAGAAAATTTAAAAATTATTGTTCTGAGGTGAGAACCTAATTGTTTCTATTTTCTCCAAATTTATTGAGCCACTGGTCAAGTCTTAATTTTATCAAGGTAATGACACACACATGGAGAAGGTCCTAACTGAGGGATTTTGTTTTCAGAAAGTTTATATCCTGCCTATTTCATTTTATAAGATGTGCTATGTATACACACCGCTTCCCAATAACCCTCAATTTGAGGTGGGGGTGTTGTGATGATTTGCTTTTCAATTAATTTTGGTTTGGGATTGGGTGACTTATTTGCTCACACTCATGCAATTCTTCTAATTGCTATGGTCCTAGGGAAAAAAGAAAGTAAAAGAAAGCTAGAATCATGTTTCTCCTTCAAACTGGTCAGTTGACCCAACTTTCATATTTTTTATAAATTTTTACCCAACCAGCACTAGATAAATAGAATAGTTACTTAAATTATTCATGAAAACCATTCCATTTGAGGTCTCTCAAATTAACTACATAAGCTGTAACAGACAAAAAAAAAAAAAAAAAAAAAAAAAGAATCCTCTAAGAATTCCCAACCTGTTCATTTGCTTGACAGTAATTGTCTGGATTAGTTAATCTACTCTGTGAGGCGAAGGCTGGAAACCAGCCAGTGTGCAAGCCTTGTGGTTAACTTCTTGAAAATTTGTTTTCCATATGAAATCAAGATAGTGCAATTGCTAGGTGAATTCAAAATTCTTTCAGACTCATCTACAAAGGTATGGCGAAGGATGTATAAATACCTTTTTGTCAATATACACGTTCTCCTCTGGAGCACAGGTTCTCTTGACTTACAGTATTTAACAGCTGGAAGCATTCTTCATTCACTCTCTCACTTACAGCTGATGACAATGAGGTTGAGACAGGTGATGTCACTTCAATAGGGTTCACAACACTTTCTGACTCCCATGCCGGCGCTCCTTATCACACAGTCTGCTGCCGAACTCATCCCAATATTCATCTTGAGGAAAGCTAGTTGTGGAAATCCTGAGATCACATTGTCAATGCCAGAATAACTTTAGTTTGTAGTGGAGCATTTGAAAAGCTGATAGGAAGTCATAGATATGGAAAATGTGGCCATTTCAAGATACTGCCGAAGGAAGAGGAAATTCTCAAGGGGTACAGGCTCATGCACAGGCTGCTGTTCTTCTGAGATAAACTAGCAGGAATCTTCCTGAAGATCATCCTGGAAAGAAAAGGAAAGATTTCTTTGCTGATTCTCTCCTTTACCAATAAGAGAGGTAAACGCTGGCAAACCAGCAACATGGAGAATTGGCATCTTAGTTCCAGGAGCTCTCACTTATTCACCTGTCAGAGATGGGTTAATGAACGCAGTTGGCAGTGCCTGAAGCTCCCTGTTGGGGGAGCAAGTCATGACCAACCTTTCCCTTTCTGAGAGGTTTCAGCTGAAGGAGGATCCTCTTGGTCTTTGAAGACGAAGCCCCAAGAATCAGAGAAAGGTGGCATTTAGTTAGACAGGACCTCTGGCTCTTTGTTTAGGAGTATTAGAAAGAGGTTTTCTTTTAACAAAGGATAGCCCCTTATATCCCAATGCTGGTTTCATGCTGCCTTCTAATAAAGAGGTTTTCTAGAAGCAGCGCCAGTCATACACCAGAGCAGGACTTTTCACTTGCATTTTCATGGGTAGCTTGGGTTCTTCAGGAGCCTCCATGACGTAGAGCTGCTGTTCTGTGACTGGAATGTCCATGCCCGTGGGAACTGGATCAGAGAATATGGAACAGAGGATTAAACTACACACAACATATGCAGGCTTAGCTGCCCCAGATCTCGCCATGTGTGTGCCAGGCGGTGAGCTGCATTAGATGATACTGACCACCTCTCTTCATGGCCAGAATCTCCAATGATAACTGATATGTTCACTCTCTTAACTCACGGTCACCATTAGATCAATAAATATTCACTTTATGCTTTATTAGGCACTGTGTCGACACTAAGCTTCCAAGAGTAGAATATGATGTTAATTCTCTGCTATCCGAATCTTATTGGGGGTTTCCTTCCCTTCCCTTCTCCTTCTCCAACCGCTAGTCCCATTTTGCCAAGATTAAGAACAGATTCACAGTAGAGCAGAATGGACACCGAGTATCTTCCAGGGATTTTTGTGCCTGGTGTGATATGTGTTTGTTATGTCTGGTGATTACTAATGGAGACAGAGCCTCAGATTCTCCACTGCTTTGAAAGGCGGAATGGTAGCATATGGATTCTGCACTGCTCTCTCCTTTTAACTAACCTGCGGGAGCACCTGTGTCAGGCTGAGTTGTTCCAGAACAGCATATCAATTAGGCAAGCAGAGGCTTAAGGGGCTTTTTGCGAACCTTCCTACCAAATGCTTCTCTCCAATTTAGTCTGTGGGTCTTTCTATTTCAGTACCTGTCACCTTATTACCTGGTCTCTTCGAAATGATGACCACTTAAGAAAAAAACAACAGAAATAAGTGAAGAATACAGAAGAAAAAAATCATCTTTCTTCTTCCAAAACATCCTCTGACCAGCAAAACTTTGGAAGCTACAAAATATCCAGAAATACTCCAGTGGCAGAGCTGAATAAAACCGTATAAATTTCCATATGATCTGTGTTTGCTGGGACACACTATGCTATGCTATAGTAACAAATAAAGGCCAAAGTTGCAGGGGCTCAGCCTTATAGAAGCCTGTATCTTGCTCATGCAAAGTCTGGTGCAGGTCAGCAGGGCTCTCTTCCATCTGGTGTCTTAGAGATCGAAGGTCTTTCCATTCTGCACTGCTATCATTTCAACACCAGGCTCCCAGGGGAAGAGAGAGCATGGGAGACTCTTAAGTGCCTCAGAACACAAATGATATGCCTCTTTACTCAAAGTCCACTGGGCAGTGCTGGTTAGATGACCTTGAACTACTTTCAGGGCAACTTGAGTCTCTCCATGTGCTCAGGAATGAATACCCGGATGTGGTGAGCACTAGGTGTCTCTAGGGCTTCCATCCATGGCCCAACTCATACTCTGTGGAGCAGGCGTTTTCATTACAACCATCTTCACAATTGTTAGCAACAGCCACATCTGACAAGTAGCCAGTCCCATTGCTTTAGGACCTCCCAGTGACCTCACCATAATCCCAAGGCCCTGCCTCCCAGACCCACATGAGGGACCAGGATTTCTCATCACCACTTTCAAAAGATCATGGCATTGGTTTTTGACCTGGAGATTTAGATTAACTTCTGCTGCACCAATACAGTCACCAAAACATCAAGAGTAACAAGAGAAAAAGACTTAATTCTCCAGGATCTCTTATAGCATGAGAAATCAGATTTTGGTGAGGAAAATACTTTCATAAATTGGTTGGGTATAAAAATCACAAATGTTGAGGAATCATGTGTTAGACATAAAGATGAAGTTATCCCAGAGGAGGGAGAAAAAAGGCAAAAAGCGTGGGCCTAATCGAAGACTAGGGGGATTCCTAGGAGGGGGTTCTATCTTGGAGAATGATTCTCCGATAAAGCTGCTAAACTGAGAGCCGGCTTGAGAATGACCTTCCATGAAAATAATGGCATGGACTAGGAAGGTGACATTCAGGCACTGAGGTGAAGGGAGGCTGAAGGAAGAAAGCATTAAGGAAAAGAAATTGCAGGAAGGACTCTGAGTTCTGCCAAGGCCATGGAATGAGAATTCCAGTCAAATTTGACCAGATCCTCTATGGCAGGGGCCCAGCTGACCCTGGCTCACACAGTAAGGAACTTAACTCGACTGGGTATGGACTGGTGAAGCCCTCCAGCCAAGCCACAGGAAAGGAGGAGTAGCTGGGGCAGAGTAGTTGACTCGTTTCATGCTGCCCTTCAGATGTCTCAACCTTACATCTCCTGAACACCTGCAGTGAAAGGGTATACTTTCACTTCTTAGGGGACATCCCAGTTGGCCTTATATCATATGGGAATTGCGTTTTGCTTCCTCCAGCTCCCCTCCTCTCTGCTCTACACACACATCTTGAGAACTAGGACCTAGGGAAATGTGCCTTCTCCCCAGGACTCAGCACTGCGTCTGGCCTATCATGGATACTTACTCACCTTCTTCCCTAACCTATCAGGTGGGGGTGGTGACGGAGATCATACAGGATACAGGAAAGGCAGTGCAGCACAATGACTGGCAGCAGGGATAGGGCATGTGGTCACACTGGTGTGAACCACAACTTCAATCCTAATTTCTAGGAAGAGCAATCATCTCTTAGGGCTGTACTGGAGACTAAGTGAGAATAAGAATATGAAACTAAGTGTCAGAGCCAGCATACAGTGAGCCTTGGAGAATGTTGTCTGCTCGACTAGCTAATGTCCTCTGAGAGTGTGGACAACAGAAAAAAAAAAAAAGCTATCTTGGAGGTGAATCACCCAGAAACCAGCCCAACTGGGCTGGGGAAATATTGGGAAATGAACAAATCAGTGCCGGGAACCCTCCAAGTGACCTGGAGCAAGACGGTCTCTCAACATGAGAAAGTTCACTTTGTCTTAGTGAGAGAATTAACAACGACTGAGAAATGCAGGCATCAGCCAAGTGAACTGGGAGATGTGAAAAGGCAGGGGAAGGCAGAGGCACTTCCCAGAAATCTGGAAAATACACAAACGGCAGAGATCATCGCTGGTGGCCAGTGTGTTCCCCACTTCTTCTACAGTACTTGCTTTTTGCAAGCACTGGCCGACAGTGTACAGACAGCTAGGTATGGCCCTCGACCGAGGCCTAGCCCGTGGGACGTAAGTGAAAGTGTGTGCTGTAGCGTCTGGGAACCTTCTTTAAGAGACAGCAGGTATCTGCCCTTTGCCACATCTTCGTCACTCCTCTTTCTTGCTAGAGGGAATACAGGCGTGATGGGCAGTGCTACAGCAGTCATCTTGGACCTAGATGTATCCTGGGGAATGGAAACCCATGTGGAACCAGAAGAAAGAAGAAGCAATGAGCAATGGAGGCCAGACACCCCAGTGTCCAGTGTGTCAGATAAGCAAAGTCGCCCCCACTCCAGAGGAGATAGAGAAAAGAGGGGAGGAGGGTGTCCAGATTTTTATGTAAGAAAGAAATAAACCTCTATCTTGCCAAAGCCACAGTTATTCTGGATCTCTCATTTTATGCACAGTCCAACTCAATCCTCAAAGGTAGTAACTTACTCTGCCTATGTGGCCGTTGATGACATTTCCACTTACCAGCCTTGGCTGTTCATTATATTTCTATTCAATTGTTCTGGGATGCTAGCATTTATTATAACATTAATCTTATTTTAACAGTGTTATAATCTCACTCCCATTTAACTGCTCTTCAAAATGAAGATTGAATGTCAGTTCTACTATTGTCCATCTTGTCTGGATATTGTAACAGTTTTCACAGATCTATTTTTCAAAAAGTGGGGATGGAGGGAGCAGAAACGGAGCTTCTCAATTTTGCCTAGAGCTGGCCTAAGGAGCACCTTATTCTGCAGTGGGAACACATACAAAGAAAATATTATTTGAAAAGGATTCTGGCCTCCCTTCATCCAAAAGAATCATCCCCTAACACGAACTTGGCATTCTCTGTTACTCACCCAATGTAAATTGGTTTTCCTTCTGGGTGAGCAGTGATTTGCAGAGATCACCGGATGCAGGGCAGCTCTTGATACGGGGCCGGGTTGTCAGGGGCCGCTGTGCACGTTCAGACAGCTCCTCTGCCTCTGTGGACCGGGAGAGACCGCCTGCTGGCTCTCTCGATTGTGCTACCGACCCAGGCTGGAGAATGAGAAAGGAAGGCAGGAGAAGTGATCCTAGCCAGGTGGTGCTGGGCATTGCCACATGTCATCGTCTTCCTGACTGATGGGAGGTCACCTGGTAAGGCCCGGGGCCCCCACCCCTCCACTGTGACTGCCTCTGTCGGGCAAGCCTGGGATACAAACTGATCTGTTATTTAGTTGGAAGGGATATTTTTAACACCTTGTGTGTTTAGGTTGCTTTATTCTTTCACCAGCCTTCACAGGTATTAGTCTAGGTAATCTTCGTAACGGCTTTTGGAAAGTAGGCCTGGAGAATACTGTTCTCAGTATTTCCAGTGGAGGAAATCAAGGCTCTGAGAGCCACCTCCTATAACTTCTGTAGCTGGAGCCCTGCTCCTTCTTGCCTGGCCTCAGGACAGCCAGGAAGCTGGGACAAGTGCATGGATGGCAGCTGGAAGGGGAGGCTGGCAAGAGGCTCTGGGTTTCTCCCTGCACACTGCCTTCCCTGGCACAGCCTCTGCTTGGAGTCCCCAGCAGGCAATGCCAGCCCTACACAAGACAGAGACCTGGGGCCTCACACTTCACCTCGCCCGCGCCTCCGAAGGCCCAGCAATTACTTGAGAATCTGACTTTGGTGATTTAATTGCCTTTTCCTTAAAGATGGAGAATCTATGTAATTTCTCCTTTTTTTCTTTTACTACAGCCGGAGTAGTAAATGCTACCTACTGCCAACAAACATGGGCATCCACTCTTTCTTCAATGCCTCTTCCGTGAAACATCTGAACTGAAATAAGAGGTGTATCATCCAGAATGAATAACCAACAGGGCCAAAAAAGGCCTAGACTGAAGAAACAAGTTAACATGTGAGTGTTCTCCAGCAAAGGTCCCTCCACAGAGACGCAGTCAGCCATGCAGCCAGGGGACGCAGACCCGCAGCTCTTGTGCTGATTCAGGACTGCACAAGCACTGCAGAAGCCAGGGAGTGGGTATCCTGGCAGTTCTTCCCACGTGGGCACAAATGAGCAATGCGCACCAAGCTGCACTGTCCCCTCTGCTGCGATTTCACTGCAGAAGAGCCGAGGAAGGTTAGGATGTAATTAACAGAGCAGAGTGACCTGTGACGGGGTTAACCGGCAGAGCAGAAGCAGCCATAAATCAGCATCCTGGCCTCACGCACGCACCAGCAGGAAGAATCACGCTAGGGGCCTTAAGTCAGCCAAATCAAAAGCGCTACCAGATCTAGAGGGTGTTTTCTTTTCTAGAACCTAGAATAGGTCTCTAGAGACAGATGGACGCTTGGTTTCTGAAAACTGTAAAACAGGGAGGCAAGATGCAATATGCACAGAGAATTAATGTCAGTTGTGTTTATGGCTTTTTTTTTTTTTTTTTTGCGTGCCAAAAAAGAGTGGATTTCTTATTCTCATGTGGTGAAAGATGTGCTCTGTTTTCTTTAAAATCTAATAGTATTTTTGGTAACAAAATGGAAAAATATGAACCTTCCTTTGTTGCTTTCATTGAGAATTGATAAAAGCTTATCTATGAACAGACGTTAAATAACCATGATGTCAAAAGAGCAAGACCATTTGTTGAATACTTATTATGTGCTGGGTGCTAACCTACCTTAGCTCTTTGATTTTTTTCACACTTTTCAGAGGTAGGTTTAGTGGGGACCATTTTGCAGATGATGAAACTGAGGCCCAGAAAAATGAAATACATTTTCTAAAGTCACACAACTAATTAGTGTAAGAAATAGAATTCCAAGGTTCAAAAGATACAAACTGGAAAGTTATCATTTACCATTGAATTTTCATACCTTGTCACACATCAGAATTGGTAAGAATCTTACATAGGGTAAAGGTGTCATGGTATAAACTACCTGTTCTTTTTTTTTTTTTGAGACAGACCCTCACTCTGTCGCCCTGACTGGAGTGCAGTGGCACAATCTCAGCTCACTGCAACCTCTGCTTCCTGAGTTCAAGCGATTCTCCTGCCACAGCTTCCTGAGTTGGTGGGAATACAGGTGCCTACCACCATGCCCAACTAATTTTTGTATTTTTAATGGGGTTTTGCCATGTTGGCCAGGCTGGTCTAGAACTCCTGGCCTCAAGTGATTCACCCACCTCAGCCTCCCAAAGTGCTGGGATAGCAGGCATGAGCCACCATGCCCGGCCATCCTAACCGTTCTTGACAACTGATCCTGTGCAGGCTACCTGATTTGCACTGTTTGAGAGTCATTAAATTCTCATGGTCAGAACTCAGTATGTATTGTTCTTGCTAGTACTTCATCAATCCCTCTTAGCACCTCTATATTTCCATACCCATTGTAGAGATAAAGAAAGTAAGGCTCATAGTATGCAATTTACCCAGTATCTCACACAGCAAAGAAGTGTCAGGGCCAGGAAGACACTGAAATGCTCTTGAATTCTAAAACCCATATCTCTCCCACTCCTTCACACAGATGCCGTCAATAAGGAAAGAGAGACGAGAGCCTTTGGCTGTACCTTCCAGATTGCTTTCTTTGCTTATTTTAAAATAGAGTTAAGCCGGGTGCAGTAGCATGTACCTGTAGTCCCAGCTACTCAGGAGGCTGAGATAGGAGGCTCCTGTGAACCTCGGAGTTCAAGGTTGTAGTGAGTGATGATCATGTCACTGCACTCCAGCCTGGGCAACAGAGTGAGATACTGTCTTAAAATACTAATAATAATAATGATAGATTGACCAAAGTCAGAAGTAGATAGGGAAGGAGTCAGGCAGGTAGACTCTGGTCTCGTGAACGCCTGGTGGCTGAATGTCACAAAGAAGGGAGGCCAGTACCTTGGGTGTTGAGGCTGCAAAAGGAATACCATAGCACTTCATGCAGAAAACTACACGGATGCAGGGAAAGATTTGGATAAAAAGGGATTGGACTTTTGACGTGAAATATGAGCTCCGAAAGGCTCACAAGTGGCCAGGGTTACTAAATAATTAATCAAGAGCAGGCGGGTGGCAGTTTGAAATGTAAATGGGATGGAGGAAGGTGTGATGCTGTCATCCGGGAGAGGCTGATGTGGCTGGAGCGCTGAGCCACCGTGCCAGCTCCCGGGAAGGCGTGGGCACAAAAGTGCAGTGGGGCCATCCGACAAAGAGCCCCAGAACCCACAATTCCTGCCTTTGACCTGCAGTTCACTTTCATGTCCCTGTCCCCAAAGAGATGTTAAAAAATGATGAAGAACTGGCTAGGCATGAGGGAGGGGAAGCAAAGCCATCTAAAGAAATACCTGTGTCAGGCAGCAGCCGACACACTTGAGAACATCTTTAATTTTCCTTATGTTTTCTTGCTTCTCAAAAAAAACGCACCTTTTGTCTGCCCTCTCTCCCCTTTCTTCCCAAATTCTCTGGAGTTCTTCCTGCAAGTGGTTCTGTGTGACTCAAAGGCAGAGAACAGCTGCAAGCAAAGGAACAAAAAGGAAGATTGACAATAGGAAAAGGGGCAGGTGAGAGAGACTCCCTTTACCTTATCAAACCAGAAAATGCTGTGGCTTAAATAGCAAAAAAATAAAGTCTGCGGAAGATGAAATGTCTCTCTTCTCACTAAACAGTGATAAAAAAAAAAATCTCTGTTTTAGAAAAATATGACAGCTTGGCATTCAAATCACAGCATCTTAGATCCGGAAGGAATGCTCATGCCTAGCATAGCCCGGTACTTAGTAGGTGTTAGATGTATATTCATTCTTTCTGTGTGTTCCTTTCCTTGTTTATTACACCTTCCTGCACAGGCCAGCCAACCTCCCCTTAAATCGGCTAGTCTCTCCAAGCTTCGGTGTAAGACCTGGAAAACAGAGGTAACTTTGGTGCCCACCTGGTAGGGTCGTGCATGTCAAGGGCTGAGCCCATGCCTGGCACTGGAGTGATCTGGTGTAGTGATCAGTGTGTTTGTCATCCCAGACTCAGGAAGCAACCTGCGCATTCCTTGGTTTGTGTGGGGAAACTGACAACATGGCTGGGCAGCAAAAGCATGGGGTTCCAGGCAGGGGTAGCAGGAGAGGCAGCTGGTGAGGAGGAGTGGGCCGGGGTGTCTGCTGTGGGAGAAGGGACTTGCTGAGGCCTGTGGAGGTTGGAGGAGGAGGCAAGGGGGGCACTGCCCCACTGGAGAGCAGGCTCAGGAGGTCCTCACTAGGTGCCCTGAGGATGGGCATGGAGGGAGGCAGTGGATAGTGTAAAGGACTCTGAGGACTGGGGCTATTTGTGCTCCTCATCACCACCTCAGTGCCTTGGGATGGGGCGAGGGGGCTGAGAGGGGTGGGGGCCACACTGCCAGCTCCTTCAGGGGCTAGATCTATGGAGGAGGTTTTTAGCAGCCTGGAGGTGGAACTGGTGTTTTCTGCTTCTTCTCCCTCCTGACAGCTGCTCCCCGCCTCCTGCCCCTTTCCTTCCTCTCCATTCCTCTCGTCTCCCTTTCTCCTCTCCCTTGCTTAACTTTCTTACCTCCTCTAGCAGAAAAAAATCAGGAGTCCCTCCCCTAGAAGTCTTATTTTGCAGGAAGTCGTGACCCTGCAGGCCAGAGCCGAGGGCAGGAGCAAGGGCAGCTGAAAGGAGGCAGGGGAAGCTCTGTTTGGTTCTAGGGGGTTCTGCTCCCATCCCGCCTCCCTCTCTTCACCCTCCTGCTCCCATGCCCATTACTTCAGATTTTGGCCAACTGGAAATCAACTGTAGACTTGCACAGCTCTGGCTACTTTCTGAATAGGGTCTCATTAAAACACACAAAGTAATCCACAATGGAAATAAAAGTAGAACAGAGCCAAGCGCTGCAGCTTTTCCTCTTATGTAGAACAAATTGCTATGAGGCACACATTGTTCCAGATTCGAAATCCTGGTTCTTAATGCCTTACAATTTAGGGAGACAATATCACCTAACTCAAGCTCATGGACACTTTCTTTTCCAAGAATTTATTACATGTGGTATGTATTCTTTAGGAAGTTTATCTAGTTCATAATTTTAAGACTATATGGGCCAGGGCTTTTAAAACTCTGTAATTTATTTCTGCTATAAAATATACATACAGAAATTGTATCAGCTAGAAAAATATTAATTCTGAGAAATCGAAAGCTAACTTAGATTTGATTTCGGGAATGTTTTCCAAACAAAAGAAAATAATCCTAAAGTCAGAACTCAGAGCTTTTTACTATATTACAAGGAAGGCATGTAGAGGAATTGGTGTGTGTGTGTGTGTGTGTGTGTGTGTGTGTGTGTGTGTGAGAGAGAGACTTCTCAAAGAACTGCAGATTTACACACAGAGCATTGTAACCAACTTCATCCTTATCTAATAGGCACTGAGAAGCTTACAGCTTAACGTTGTGTGAGATGGATTTAAGTTCAATAGCAAAGAAAGAGTTCCTGGCAATGAGGGTTGTGAGGACATTTGTAGAGGTTGCCTAGGGGGACGGGCCCATCCTTCCCTGGATTCAGCCTAAGATGAACGCCAAGAGAAAATTTCCCAGGTTACCTCATCCCACAAATCCTCCCCAAGACCACCTGGATTTCCACATGGGTTGAAGAGTAGATTGAGAGCACAAAGGCCAAAGGCTAGCCCAGACACTTGCCAGCATGGGATCTTGAGCAAGTCATATGCTCAGAATCAATTTTTCAGTTACAGGGCAAACATGGTAAGAACGATACATCCGTCCTAGGTTTGTGGTGACGTTAAAGAGGGTGGAAAAGTGCCTATTAGGGTGAAGACTCCTACAAGTGTTGGTCACTAGTAGGTGCTGCATGAAATTCACAGATCGAAGGGCATGATTCCTGTCCCCAAAGGGATTAAAAACCTGCAGAGGTACTAATAATAAAGTTTGCAAGTCCTTGGTCTAAGTTGCAATTTTTTCCCTGCATATGAGAAATCTGTTAAGTTGTAGAAATAAGTCATTCAAAGGCCAAAGTACTACATACCTCATCTTAGGTGGCCAACAAGTTCACGCCGAGCCCCAACAGCCCACGTGCTAAGGAAGGTCACAGTGTCCATCTGAGCAGTGACCCCAGCTAAACTTAGACTTAGTGTAGGCCCATACAGAGGATCAAACACTGGTTCCACCTCAAGGAACTTCCTTGGCTGACCTCATGAGTGGGACCCCTCAGTAACATTTCTGCTGTGGGAAAGCCTGCCAGACCCATCAGGGTCTTCAGGCCAGAAAGGACGCACCTCCAGAAACTCCTGGATCTCGTGACCAACTCTGAGGTGGCAACCCCTCAAAATCTGACCAGAGAAAAGGCCAGTGCAGCAGTGCGGGCCTCACAAGCAAGCATTGTCACAAATTTGCCTTTGGAATGTACTTCCCGTTTCCCCTCAATATCCCTGTTGTTACCTGACTGAAAGCCACAATGAGAACAATATCTGCGTGTCTCTGGTCATCGTTTTGCTTTCCTCTGAAGCTGGAATAATTATCCTACAGATATCAGCTGTGGCAGAAGGTGGCAATAGTTTGTACTATAAGAATATTTCAAAAGGTTGCACTAAGCCGAGATAGCATCACCACATTCCAGCTTGGGAGACAGAGCAAGACTCCATCTCAAAAAAATTTAAAAAAAAGAAAGACAAATATCACATGTTCTCATTCATATGTGGGAGCTATAAAGGCGACCTCATGGAGGTAGAGAATAGATGACAGTTACCAGAGACTGAGGCTGGGAAGGGCAGAGGGGAAGGAGGAATTAAAAATGGTTGGTTGAAGGGTACAAAAACACAATTAGATAGAAGAAATTAGATCTGGTGTTCTGTAGCACAATAGAGCGACTACAGTTAACAATAATTTATTGCATATTTCAAAATAACTAAAGAGCAGAATTGAAATCTTCCTAAGACAAGGAAATGATAAATGCTGAAGGTGACGGATATCCCAATTACTATGATTTGATCATTACACATTGTAGGCTTGCATCAAAATATCACGTGTACCCCAAAATATCACATGTACCCCATAAATATATACGATAATGATGTACTCATAAAAATTAAACTTTTTAAAAAAGAATATTTCCAGGGATATAACCTCAGAGGTAGGATAGTATCTGAAACAGAACTTACTGGGCACAATAAGTGCTCTGCCCATCTTGAGGACAGAACTGGAGACAAATCTGGTCTAGCTTGTCTCCACTGACCATCCCTTCCCTGTTGCTTGTGTCTTTCCACCACACAAGGCTCAGGACCTTGAGATGGCAAGAAACCTCCAATTCACAGGAGCCATAGGTCATACCTCCAACACCCAGTGGAATGAGTGCCTACCAGTTCCTAGCCCATAGACACAGGGAGGCCTGACCTTCTGGAAGCCAAGTACAGTACAACCTACATCTTCCACCAGAACCATCTCAGGTGTCTCACTGTCATCACTAAGAATTTAAAATATGATGTCTTTTCATTTGTTTGTTTTTGAGACAGTCTCACTCTATTGCCCAGGCTGGAGTGCAGTGGCGCAGTCAAGTGATTCTCCTGGCTCAGCCTCTTTAACAGCTGGAATTACAGGTGCCCACCACTGCACCTGGCTAATTTTTGTATTTTTAGTAGAGATGGGGTTTCATCATGTTAGCCAGGCTGGTCTCAAACTTCTGACCTTGCGATCCACCCACTTCGGCCTCCTAAAGTGCTGGGATTATAGGCATGAGCCACTATGCTTGGCAAAAGTGTGATGTCTTTTTTGCATAAAGTAAAATTGAGGAAAAATAAAAATGCGTATGGTCTACGTATTTTTAGGAGTTATATGTAAAATGCTCATATGCAGAATGTTTTTAGTACACAGGAAGGAAGGGTAGCAAAATGCTTTCTTGGTGGCATTGCCTCCTCCACTAACTACTCACAAAATAGTGAAAAATGAACATCCTGCTAGATCCTTTCCTGAAGATATGAGTGGAAAGGATAGAGGACTATATGTCTCTCTCAACCCCAATCTGGGGCATTAGCTGCATGCACGTGGCCTCAGATGCCATCTCTCTGGGTCAGCTTCTGTCCATCCTGGGCTGGTAGATGGTTCCTCAGCCCCAGCCTGGCAGGGTGAGCTCCGGCTGGAGAGACAGCTACTGCTGAAACTTGAATGAGGGAGGCTGTGTTCAAAGGGCTCCACCACCTGAACTGAGGTTTTTGCTCCTGAACTTACTAGATCAATGTTTGCATTCCTACAGCTTGATGACTGCATGTTGCTCATCATTGTTATAGAGAAAGATAATCCTGACACATGCCATAACCCACCTGAATGTAAGATGAGGTTCATTCAATTTAGAGAGAGTCCATGAACTCAGCCCTGTTCCTTTCTCTACCTAGTATCTCTTCCTTGAGTATCCCCAAAACTCATACTCCTTTGCCAAAGCGCCTAAAAAGAGTGGAAAATGAAATCATTAAAACTCAAGAACTCAGGAAGAGAGCATGGGTCAGAGTATAACATGTTATGTACTCAGAATCCAATTATCAGGGTAAAAACCACACCCACCCACGATCAGTTGTGCAACCAGGAACTACACTTTTGGTCTGAGTCCCAGTTTTCCATGCTTATAGCACAGATGTTCCAAATTCGCTCTGCCTTTCCAGGATCTAGGGGTAAGGCCTATATAAGATAAAGCACTTGACAGCCCCCAGACCAGGCCCCACCCCTGCACAAAGTGCTCAGTGCAGGTTGATTGTAAAGTACTGAGGGAGCATCTGCTAAAATCACACCACTGATGGCAGCGATCAGGGGTTTAACACTGCTAAAAAGTCTGCACCAACCTGTAAAAGACATGGCAAGATCCTCGCTCTTCTCTGAAGCCACGCCCTTTGCCTGTCCCTGGAGCCCGCTCTCTGCAGGAGAACCTGGAGCTGATCTCCAGAACACAGCTGCTCTCAGCCTTTTAAGCCAGGGCCCGGAGAGGCACTACCAGAATACCAGATCACCAAGAGGCAGGGCAGCCGAGGCTCCGAAATGGAGGAGGAGCGCCTTGTTTACAAGCCAGGACCTGCTGCCTGCCTGGAAGGGCTCTGGCAAGAGAAGAAACCCCTTAAGCCACAGCTGGGGGAAAGGATCAGGTAGTGAGCTCCTCTCCGGCCCAAATCACAGTGAAGGCAGGGCCCACACCTGTATGGATATGAGTGCTCTCCTGTGACCAGGACGGAGCTTGGTACTGGGAGGTGCACACCAAGTACTGATGAATGCCTGACTGTCCTAGACGGAGAACGAGGACGGGTCGCATATGCTTGCCCCAGGGCACAGATGGGGGAGCCACAGAGAGCCCTAGGATGCAACTGTCCCACAGCAGTGGGGCTGGAAGCAGAGGGAGGAGGGCCTCCAGGGGAGAGAAGTGGCCAGAGAGCATCTGCCTGCTTCCTGCCACTGCCGCAGCCGGCCCTGCAGCGGCGTTTCTGGCTCCCTTCCTCAGCCACCTTTCGGAACAGGCAGGCCCAGCGGTGGCTCAGTCTGAAATGCCCAGGCACGACACAGCGAGACTGCTAAACTCTAGCACTCCCTGACTCAGCTCAGCCCCGCAGTGAGCATTCTTAATCTCCTGTTCTGGGGACAGATTTTGCAGCCCGTTCGCATCTTCCCAAGGCTCGCTCAGATCTGGGCACATGGCACAGGAAAAGCGCTGCAGAACGGATCTAGAGAACAGCGGGTGTCGGGAGGCGGGAGTCGGGAGGCAGGAATCATCTCAGCAGTCCCTCTCTGGATTGGGAGGAGGAACATTCCTAATGCATTTGCTTACTGCTGGGGAGGCGGCTCCTCTTCTGAAAGAAGCCACTCCCTCTTCCCACCACCGGCTCCTGGCTTTATTGCTCTTCTCAGGCACTGCCATTGCCATCACCTCCTCATCAACACCTGGCTTCTTCTCTCGCTCTTATTCTCTCCCCTTACCCCTGCCTGTCCTTTTAATACTTTCCAAACACATCTCCAATCCACTCCTCTCCTTCTCCCCAGCTCCAGGCCACCCTGGCAACTGCGTCTGTGCACTGCCTCAGTATCCCCCCTGCTAAACATGCGGCCCACAGCTCACTAGTTTCTGACCTTTCTTCTAATCCATACACCAAGATGTCCCAAAGTGTTCTTTGTAAAAAGTAAATCTAGCAGGGCCTTCCCACAGCTGAAAACCATTTGTGACTCTCTCGGCCCCTGTTCTCAGCCCAGGCTTCCGTTCCCCTTAGAAGGGTGAGCCCTGGCTTCACCAAACTGTCACCTTCTGAGCACTCACCAAAAACCCTGCTAAGCGCTTTCATAAAAATTCCCGTTGAATCCTCATGATGTCACTGGAAGGAGGCATTGCTGTCTGCATTTTACTTGTGAGGAAGCTGAAACTGGAAGGGCTCCATCATTTGCAGACAGTAAGGCAGTAGCCCAGCCCCGATCCTCAGTAAGGCAGGCAGGCAGGCACGCAGGCAGGCAGGCAGACAGATCCGGGCCTAAGGGCCCTGGCCCCTCCCACCTCCAGTGGCTCCCAGGACCACTTACAAGTTTCAAGTCCTTCCTAGCTTCCCAAGGCCAACTGCAAGAAGTTTCTCATTCTCTTCCAGGTGTCCCCATAATGAAAGCACGTGTCCCTCTGCAGCTTACTTGTACATCTTTTTTTATCCCCAGAGTGGATGACTTGAAGATAAGAATCATCTCGAGTCCTCAGTGCTTAACATAGAGCTGTACTCAGGAGAGTTAATCTAACTAGTAAATGGTCAGCAAAATGAATGAGTGGATGAATGAATATCACACATTCAAGTGATCACATTCCCCATCTCTTCCACAAGAAGTCTCAATTTATTGGCTTGGCTGTGTTAGTTATGTTGGAAACAGGTTTACCGGTAACAGAATAGTATCAGGGCAAGGTTACATTTTCAACATCTAAGGGTGGAATGGCCCTTACAATAAATGTGTTGTGTTTTTGTCAGCATTGTCGCTGTTGTTGTTTACTACGGAATATCACCATGCCTGAATCTTAAGCAGACAGGCTTGGGCTCCATTCACAATTTTTCTGCTTTAGAAAAAGTTTTGATCACAGAAGGGGACGTTGGCACTTGCCAACTGCCAGAGCCCCGCAGCAGCTTTGGTCTCAGCACAGGTGGATGTGATTTTCTTTACCGGTGATCTGTCCCCGTGCTGCCTGTGCAGTTTGTCCCGCTGACGATGTGGGTGAAGGATGAAGCCAGGGCTCACCCTTCTAAGGGGGACATTGAGATTCCCAGGCATTGTACCAATTCAGCCATATGTCACCCCAGAAAGTAACTGCTTTTTCCATATATGATCATAACTAATGTTGCAAAGCCTGTTTTGCCTGGATCCTTTTACAGAACCTATGCAAAATATGCTGTGCGCTTTCACTCCAGATTTCTTTCTTAGGATGAATGGCTCTGTGAATACACGGGAACAAGCTCTTATTCTGTTCATCAGGAATCATCATTATTCCATAGGCTAATTCCCTGCGCATTAGTTAGATGGGGTAAAGTTCTGGCTCATGCACAGGAGCTGATGGAAACAGAAATCCTAGTGGCCAAATACATCCTAATGTTCTCCTTTCAATTCTTTCATTTTTTCTGTCTTTACCTTTTAGAAAATGTTAATGTATTCCTGATGAATTCAGTGTGAAAAAAAAATATGTTTATCAGCTTGGGTTTAAAATTTTTATTCATAATAAGAATATAGTAGCACTGCCAGGACCCTCCAAAGCCAATCCTCAGATCTTCACCAACTCCTTGGGGCATCGTAAACAAGCTGACCACGCAGAAGAGTTACAAGAAAGGGATTCCCATGCCAAAACAATAAGCAAGCGTATTTTCATTAGGTACTGATGCTTTGTTCTTTCCATGAGCAGGGATGAAGGAAGTATGCTCTGGTAGCAATAACCCTGCAAGTTGTCATTTGGTAACTGCATAAGTTGTGCCTTTAGCCAGGGCCAAATGGATGATAAACTTGTCACTGCTAACAGGCGCTAGTTATTTGGAGCAATCCACACTTTTTCTTGCAAAATCACACTACTCGATTTCTTGACTACATTTCCTCATCTATAAAATGGGAGAGAGGGAAGATAAGCTCTGCGGCCCTTTTGCACTCTGCGATCTCTAAGTGCCTTTGCATTTCCATCCAGCCCCGCCCCACCCCACCCCAACTAGGGGGTGGATGCCCACAGTCCCCCACCCTGGCCCTGCCAGCATTGCAAAGCCTACTGAGGATTTGCACAAGTAAACCCACCTCAGCAGCTTCACTGCTCCCCTTGGTAAATAACTGCATACAGAAAGCCTGCAGGTTCTCAGGCTGCATCCAGCGCCACAGCTGGGTTCTTTAGTTTGTTGTGAAAAGAATTCCAGCATGACACAGCTCCTCTCAGCACAAAGACCTGCTGAAGCACTAGGAAAAAAAAACTGTTTAAAGAATGCTTCTGAAAGCCAGGCAGCCAGGAGAGAGATGTAGGCTCAGGCCAGCCTCCTCCCTGCCGGGGCCTGGACCTGTTGCCTGGGCTCTGCTCCTCTCAATGGTAAACAGAGCTGTTCACGAATCACCAAGGCTCAGAACCGCGGGTCCGGCCACAGGGGCGCCTTGGACGCCTCCTGGGCATCTGCAGCAAACAGTGCCGCCTGCACTGTGGTCAGAGCTGGGACAGCCAGTCCCACCCGTTGTTTGATTTCTAAACCTGCCTCCACCTCCCCAAGGCCTCTGAGAGCTCAGGGCTTGCAAATCAACACAACATTTAATTAACTGCACATTAAAGTTTCCATCTTTCAAAGAAGGGAATTAGGGACAGTGCACTTTCTGAAGCATTCATTAATGAAAAAATAAATTCTAAAGCCTCCCGAGTTCGGGGTGATCCTTACCGTTCTAGGTGGCTTCCTGCCTTAATGCTCAGGGCAAGTTCCCTGAGATGAGCTGCGATCTTCAGGGTCCCCTTCCAGACAGGTGTTTTTAACCCTCTAAGAGCCAGCCTTGGTTTTTCCCCACACCATGCAGCCTGAATAATCCTTAAGAGTCTTCAGGAAATATTCAGAAGTGTTTCCAATTATATTGAATTATGAATTCTTTTTTATTAAAATAAAAGGTATACATATGTTACTTTTAAAAGAGGCATGAATAATATAAACAACTGTCTACGCTACCTATGAGATGGGTGTAAGCTGCTATTACCCTTGAGAATGACAGAGGCACACACGTTGCTGGCATGGAGGGACACGGCCATCAGCTTGACAGTGGGGAGGGATAGAGACCCAAAGAATACCAAGGGAAAGACAGTCTCCATCAGACATGGTGGCTCATGCCTGCAATCCCAGCATTTTGGGAGGCCAAGGCAGGTGGATCACTTAAAGCCAGGAGTTCAAGACCAGCCTGGCCAACATGGTAAAATTAAAACCCCGTCTCAACTAGAAACACAGAAATTAGCGGGATCTGGTGGCACATGCCTGTAATCCCAGGCACTAGGGAAGCTGAGGCAGGTGAATGGCATGAACTGGGAAGGCGGAGGTTGCAGCGAACCGAGATCGCACCATTGCACTCCAGCCTGGGTGAAAGTGCAAGACTCTGCCTCAAAACAAAAACAAAAACAAAAACAAAAACAAAGACCCGAAGAAATCCAGTGCAACACATCTCAAGTACGGTAGCTCTCCATGTGCCAATTCAGGCTGCGGCTAGACACACACACACACACACACACACACACACACACACACACATATCACTCATCACTCACTCACATATCCTACCTGGAGGCCAAAGAACAGTGAATGGGAAGAACGTTGTTCATGAGGCTGTGCTCCTACTTCTACCACAAACCTATTCCCTGCTTTTTCTACTCATCTGGAAAACCATGGTACCCACCTGTACATGCACCAAGATCACCTGCAGCTCTTTCTATGAGTTGCATCATTTTTAAAAGGAATTATGTTGCCATGCTTCTTTTTGTTACTTATCTGTATACATGGCTCTTCCCAATATTGTCAAGTTTTAAGAAAAAGGAAGGGATCTGATTTAATTTCATATTATGCTTTGTGTGTATCTAGTCATCCTACACATTTTACTTCACTTACATGCCAGACACTGCACCAAGCATCAAGGATATTGATGCTGGTCCTGCCCTTCTAGAGATGGCCAACAAATAGCAGATAAATGAACGGATTGTCGATTATCATTATGGTTAGGTAGGGACAAGGGCCTCAGGTAAGAAATGGTAGAGAAGAAGAGACCGACTTCCAATGAGATGCTTCAGGATAGCCTCTGGAGGGGATGTTGGAGGTCATCCCACAGAAGGAAGAGAAAGTGCTAGCTATGCAGCAAGTGGGGAGAGTGGCATCCCTGGTCAAGGTATCTTGCACATGACAGAAATACAGTCAGCGATTCTTGATTTGTTGATAAAAGTTAATATAATACATCTAATATATTTGAATTACCAATACAATCTAACCACAGTAGGCATATATATAGAAAAAGCACCCAGTAAATCAATTCTTTGCTATCCAGGAGGTGGTGGAGCCTTGTGCAAGCAATAGGCTCCTTCTCCTTGATGGGTTCACTTAAGACACTAAAACTCACCAAGCTCAGAGCTCTTGTACCCTCAGCCTTTTCCTTTTCCTCTCTTCTCAGCTCTCCAGTCACTGCCCAGCATGTATGTGTGCAGTAATCGGAATACCAGAGGATTCTAGGTGTTCATCCACAATTCCTTTCAATCCACCATTTCTGTCCAGTCTGGATTTTTCTCTCCAGTGTGACATCACGGAAGAGGCAGCATCTCAATTTCTTACACGTATTCCTGAAGTAACCTGCAATGTCATCACATATTGCAAGAACGCAGAGTGAGGGTGTGTAATCATCACACACCATAGCTTGTGCAGCTGGCTGTGGGTTATTGAAATGTGTGTCCCATCTTGTGATGAGAGAGGGAACTGAAGGAGTCCAAACTGCTCGACCACTTGGCTGTCATGGCACAGGTGCCCCACTCCCCTGGCCTCCCATTCAGCTTTGTCAAAGGGAAATGTAGGCGGAGGCGAGGTAGGAAATATCTAGTGAGGTGAGTTTCCCTGCCTGGACCCTGACTGATACGGCCACCCAGGAGATGAGTGGGATTTTCTTATCTTTTCTTATTACTTAATAATTGTTGCCTTTGTGCCTAGATTGTCATGTAGCCCTTGGGGAAGAAGAAGAACGGGTTATAAAGACTAAAAAAATCTGTATCTGCACAAGCAGCATCTGGCTGGAAGCTGGGCCCACCTACTCCTTGAAACAGTCAGATGCTATTGTTCTCCTGCCCCCCTTCCTTCCTGTCTGTCACCAACCCTTCTGGGGGCCTTCTCTGTGTCAAGCCCTATGTTATACTGTTAGAAACACACATATGATGATGGACACAGTCCTTACTCTCAAAATTCCAGTCTAGTGGGGATGTGTGAGCAGATGATGGGGACAGAGTGAGAACTACTGTGATCAAGGTGGGCGAAGGGTATGAAGAGGACACAGGCAGTGGTCCCATGACACAGCCCAGGGGGAGCTGATGGAGAGCTTCTCAGAGAAGTAGAGGCCAGGGTCAACTTGCAAATGATCAAGAGATAAAACTGACACTGAGTAAGCAACAGGAAAATTTAGGAGGTGCTACATCAACAGGTACAGTACTGAAATGTCTAGTCCTTACTGGTTCCCATACAGGTCTGGGGGTTGCTGAAATGGATTCCGATGACTGCATCAGAATCAGGGAAGGCCCCACTCCCACCAAGAAAGTCTAGTCTAGTGAGTCCATGTTGAAGCTTAAGAATCTATTTGCTTGTTTTAATTCTCTAATAGGGGGTGTAGTAGGTGCCTGGTTATCTCATTCTCATAACGTTCCTTTGAGAGTCAGGGAACTGCTCCTCCCTATTGGAACTGTGAGCAGGGATCAGCCTGGACAATGAATATGAGTCATTCAGACCCCCCAGGCATAGTATGTTTGAGCCCCACAAATGGTGGGTCAAATGCTTTCTGCTGCAAAATTTTGATGGATGATGCTTCTTTAGCCTGGACAGAGGTTTAATTTGTGTTGCTACGGAATACTTTCAATTGTCAACAACAAAAGGCGATATTTCCAATACTCCTTGAGAATAGGCTTCAAAGCCATCAGCTCTTTTTTTAAAAAGCGTTTCAGCTTTATTTTGATGTGGCAGAAAAGTTTTGCATGCATCCTTGCATCCACTGTTGTGACAGCTGCGTTTAATGAGTGCAAAATGATCAGAAAAACATCCTCTGCTGTGGGTTGCCAGTTGGCGACAGGGGATAGGTGATGCTGTAATCGGAGCAGGAATGTCAGGTACACATCTGCGGAGGCGGAATTCTGCTGTCTGGTCTGTACTGGGTGGCTCAATGCATGGCCGAAAACCCAAGTAAGACCTGTAGACCCATGTCCCACAGTACCCTTCCTCAAGCAGCAGGGCAAAGACTCAACTGGACCACCTCTGGCTGTTCCTGCTAGAAGTTCATCCAAAGTCAAGTGTTCCTAAATCTTCCACATATCTGTCTTAAGGAGAGAAGATCTTTCTGGCTACTCTAACATAACTAACAAACTCAGGAGAAAACCAAAAAAAGTGGGGAAGGGGGCCAATTTTAAATAATTCATGTATGAAGGCCTAAATCAGAAAATAAAGGATTTTCTTTAAATATAGTCATGATAGATCAAATTATTGTTTAACAAATATTCAGTACCCCTCCTGCACCTCAACATGGAAATATACTGGCCTCCAATGGGAAGAGTTTACTTTTTCACCCTACTGATGTTGAGCTTGACTATGGGATCCCTTTGGCCAATGAAATGTGGGCAGAAATGACCATATGTCAATTTGGAGCCTAGGTCTTAAGGTATTGCATGTTTACACATACCACTTTGAGAGCTGCTACTTGCACCTTAAAAAGATTATAAACCAGATAGCTCTATGCCCTCTGATGATCCTTGCAGAATGAGACAGGTGAAACAGACCTGAACACAAACTGTGGCTTGAAGCCGAGTTGCTCCAACTGACCCACGCACCCGCGAAGCATACCTGGAGGAGAGGCGCCTACCTGTGCCCACTTAGATCACCCACGGCACAGCTGACCTGCAGCCCAGGAAGCAGGAGCATAGACGATGGTTAATTTAAATCACTGAGATTTAGAATTATTTGTTATTCAGCATCATTGTGTTGCTTCATAAGCTTTTGATAGAGATTACCAACAATGAATGCCTGATTATGTGCCAGAGAAATTTTTCCAGCTGTGCTAAATGCCTCCTACAGCTCTGTCGACATGGTGGGAGGGTGCTTTGGATTAAATGCTTGTGTCCCCCCAAATTGTATATGTTGAAGCCTTAACCCCCAATATGATAGTAGCAGGAGGTGGAGACTTTGGGAGGTGATTTGTGTCAGATGAGGTCATGAAGGTGCCACTATCACTATGAGATTAATGACCTTATAAAAAGGGGAAGAAACCCAATCTCTGTCTCTCTGTCTCTCTCTCTCTCTCTGTCTCTCTCTCTCTCTCTCTCTCTCTCTCTCTCTCTCTCAGCCATGCGAGGACACAGAGAGAAGACATTCATCTGCAAATCAGGAAGAAAGCCCTCACCAGGAACTTTGATCAGCCAGCATCTTGATCTTGGACTTCTCGGCCTGCAGAACTGTGAGAAATAAATCATTGTCTAAGCCCCCCAGTCTACAGTGTTTGTTATAGCAGCTGAAACTAAGACAGAGGGAAAGTAGATGGAGCAAACACTCAAGTCAATCAGTCAGACCTACACAAAGCAAGACAGGTAACAGCTCCATGCTGAGCTACATTTTTCAGCTTTGGGTTCCATTTTGGGGTCATGGAGTCAGTCACACTTACAAATAATGGAAGGGCAGCTTCAGTAAGGTTGCCAAGGCAGCTCCTTGGTGCCAACATTCCTTACTGATTATTACTTTCTTGCATCTTTTTTTAAAAATATTTTATTTAGAGACAAGCTCTCTCTCGCTCTCATCCAAGCTGGGGTGCAGTGGTGCAATCCTGGCTCACTGCAGCCTGGACCTCCTGGGCTCAAGAGATCCTCTCACTTCAGCCTCCTGAGTAGCTGGAACTTCACGTGCATGGCACTACAATCAGCTATTTTTCTTTTTTTTCTCTGACTAAATCTAGCTCTGTTGCCCAGGCTGGAGTGCAGTGGCACATTTTCCACGCACTGCAACCTCCGCCTCCCGGGCTCAAGTGATTCCTCCGCCTGCACCACCACACCAGGCTAATTTTTTGTATTTTTAGTAGAGACGGGTTTTTAACCATGTCAGCCAGGCTGATCTTGAACTGCAGCCCTCATGATCCACCTACCTTGGGCTCCCAAAGTGCTGGGATAACAGGCGTGAGTTACCATGCCCAACCCTCCTTCTTACATCTTACAGGTGAAAACTAAAAGTAGCTACATGTATCCATCTCTTTCCATTGAGCTGGTTTCATTTCTGTATGGCTCCGTTTTCAATCTTCTCTTTCCTCAGTCATGGAAAGACAACAAAAATAAATTGTCACAGAGAACCATTATGACAATTTACTCTTGCGGGGAGAATCCTGTGGGTGTCTGAAAGCTTACTCTAAGTTATATTTGCTTCATTTATGCTTCTATTGACGAATAATTAGGGCAGCAATTAATTTTAAAATGCAAATGAGCAATGGGTCTCACTGTTTTGTTTTGTTTTAAATATCCTTTGTCTTCAGTTGTACTGGTGTCTTAATGGATTTAGGTTAGCAAAGGAATGAAATTATTTTTTCTAATGCTTTATTTATTTGATTGAATCGGACTTTTTATCAAATATTGACTATAAATGTTTGTTCAAGATCACATGCCGTAGAAATTAATAGAAATAAAAACCTGGAATAGAGAACCACCAATTTTTTTTTTTTTTTGAGGCAAAGTTTTGCTCTTGTTGCCCAGACTGGAGTGCAATGGCATGATCTCAGATCACTGCAACCTCCGCCTCCTGGGTTCAAATGATTCTCCTGCCTCAGCCTCCCAAGTAGCTGGGATTAAAGGCACCCACCATCTCGCCCAGCTAATTTTTTGTACTTTTAGTAGAGACGGGGTTTCGCCATATTGGTCAGGTTGGTCTCAAACTCCTGACCTCAGGTGAGAACCACCATTTTTTATGTGTCTTGTGGGTAATCTGTCTGAATGATGATCAGTGACAGAAGAGGTGATGGCCTTGTACCTGCTATCTGAACAAATTGTTTTGTAGTCAACGGGAAAGTTCTTTATCTTTGAAAATATCTCATAGATATTCTTTGAGGAAACTTTCCAACTATAATGATAAGTAAAAGTATTATTTAATTCTTTTATATCCTCCAGTACTGGAAGGGCTGGAAACATCATAAGAAGTTCACCAAGTATGCCTTTCATTTGTTCATTCATTCAGCATTGACTGATGTGTAGTATATGCTAACACTCCACTCTGTGCTAGATTTACCAGTCTCTGCTTTCAAAGAGTTCATAGTCTACAGGGAAAGTCCAACAAGGAAAACCTCTGTTGTCTCTTTGTCATGGCACTACCTGGCATCATTTCCCATGCACGTTTATCCTTTCTCCTCACCTGGAATGTGACCCACAGGGGGGAAGGAACTGTGCCTGTATTCTCACCATGTGAGGTGTATTCTCACCACATGAGCTGTATTCTCACCACGTGAGCAGGACGTACCATGGAAGAGGCACTCAGGACATATCTGTGGCTGTCGGAAAAGAAAATAAGTTATATTTTAGAGATGTAAATAGGATGAAATGGAAGCTCAAAGGGCAGATACGTTTCTCAGCATAGAGTGTGGTCGAAGATGAGTTGATTGGAAAGGTATGGAAGAACTGATGAGGATGGTAGCAGGGAGCACCATGAGGGGATATACAGGAGGTTACCCAAAGAACAAAGTCTGAAGCACACAGCAGGTGCGAAGTCACGGAGGAGTGGGCCATCTGGATGAGACTGGGAATGCCGAGGAGGTTTCACTGGAGTATGGGATGCTGTGGGGAATGGCCAGAGCTGGGCTAGATGGGCAGCAAAGCCTGAAGCAGCAGTCATCTTATACCCGGGTGGAGAAGCTGTTCTCTGTAATCGATGTTGATTACCAATTGACTGAAACATTTAAATGCCAAATTATTAACTAGTATGAGCATTTAAGAAAAAGAGGCTGGGTGCAGTTGCTCATGTCTGTAATCCCAACATTTTGAGAGGCCAAGGTGGGAGGATTGCTGAAGCCCAGGAGTTCAAGACCAGCCTGAACAACATAGTGAGACCACCCCCAACTCTACCCAAAAAAAAGAAAGAAAGAAAAAGAAAGTTCTCCAGTCATAATGGCACAGGGCACACACCTGTAGTCCCAGCTACTCAGGAGGCTGAGGCAGGAGGATCAATTGAGACCAGGAGGTAGAGACTGCTGTGAGTTGTGATCATCCCATTGCATTCTAGCCTGGGCGATAGAGCAAGACCCTGTCTCAGAAAAACAAAAAAAGTTATCCACCTTTGACAGATATCTGAATCCCTCTTTTATAATAAACCTCAAATGCTTTCCACTGACATGGAACTTAGTTTGAAGGTACAGCCAAGACATCACCCACTGTCCCAAAGAAAGTACATGGTCACTAATCACACACGTCAGCTGCAGCTGTTTTTATTCCATTATCTAAATATTTAAAGAGAAGCCAGCATTTTGGTCTCAATTATCTGAATAATTCCACAACTCACCATTTGTTTTTGGTAGAGATTCAGGGTTAAAATAATAATAATAGGTATCTTTAAGACTAAACGTTATGCATATGAAAGTCTATTTTCAAACATCTAAATTATTTGCCTCTGTTTTTCACCCATGTAAGAAAATATTTTATACCTCAAGAATGAATGAAAGACCATCACATGAGCTAGGTTTTTTTTTTCAAATTGCTTTTTGTTGTTGTTTCATGGATTTTTCTGTTTTATTAGGAAAAAACAATTAAATGGAGCACATATGCAGATCCAATCACTGCCTCCCGCCTGCTGCAGGTGGAGGTCGTGAGTAAGTGGTGGCAGCCTACTTCCGATCTCATTATGAATTCCTCTCATGTGGACACAGACTTCAGCCGGGGATGACAAGGATTTTTGAACTTCAAAAAAAATAAAGGAGGAATCATAATAAATATTTTACTGTCTAGTCAACCCAATTTATGAAGCCTGATTATCTCTCTCAGGCTCCGGAGATTGCTACCGGAAATCTCCCCAGATGTTCCCCCTTCTAACCCAACTCTCCACTGTCTGGCAGGAAGGCAGCAGGGTATCTGCATTCCGGAAGAGCCCAGCTGCCTGGGAAGAGAGAGGGAGCGGCCTGCTCGACAGCCCTGCCTGCTAACCAGTCCTCATTTGGGTTCACGGACCAGGGAGTGACCCAGTTTTCTTCTGCTCAGCTTGATACTGTGTTCCAAGTTGGGGTCCCCTGGGACTATGTGGAGGGAGAGTCCCTGAGGCAGCAGGGAACTAATCACTCTCACTTCCCAAGTCAACAGATATCCTGAAACGGTGCTGTTTGAACGATATTGGGCGAGCACATGACAAGTGCTTCTGGGGTTCTTTGTATGGGCCCAGACATTTTCATTTCTGTTTCTAAGCTACACAGCCTCAGGGATTTTAGTAACAATTGGACTCTGTATACTTGAGTTATCTGTTGTTGGTGTAACTTTGAAAATTCAGCTTATCGTATAAATGTCATTATATTATATATAATATGTAGCATAATTCTTTTGATGTGAGCACGTGTTCTTCCCCTTTGGAACACACCTATATATGTTAGTTTGCCCTTCCACCATCTAGTCCTTGGCTGTGATCCCAGTGGCTACACTACAGTACACACTCACTAGTGCCATGAATAACTTGGACCTAATGTGAGATTCGACAGAAACTAACACCCTTAGGAGAGATCATCTCACCACAAATGGCCCTTGGGAGTCAGACCAGCCAAACTAGAATTCTTGAAAGAGCTGTTCCAGAAAAATTCTTGCTTGGGTTTTTTTTAAGCCACAAAGCCAAAAGTCTGAAGGTGCATTTGATATTCCTATTGCCTGGCTGCATGAAATAACCGCACAGTGAGCTTGTGACAAAGAACGTCATCCTTGCAGTGCCTCGGCAGAGCCTCTGAAGGCCATAACTAGAATCTGAAGGGCAGGTAACCTGAGTGCACACTGGAGATCAGAGTCTCAGCAAACTCAGGGGGTTCACATTTACTTGGCAATCTCTGAAAAGATAGGAATTGGGGTTGTCTTGCATATTTCTTTTTTTTTTAAACCCAGTTTTCAAAAGATGAGATTCTAGTGCTGTAAGTGATGATATATCGCCTACTGACCAAGGCTTCAAGGTACCATTTGTGTCTGCTAACGATCAAGCTTCACCAAAAATAGAATTGAAACATGAATGAAATATAAATCATTTTGTAAAACACTGGATTTCTGTGTGTGTTTCTCATAAGAAAGTCTGCATAGACCCCATAACTTTGAATTATTAAAACGAGAATTTTATAATACTAGTATAAAGACTGAGCTATTCTACCCACAAAAATAAAAGTTTTAGGTGGACATTTATGTGCTTGGACAATAATGAGGGGGGAAAAGCTTTTGATCAACAACCACCAAAAAAAAAAAAAAACCTTCCCAAAGAAAACTGTAGAAAAAGAATCAATTGCCAATTTCCCTAATTAAAAAATGTCCAGGCCAGGCATGGTGGCTCATGCCTGTAATCCCAGCACTTTGGGAGGCTGAGGTGGGTGGATCACCTAAGGTTAGGAATTCGAGACCAGCCTGGCCAACATGGTGAAACTCTGTCTCTACTAAAAATACAAAAGTTAGCTGGGTGTGGTAGCAGACACCTGTAATCCCAGATACTCCGGAGGCTGAGACAGAAGAATCCCTTGAACCTGGGAGGCAGAGGTTGCAGTGAGCCGAGATCATACCACTGCACTCCAGCCTGGGCCACAGAGCAAGACTCTGTCTCAAAAAAAAAATAAATGTCTAGACTAGAGTTTTGAATTTTTTCAATGAGCATTCATGACCCTCCAATAGAAAACTTTATGTAATTATTTTCTTTTAGATATGTCATTTTCATTAACACCACTGTGATGTAGACCTAATAACAGTGAAAATGCTGATGACAGTATTTAGAAAATAATTGTGGTGAGACAGTATTTTGTGGTTGACTTCATGCTGCTCCTTTTGTGTTATCCTCTTTATCTCTGCCCACTCATGACCTCTCCAGAAAGCAGAACTTAGGAATCACAAGTATTAGAAAGGACAAGACATTTCTCATGCTTTGTGTTCTTTCCATTTTGTTCCATGCTGTTTTTCCTTCATTTATGATCTAATTCTTTAGACATTTCTCTCTGAATGGAACTGATTACACCTATAAATAAAGCATTGATAAAATGGTCTGAAGTTTTAAAAATATGATTTGACTTTTAAAATAAAACTGCTACCCTGCCAAGGGTCTCCCAGGTCCAATTATCATTTTGTTGTGTTTTGTTGCTTGATTTTTTTTTTTTTTGCACCAGTTACCAAGGATATTCTGAAGGCCTGCATCTAAGTTGCATAGGCTTGAAAATACTCAAGATGAAGAGATTATATTGGCATGCATGGGAATGTTGAGTTCTGGTTACTATTGTTTTAATATTGGCTCACTGTGAGTCATCATACTAAGTAGTTTCACAGAAAAGAAAAAGGTTTCTGAATAAATTTTATGAGGGACACACAGGAAGTTACCTAGGAATTTAAGAAGAGACTAAAAACAGGAAAGAGGTGAAAGAGAACTCAGAGAAAAGTTTTGTCAAATAAGGGCTGGGTGCTCATGTTTCTCTGAAATGAGGGTTAGAATGATGGGTGCTAGAAAAATCAAATATGTTCCAAAAATTAATATATCACAACATATAAAATATTGACAAAAATTCTTACTGGATAATGACAGTATTGCCAAGGAGCTAAAGGCTAGAAGGGAAGATTTAACAGGATTTAGAAACCATACAAAGAACGGCAGAATTATACCACATTAACAGAATGAAGAGCCAAAAAAATTATGATTTTTCTCTAATGATACAGAAAAAGTATTTGACAGATTCTGTACCTTTTCGTGATTAAAAAAACTAGTCAACAAACTAGGAGTAGAAGGGAACCACCTCAACATAATAAAGGCCATATATGAAAAGCCCACAGCTAAAGTCATACCCAATGGCGAAAAACTGAAGCATTTTTTTCCAAGATCAGGAACAAGATAAGGATGCCTACTTTTGCTACTTGTCTTCAATAGTACTGGCTGTCCTAGACAGAGCAATTGGGCAAGAAAAAGAAACCAAAAACACCAAATTAAAAAGGGAGAATTAAAATTATCTCTATTCGCAGATGACATCATCTTATGCATAGAAAACCCTAAAGATAATACCAAAAAATACAACTTTCAGAATAAACAAATTCAGCAAAGTTGCAGAAGGCAAAAATCAACATACAAGAATCAGTTGCATTCCTATATACTAACAGTGAACAATCTGAAAAGCAAATTAAGAAAACAATTCCATTTACAATAGCATGAAAAAGAACAAAATACTTAGGAATAAACCTAAAAGGTGAGAGATTTATACACCAGGAGCTACAAAACATTGATGAAAGCAATCAAAGAAGACTTTTAAATAAATGAAATGACACCTCATGTTCATGGATTGGAAAATTTAATACTGTTAAGATGTCCCTACTTCCCAAAGCAATCTACATATTCGATGGAACTTCCATCAAAATCCAAATGGCAGTTTTGGAAGAAACAGAAAAAAAGTTCTAAAATGAAATATCAAAAAACCCCAAATAGCCAAAATGATTTTTAAAATGAAGAAAAAATTGTTGTGATCACACTTCCTGATTTCAAAACATATTACAAAGCTACTGTAACCAAAACAGTGTAGTAATGTCATAATGACAGACATATAAACCACCTCTTCCCCCAAAAAATAGAAAAGAGCCCAGAAATAAGCACTTGCCTATATGGTTAAATGATCTTCTGCAGGAATGCCAAGACCACTCAATGGGGAAAGGTCAATCTCTTAAACAAATTGTGCTGGGACAACTGGATATCTGCATACAAAACAAGTAAGTTGGACCCTTACCTTATATGTTATACAAAATTAACTCAAAATGAATGAAAGACCTAAACATAAGACTCAAAACTAATAAAACTCCTAGAAGAGAACATAGGGGAAATTCTTCATGATATCAGATTTGGCAATGATTTCTTGGATATGATGCCAACATCACAGACAACAAAAGCAAAAATAATTAGTATTATATCCAAACTTAAGCAAAAATGTTTATGCATCCAAGCACACAATCAACAGAGCAAAAAGGTAACATACAGAATGGGAGAAACCATCTGCAAGTCATATATCTGATAAGGGGTTAAAACCCAGAATACATAAAGAACTCCTACAATTCAACAACAAAAAAATTTAAATAACCTGTTTAAAAATAGGTGAAGGACTTAAATAGACATTTCTGCAAAGATGATCTACAAATGGCCAAGAAGCACACAAAAAGATGTCCAGCATCGCTAATCATCAGAGAGACTTTCATCAAAATCACCATGAGATGTCACTTCACACCCATTAGGATGGCCACTACCAAAAAAGGAGAGGAGGAGAATAACAAGTGTTGGGGAGGATGGAGAAATTAAAAACTGTGTATACTGTTGGTGGAAATGTCAAAAGGTACAACTACTATGAAGCTTCCTCAAAAAGTTAAAAATACAATGAAATATCACTTCACACACATTAGTATAGTTACTACCAAACAAACAAGCAAAGGAAAATAATACATGTTAAGGAAGAATCCTTGTGCACTATTGGTGAGATTATGAAATGGCGCAACTGCTATTAAAAAAAGTATAGTAGGCCGGGCGTGGTGGCTCACGCCTGTAATCCCAGCACTTTGGGAGGCAAAGGTGGGTGGATCACGAGGTCAAGAGATCGAGACCATCCTGGTCAACATGGTGAAACCCGTCTCTACTAAAAATACAAAAAATCAGCTGGGCATGGTGGCACGTGCCTGTAATCCCAGCTACTCAGGAGGCTGAGGCAGGAGAATTGCCTGAACCCAGGAGGCGGAGGTTGCGGTGAGCTGGATCACACCATTGCACTCCAGCCTGGGCAAAAAAAAAAAAAAAAAAAATGTATAGCAGTTCCTCAAAAAATTAAAAATATAATCACCATATGACTCAGCAATTCTACTTCTGGGTATATATCCAAAAGACTGAATTAAAAGGAAGATTTTAACAGGGAATTGCACACCCATGTTCATTGCAGCATTATTCACAATAGCCAAGAAATGGAAGTATCCCAAATGTTCATCAAATGAATAACTAAAGAAAATACTGCATATACATACAATGAAATATTATCCAGCCTTAAAAAGAAGGAAATCTTGGCACAAGCTACAACATGGGTGAACCTTGAAGATATTATGCTACGTAAAATAATCCAGTCACCAAAGGGCAAATATTGTATGATTCTACTTCTATGAGATGCCTAGAGTAGTCAAATTCACAGAGACAGAAAGTAGTATGGGGGTTCCTTATGAAAGACCTAAACATAAGACCCAAAACTAATAAAACTCCTAGAAGAGAACATAGGGGAAAATCACACATTAGTATAATTACTACCCAGTTACTCTCCCAGGGAGAGACACAGTTTTTGTTCAATGAATACGGAATTTCAGGTTTGCAAGATGACAAAGTTCTGGAGATCTGTGTCACAACAATGTGAATGTAATTAAGACTATGAAACTGTACACTTAAAAATGGTTAAGATGGTAAATTTTATGTCATGTATTTTTTACTAAAATAATTTTTTTAATTTTTGAATTTCCTTTTTATAAAAGATGGGTGGCAGCAGGAAGAAGCCCAGAGCATGTGAAAGTTCATTTGTGGTAACGGGGAGGGAACCAGAGGAACTAAGATTTTGAGGCAGTTAAGAAAAAAGGAAAAATTGTGTCCAGCAACGAAGAAGAGCCATAATGAAATAAAGTTCCAAGGAGACTGGACCTCCTGCTGAGAACTAGCAAGGCTTCAAGTGCACTGGATGGAGGAATTGCTAAAAATGGCATGAGAATGTTTTTGCCCAAAAGCTGCAGTTTTCAATTTGAATAAATCAGTGAGACCATACACAAAAGCTGAGCCTTGGCTTCCCTCCATCCCTTCTCCCAATTTGGAAGAAAAACAACCTGAGTGTGCACTAAAGTGCTATTTCAGCCCCCAAAGCAATGGAAGAGGTCTTCGGATTGGCGCCAATTCATGACAAAATTTGTGTCATTTGTTCATTCAACAAACCTTTCATCTGTGCCAGGCACTGCCCTAGGTGCTGGTATAGGAGTTGGTTAAAAGACTTTCTTCCCATGGGACTTGCATCTTAGAGGCACCCATCAGGTGGGCTCTGTTCTGTCACACATTTCTGCTGTGCAGGTATGCACTGGCTGAGTATCTCTGTTTCCTTGTTTTTCTGTACCTTTAAAGAACTGGAAAACTTCTTGAGACCTTGGGCCCATCCTTTCATGACCATCACTCTTGACTATAAAAAGCCAGTGTTTGTACAGCTGTGGGTAAAGAAGTCCAAGTCTCAAATGACTAGGATACTGTGGACTTCTAAACAGGGGCTTAGCCCGCAAGGGAGAAGAGAAGGGCTGGAACTTCAGGCATCATTTAGGACTTGGTGAGCCAAGTATGAGTCCTAATCAAGAGATAGAGAGCACATGAGGGCAAACAGAATAGCCTGCCAGTGAAGGAAGACGTGAAAGAAACTGCAAGAGAAGAATAGTCTTTCAGATTATTTGCAGCATCACAGTTATGTCCTGTGGGCCTGGTGGGCAGCTAGCTGGTCCTGGACAGATCACTATAGCAGGAAGCCTTGCCCTTGAGGAGAGCCAAAGAGTTTGTAGTGCTCTTAAGACCTCTAAAGCTAGACTTACAAAGCCTTTTCCATTTCTTTTCTTTCTTTGTTTTTTGAGACAGAGTCTCGCTCTGTTGCCAGGCGCCAGGCTGGAGTGCAGTGGCACAATCTCAGCTCACCGCCACCTCTGCCTCCTGGGTTCAAGCAATTCTCCTGCCTCAGCCTCCCGGGTAGCTGGGACTATAGGCACACTCCACCATGCCCAGCTAATTTTTGTATTTTTTAGTAGAGACGGGGTTTCACCATGTTGGCCAGGATGGTCTCGATCTCTTGACCTTGTGATCTGCCCACCTCAGCCTCCCAAAGTGCTGGGATTACATGCATAAGCCACCACGCCTGGCCAGCCTTCTCCATTTCTGATCTACTAGTCATCAAATAGCCTCCATGAAATGCAGGAAGAAAATATTAGAACTTCTATACATACTTTTAAAATCTTATCTTTTTGCGTTTTTACCTTTTGCATATTTTATAATGTATATAATCTACTAATACAATAGGAAGGGTGCACAACTTATAAATATATAAATACATAAAATATATATGCACCTAGTTGCCCCTGTAGTGAAAATGATGGACATTACATACTTTTAAAAATTTTACTTATTTAGTTTTACTAGTTAGAGATTTAACATTACAGCAATAAAGATTTGAAACAAATCCATATTTCAGAGCCGTGGACTTAAGTATGCATATGTTGGGACTTCATGATCAAAATATTTTAGTGATAAGGGTGAACAATCAGAAAAGTTTGGCAATCACAGCTCTAGGCAATTTATTCCTTCTTTAATCAACTTCTGTACCGTAAGACCAAGAGCATCCAGCATTTTGGGATACACATTGCCTTTTGTACCAGACCACCAGGATGGAAGGAGGGGGAGGTAAAACGGAGAGGGGGCAGGCAGGCAGAGGCATGGTTCAAACAGAAGCAGTGGACAAAGCCCCAGGAAGAACAGGAAAGAAGTGTGATAATTTGCAAACTGTTTAGTAGTAATTGTGGGGTTTGTTGCCAAATAGCAAATTTTATCAGACTTATCTGGTTTCCCTTGGCATCCACATCCCACGCTGTTCCATTCAGAAGATAAAAGGGTCCTACATGTGGAAAGGTTTTATCCTTAGGGAGACATAGATTATATCCTTACTTGCTTTATTAATTCCCTGAGTCTATCTTAAAAGGGAGCAGTAATTTCTCTAATAGCTGGGGTGTGGCTGCATCTTCAGCTGGATGTTAGGCTCTGCTAGAAACTTACACTCACACACAGGCATACACACACGTGTACATGCATACAAACATACACTGCATGTATGCATGTGTGCACACACATATAAGCAGGCACACACAGGTGCACATGCACACATGCTCATATGTGTGCGCACAAACTTAAGTCTATGGCTCTGAAATATGGATTTGTTCCAAATCTCCATTGCTATAATGTAAAACGTAATATCACTAACTAGTAAAAACTAAATAGGTCAAATGTTGAAAGTATGCAATGCTTGCCAGGGATGGTGGCTCACACCTGTAATCCCAGCATTCTGGGAGGCTGAGGTGGGCAGATCACCTGAGGTCAGGAGTTCGAGACCAGTCTGGCCAACATGGTGAAACCCTGTCTCTACTAAAAATAAAAAAACTAGCTAGGTGTGGTGGCACACACTTGTAGTCCCAGCTACTCATGAGGCAGGAGAATCAATGGAACCCAGGAGGCGGAGGTTGCATGGAGGTGGAAGTTACATTGAGCCAAGATTGCACCATTGCACTCCAGCCTGGGCAACAGAACAGATTCCATCCCAAAAAAAAAAAAAGTATGTAATGTCCATCATTATTTACACTAGGTTGACAACTATGACAACTAGGTGTATCATTTTGCAGCTTAATGAATCCGGGAAAACTGTTTCTTAATAAAAGAAGGCAAACATTTTCACCAGCCTAATTAAGAACAAGAGTACTTATAATCTATATTAATGTTGAAAATTCTACCTCCTTTGCAATGGCTTCTTTGAGATCAATTGTATGGATATACGACTACTTGTTTTATCAAATCTACCGATGAACATGGAGATGGTTTCCACGTTCTCACTGCAGCAAAAAAACACCTTCACGTTAGTTTTCTATAGGTTAAATGTCCAGAATGTGATGCTGTGTAGTCAGAAGTCATGTACATTTCAAAATGTGATCTCTACTGCCAGATTTCCCTCCAAAAATATTGAATCCAACAATGTTAGAAAGCCCCTTGCCCTCACTGGGGATTCTCAAATTCTTTTTATCATGTTGGTCAAGTCAACAACAATAAAAATAACATCGTGTTTTAATTCACCATACATTTGCATCAGTTATTTACTAGATTAAACATTTATAGTATCATGCTTACTGCTCATTTGCAATCACTGCATTCCTGCCAGTTTCCACATTTCCCCCTTGGTTTGCACTCTTCAGAGTCTCATTTACTGAAAAGAGGTTTTTACTGTTACATGAACTCTTTGCCTATAACAACAACAACAAAATACTCTTCCCAGGTTCATTTTGTTCTCTTTTAAGTTTTACTTATACTGCTTTTGCCATACACATTTTTACATTTGAGGAACTGTATGAAATTGTAGCCATGTTAATAAAATGTTTGCTTTCTATTGTCTTTTTTGTCAAACTTAAAAGCATCTCCTTATACAAGATTATTGAGATAGTCATCAGTATTTTTTTCTGGTATATTCAGTTTCTTTTTTAAACATTTAAATATTTTATTTCTCTGAAATTTATTTTGAAGGAGTCGGGGGACATCCAGCTTCCTTTTCAATATGGCTAATCTCAATAAGAATTGTCCAACACTGTCTGCTGAGTAATCCATATCTTCCCAACTGGTCAGAAACCAGCTCTGTCCTGGTTTCTGTGCCTTTCCCAGCCTTCTAGTCATTTCTGTGACCTTCCTGCCTCAGGACTAGCACCACTTTCCTTCACTTTTACTGCTCCATGACTGCTGTACCATCTCACAAGGGAAATCTCCCCAGCCACTCTTCTCTTTCAAAATTTGTGTCACATTTCTACGGTATCTATTCATCCAGTTGAACCTTAAAATTATATCATGATACAAAATAACTTTTGTTGAAACATTAGAACTTCCACACTCTCATAATAAAGTTCCCCTAAAATATTATTTATGACAGCGATCAGCAAACTTTTTCTGTCAAGGTCTAGACAGTGAATACTTTAGTCTTTTTTTGCAGGCTGTTATTATCTGTGCCGCAACTACCCAACGTAGCCACTGAGGTGCAAAGGCAGCCATAAACAGCATGTAAGTTAATGGGCATGTCTATATCAAGAAAACTTTATCTACAAAAATAGGGAGAGGTTCAATGGCATACTACTTAGCCACCAAAAAAATAAAGTACTGATACATAATATTATCTTGGTGGGAAAACCCACAATTACTTTTGCACCAACCTAATACAATGTGAATGAACCTCAAAAACATTATGTGGAGTGAAAGAAGCCAGATACAAAAGGTCACATGTTGTACAATTCCATGTATATAAAATATACAGAATTGGTTAATCCAAACAGATAGAAAGCAGATTAGTGATTGTCACTGGCTAGAGAGAGGGGAGAATAAGGAGAATAAGAATACTTACTAGGTATTATACAAAGTGATTTTCTGGGAAATAAAAAAAAGTGTTGAAAGTAGAGGTGATGGTTACATATCACTGTAAATGTACTATGAACTTTTATACTTTAAA
Organism: Cebus imitator; assembly: GCF_001604975.1. Classification (NCBI taxonomy): domain Eukaryota; kingdom Metazoa; phylum Chordata; class Mammalia; order Primates; family Cebidae; genus Cebus; species Cebus imitator. Next base: position 395,223 of record NW_016107446.1, read on the forward strand.
GTGGTTAATTTTATGTTATATAAAATTCACTTAAATTAAAAAGCAGAGGGCAGAATTTGACCCATTGGCCATACTTTGCCAATGCTGATTTATAGGATAAACAAAATAATAGCATTAAAGAAATGTTTCATAAAGAAGGAACTTGCATTTGATAACATAATCATGTTTTCTTCTACTTTTTGTCCCATGGAAAATGCAGCCTACACAAAAAGGAGTTGAGAGGAAGTTCCAGTGGACAGCAGAGGTAGGCACAGTTACGTACAAATATCAGGATGGATTCTTTGGGGTAGGATAGGCTAGTAACAGATAAACTCCCATGCTTTGGTTTACTTGTTACTCAAACTAACCTCAGCACAACAGAAGTTTAGTTCTTTTCATGTAACAGACCTTTACAGGTATTCAAGTTGGTAGGGCAGTTCTTTACCACATGGTCATTCAGGAACCCAAATCCTTCCATTTGGTAACTACACCATTCTCTGGGACCAGGCTATTTCTTCACAAATTGCAATGTACATCTTGTTAAAATGAAGATAATGACTTAGTAGGTCTGGGTGGGACCTGAGATAGTGCATCTCTAATACACTCCTGGTGATGTGGATGCCTCTGGTCTGGGGACCATACCCGGAGTAACAAGATGACAAAGACATTATTGCTAGCTGCATCCTAACAGCAGCAAAGATAGCAGGAAGACCCAGCTGCTCTCCTAAAAGGCTGAGCCTTGAAATGCATGCTGCATTTCCCTTTATATTCTATTGGCCAATCTGCGTGATGCCACCTAAGAAGGGAGGCTGAGCAACATAACCAACAGCAGTTCTTCAGTGTGGAAAGAGAAAACTAACTTTGGTAAACAGTTAGCAGTCTCTGCCCTATACATTTCCAAAATGCATTAAAAGATAATAGGCCGGGCACAGTGGCTTATGCCTGTAATCCCAGCACTTTGGGGGGCCAAGGCAGGTGAATCACCTGAGGTCGGGAGTTCAAGACCAACCTGACCAACGTGTTGAAACCCCATCTCTACTAAAAATACACAAATTAGCCTGGTGTGGTTGTGCGTGCTTGTAATTCCAGCTACTCAGGAGGCTGACATGGGAGAATCGCTTGAACCCGGGAGGTGGGGGTTGAAGTGAGCCAAGATGGTGCCACTGCACTCCAGCCTGGGACACAGAGGGAGACCCTGT
>NW_016107446.1:396570-399340 GCF_001604975.1 Cebus imitator
TTTTTTCAGAGAAAAATTGGTTTAGACAATAACTTAAAAGAAGATAAATTGATCCATTAGTAATGATTTCAAAAATGTATATGTTAAAAGAAAGATCAGAAGACAAAAATGATGAGTAAATAGTAACCGAGTCTCAGATAGGAAACTGAGTAAAAATTTATCCAAGATTTTTCTGGCCAGAGCCCAAGGGATACCAGCCAAACAGCCAAATCAGCAGGGCACTTGTGATAGAAGGAATGAATTTTAGACTCAAAAAGATCCTCTGCTTGGCAAGGATACAAAGAGCACACATTGGGAAAGGACAGTCTCTTCAGCAAATAGGGATGGGGAAACTGAATACCCACATGTGATGAGATGAAGTTGGACCCTTACTTTATACTATGTACAGGAGTTTAAAAGCTGCCTGGATGATTATAATGTGCAGCCAGCTCAGGGAATCAGTGGTCTACAGACAAGGTGATGAGCTTCCCCTGACTTCTTCCTTGGGCCAGACAAATCCATGAAAACAATTCAAGTTGTTCTTAGCGCTACTGCACATGGGAGTCACCTGGGGAACAGTCAATATGACCAATGCCTGTCCCATCCCCAGGTGTAGCTTGGACACAGGGAGTTTTGAAGCTTCTCAGGTGATCCAAAGGGCAGTTAAGCTGAGTTCCCTGCACAGAACAATTTTCCCAAACATTCCTGAAACACCTATCTGCTGGAGCCCTTTTCAAAGACAGAGATGGAGAGAGAGAGAGAGAAAGCCCTGAGGGGACTGATTCCCAGTGTTCATCCCAGACTTACCAACTCAGGGAAGAGGGCTGGCAATCAGGGAACTTGACAAGGCCCAAATTATTCTTATCAGTAAAAGTTGGGAGGCTCTGTACTAAAAATAGTTTATGCTCAAAAGCAAACATTTCCATTAGTGTGTATGTGTCTGTGAGACAGAGAGAAGAGAGCAAGAGAGAACTGCCTCTGTGCTTACACTGGATAAGGTCTGGGGATTATGAGAGACACATAAGGCATGATGCCTCCAAAGAGGGCTGACCCTCATGCAGCAAAATAAAAACTCAAGCTCTTATTCACCCTACACACTGCAGTGTCCACAGGGCCTCCACCATCTTGCTCTCCTGTGGCCCAGATCAGAGTGTGTAACTGACTTGCAATCACTCCCCTAGTTAGTGGGCCAGCCAGAATCACACCCCTCTATTTCACCTCCCGGATCCGTGTTCCGTCCTCAAAACTGTGATGTTTGGAGCCACAGTCGCTGCATGGGACCTGCGCCCCTGTAAAATATTTCACCATAGTTGAAATGAACATCAAAGAGAAACTTGCAGTGGGGACAGCAAGCATGTATGCACAAAGGCTTGAGAGCTGGGGGCTCTTGGTGATGGTCTGAAGTAGTCAGCCTCAGGGCACAGAAGCAGTGGACACACCATTCTCCCCACCAGCCACTCCCCAGCTGCACACTGACTGCTACCCTCCCAACAACACAGGGCCCAGTGAGGCAAGGGGCCAGTTCAGTGGCCAGTAGCTTCTGATCCAATTGAAAGTAAAACAGAAGACTGTGGATGCCATCCGACCACAGGATCAGTAACCCTGGCTCACCCCTCTCTCTCTCAGAACGTGCCCTTGCATTCATTCATGCAAACACAGGGTAACTGTGCACTCTGAGCTGGGCAGTGCCGGGGTGCCCCTCAGTAAGCAAAACAGGCCAACCACGGAGCTTCACTTAGCTTACAGTCTGAAGCCCGGTTTCTCAAGCCTTGCTACACTACCTGAGAGCTGTCAGAAAGGCAGGATCCCAGGTCCCACCCCATGCTTCCTGAACCAGAATCTGTGTTTTAACACGACTCCAGAGGATCTAAATGCACCTTAAAGTTAGCACTGATTTCTATGCCTATTTCCATGGATGAGAGTCAGAGCATGAACTCCAAGGAAATGCCACGTGAGCTCCCTTCCCTTGGCTTTCAGTGGGAGTGGGTATCAAAGAAAATAACTCTTCAACTGTTAGGTCTCAAAAAGATCTCAGAGTTCACCTAGTTCAACTTCATCCTTTTACAGGTGACTAAGTCAAAACCCAGAAGGGTAATATGGTTTCTAATGGGAAAAGCTGGGATCAGAACCAAGGATTTTAGTCCCAAATTCAATGTGCCCATCACATGTAAAGGCTCCTGCATACCATACAAATCTTGGGAAGGCTGAGGATGGTCAGGTAGTAGCGTCTGTGAGAAAGGGGGAGACAGGAATGAACCAGGAAAGATGGGGAGTTGCACCGATGCAGGTCCTGAGGGATCCCCTGAAACTGGAGGTGGGGTGGGAGCAGGTCCACTCTGCAGCCCATTTTCAAGTTGGCTTTTTCACTCTCAAAGTTGGTCCCGATTCTTTCTTTCTTTTTCCTTCCTTCCTTCCTTTCTTCCTTCCTCTTCTCTCTCCCTTCCTCTCTCTCCCTCCCTTCCTTCCTCCCTCCCTCCCTCTTTCTTTCTTTTCTTTCTTCTTTCTTCCTTCCTTTTCTTTCTCTTTCTCTTTCTTTCTTCTTTCTTTCTTTCTTTCTTTTTTTCTTTTCTTTCTTTTTCTTTTCTTTCTGCCTTTCTCTTTCCTATCTCTCTCCTTTCTCCCTCCCTCCCTTCCTTCTTTCCTTTCTTGCTTGCCTGCCTCCCTCCCTCTCTCCCTCCCTCCCTCCCTCCCTCTCTCCCTCCCTCTCTTTCTCTCTCTCTCTCCCTTTCTTTCTTTCTTTCTTTCTTTCTTTCTTTCTTTCTTTCTTTCTTTCTTTCTTTCTTTCTTTCTT
>NW_016107446.1:399375-438434 GCF_001604975.1 Cebus imitator
TTCTTTCTTTCTTTCTTTCTTCTTTCTGTCTTTCTTTCTTTCTTTGATGGAGTCTTGTCCTGTTGCCCAGGCTGGAGTGCAGTGGCGCAATCTCAGCTCACTGTGACCTCCACCTCCCAAGTTCAAGTAATTCTCTTGCCTTAGCCTCCCAAGTAGCTGGGACTATAGGCATGTGCCACCTCGCCTGGCTAATTTTTGTATTTTTAGTAGAGACAGAGTTTCACCGCGTTGGCCAGACTGGTCTCCAACTCCCGACCTCAGGTGATCCACGTGCCTCAGCCTCCCAAAGGGTTGGGATTACAGGCATGAGCCACCACACCCAGCCCCTGATTTAAAAAATACTGATCCCCCTTGGCTTCCCATCATGAATGTGCTGTGACGTGAAGGAGGGCATTCCAGCCCCTGAAACTCACAGCGGCACAGGAAGATGACCACCGAGAATCATTCTGCCTGCATTCCTCCAGCTGGGCTGGACCCCAGAGGCTAAGACATACTTTCTAAGGTTCACCCCAGGCCTTCAAAACGCTTGGCTGGATTATTGAAAACTAAGCAATATCCACTGATTCAGAATGTGTATAAATTATAGCCCAATGTGTTAAGACAAGCTTCCCCACCAAAAGCGCCCCTTTAAGTCTCAGCAATTGAACAGATTGTTAAGGAAGCCGACAACTCCGTTCCGCCTCCTCTCTACTCATTTTAAGTATTCTGCACTGCACAGCTTCAAAACTCAGACTTAAATCAACTTGAAAGATTCCTCCCCAAGAACCAGCACACTTTGTCAAAAACCAGAGAGATTTAAAGGGAACACACCCACCCACTACCCCTCGGGTAGTGCCAGAGCACAGTTGTCTGGGCCTTGAAGGGACAGACAGGCAGATGGGGGCCAGGGGTGTGTGACAGGCCAGTCACTTCCTTTTCTTCCCACTCCAATAATAAATAATCAATTTCATAAAGTCGATAGAAAGAGGCAAGAGTGGAAAGTACGCATGGCACAGTTATAAGATGGATGTTTCCTGGGCTTCTTAAGTACAGTGTCTCGATTCTTCTCAGTTGTTTTAGAAGTAGGAGAGAACACCTGTTTCATGTTACCCGCCCACAACTAGGCTGTGTGATTTAGATGGAGCACACACTATGAAGAACAAAAAATATTTGCGGGAAAGAATGGCTTGACAAGCTAACAAAATTTTTTATGTTCTTTCCAATTCAGAGAGAGAGACAAAGGAGCCGAACTGCCAGAGGATAGAAACACTTTGTTTCTAGTTGAACTCTCATAAAAGCCTTCTGAATGCGGTTTCTGACATTGGGAGGGAGGGTATTTTTATGATGGATTTTTTAACCTTTTCCTCAAAAGCTGAGATTTTTGTTATCACAACCCACTGCTTCCCAATAGTGATGACTTAAGTAGAAAGAGCATTTCTCAGCCCCACTAGCTGATGTTTCCACTGAAGCAAAAGGGTTTAAGGATTTGTTACTTGATCTAACGGCAATGACTTTCCAACAGACATGCACAGAATCATTGATCAATGTACCCTCTCCTTGTTTGCATTGGAACACTGTTCAATTTACACCAATTAAAGAATGCCTGGTTTGGGTATTGAAGAATAATTAAGGGATACAAATCCCCAAGGGCTTCTAAAAATGACATCTGACTAGAATGGTGATGATGGCATGAAGGCGGCATTAGTATTTAAATACTCTGGCTGATATACAAAATCATTACAACGTCTCTCCAGGAAGAGTGATATTAGGTCAATGTATGTACCTGCCTGGTCACCCTAAACAAATTTAACAAGTCTAATTTTAAGTAATTGCTCAGAGTTTAGTGGCAGCCTCTGTCCCCACAAGGGCAGCTGTCCAGACCACATCATGTAATTGAGATGTGTCTTTAAACTGTATATGTCAACCCAACATGCAAATGCGCTCTCAAAAAAAATGTTAAGGGTTAGTGACACTCCAGTGAATTATTTTCCAGTCAAATTTCAACATGAAAACTTTACTGTAGCTATTTGTCAACTTATCAACAAATTCTACCTCTTCCTCCTATAGGAAAAATTGGGTTTTCTATCTAGATTGGGCTCATCCAGAAACCATTGCAACGTGTGGTTCCTGGACCAGCAGCCTCAGCAGTACCTGGGCACTGGGTAGAAAGGCAAAGTCCCCGGCCCCACCCCAGGCCTCCTGAATCAGCAACTCTGCAGGTGAAGTCCCACAGGGATGCTTTCCCAAGTGCCCCCAGTGACTCTGAGGCCTACAGATTCACTATCTGGGTGATTAAATGGAGGCCCAGTGGTTTAGGTAATTTACCTGAACCACACAGTTCACTTGAGAGTGGAGGCTGGGGCTGATCCTATCGTGTTCAAAATGTTTCATTCCTGAACCTTGGTCCAACTTTTATCTGAAATGTTCATCTCAGATATGTCTTGCAATAAGAATCCAGCCAATTAAGTAAGACAGGCTTTCTATTATTCAGCTAAAGTCTTGAAAGTATTTCACTCGTCTGTTTCTTAGTCACCTCCCTGGGAATCCCTGAGAAGCTACGCAGTGTCTGCACTGGTGGAGGGCTACTTGTTGTCTTTCTCCTGGTTATCAGAAACTGAGCCTGAGTGCAGGTGTAGTTACTGGCTTAGTTTTAAGAGGAAGTATCTCCAGAGCCAGTGATATGATGAGCAGTGTGAGAGCCTCGAGAGGTCCCCTCTTCTTGGAGATCATCTATGCATACGTAGAGAGTGATCCTCCCTTGCTCCAAGCCCCTGCTGCCCCTTACTGGACATGGAGTGAGAGTGACAGACTTTGGTATATGAAGTTACTGATATTTGGGGAACGTTTGTTACCACTTTACAACCTGGAATATCACAGGATCCTCTGGGACCTTTGGACCAACCCTTTGCACCATTAAAAGCAGGCAATCGGTAGCATAGAGGGTAGGTGGATAAAAAAAAATTCCCTATGTAGAATATAACTTAAGAGAATGATATTTCCAAGAGAACAGAAGAAAGTGAACTAAATTTGAGTTACTTACCGAAAGATTTCTAATTTAATTTTCTTTTTTTCATCATCACTGTATCTTTGGCCCCTTACCCCAGTCTGACAATCCTTGAGCCACATAGATCCTGTATTTACCTAACTACAAGTGAGTGAATCAAATCAAAACTGAAAAGTGAGTGGTCTCATTTGCAGGCTGCCCAAGTTCACCATTTCCAGTGCCCTGCCAAGCAGCCCAGCCATACAACTAAAGCGTTCGAAAAAGACTTCTTTCCCACTTGCCCAGGCTCCCAACAGATGGAGAAAGCCCATCTGAGATGGCTGTCCCCCTCCCTCTCCCTGCTATCCTTTTCTTCTTAAACACCCTCACCAGCAAGGTGAGCCTGTGCACCCAGCAACCGCCCCCCCCCCCCGCCACCTGCCTTCCTCTTCTGTCTCTCTCCCTCCGTCCCTCTCTCGGTAGTGATGCTGAGTCTTTCAGCCATTTCATCCCTGGGCTCTCTGTGCAGGGTGAGGGGTAAAATGTGCTTCTGAATAGGGAGGAGTAGACAGGGTGGATTAATGGCAGCAGCAGAAGAGTGATACAGCCGAGCAGAACAAAACGAGGGCGACCCGGACAAAACAAAGCGCCACAATAGATCATTTCTGAAAAGTCATCCGGGCAGCTTTGAAACCCAGGGTTGTGTGTTCCAGCGCAGTGTCACATCCACGGGCTTTCAAGAGACATGAATGGAAACGGAACAGTAACTCTTTTTCATGCTTCTTTTCAGGGGTCTTGTCAGCAGAGAAGGATTTACCATTCAATTCCCATACTTTTATGTGGGAAATTAGGAATTTGCCCCTTAAAAAGAAATTGGCTTTTAAACTCTCATAAATTGTGGCGATTTTATAGATTTCCCAAAACTTCTTCCTCCTTTTCCTCTTTCCACTTATATTTCATTTTATAAAATACTCATAAACACAAATATGCACGTACACATACACAATTCCTATCTTCTCCACTTTTCTCAGGAATCTTCTATTCAGAAAATCTTTAGCCCAAGAGCTATTTCATCTTTCTGCTTGATAAAGTACTTGGTTTCTGTCCCTAATTTTGTTTTACCACATTTCATCAGACATCCAACCTCGTTTCAGAATGAAGATACATACACTAGAAATTATTTATCACTGTGTATCTGAAAGATTGGCATGGGTTGGGCTAAGCTGGTGAAAAGGTCAGAGGCAAAATAAAATAGGACCCTCATTCATTCACTGGTCAGCAGGAATTCACTGGGTAGCCATTGGTGAGACTTCCTCCGACTAGCCCTGAATACATCTTACTTTGGAATTGCCAAAAAAAAAAAAAAAAAAATCAAGTTTAACTAGAAGAGAGCTCGAAAAAACGTCCCAAACTGGAGTGGACTGGCCCGTAGTTTCCCCGTGGACAGCACGTATCTGGCCCCTTCCTTCTCAGAAGCGCGCAGTGTTTTGCCATGTTAATCTCATTAACCTTCCCTATCAGTTTCAACGGGACAGAAATGAGGACTTGAGAACGTGGAGTTCCTAGCCGGAGAAGTCAAGCGTTGGCTCGGAGCCAGTACATTTGATCTAGCTCCCCAGGCCTCTTCCAGGGGCTTTTTTTGGAACAGAGGAAGAAAGCACAAATAAGGGAACCTTGCCATAGGAAACCCAGCCATGTGTGATTCCTCGCTGCCCTCTTCCCTCCTCCTGCCCCCAGGAGAGTCCCCATTCTCAGCGAAGGGAGCAGAGCACAGCTGAGCTGACGGCAGGGCCATTCTCCTGGGGCGGTCAAGCATGCCCGGATTCCCCGGCCCATTCCCTCAGAGAAGCCTTTGGGGCAGGCAAGAGATAGAAAGGAGGGACAGGGCGGGGAGTTGGGGGGGAGGGAAGAGAAAAGGTTTTCCTCCTCAGCAGGTCTGTAAGGCGAGACTGGGGCACACTAACCATTTCCTGATGTGCAAACGCAGAAACTTGGACTTCTTTTCTTGTCAGATTTCTTAGATATGCAAAAACCTAACCCAACAAAAGCAAGTCTCGAAATAGATTTAACTTGGAACTGTTCAGACCCGGGTGTCACTTCTCTGACCAAAAAAGAAAAAAAAAAAAAAGATTAAAAAATCAATTTCCTATTTCTAAGGGCAGTAAAGAAACAAAACTCCAATACTAACTGCATCAAGCTCCGCAAATCCGGGAACTGTGTGATTTCCTTCCCTGTCAATAGTCATGCCAAAAAGAGTCAGGATCTTGCTCTTTAAGAAGCAAATCCCTATTAGCAATTAATAAATGAAGGAATGGTGGTTTTTACACATGGACCTCACTGGCTTGAAAAACAGAGGCAGCTTTAATGATCTGGGAAGGTTTACTTTATAATTAAAATATTTAAATATATTTCATTTAAATGTCTATGTAAGTTATAATTAAGTATATATTCAAATTACATTTAAATATTTAATTTGAAATTAAAATATTTCCAATTCCTTCTTTGCTTTCTCTAAATGAAGTGCAGAAATTCCAAACACCAGGCCACTCACAAGCTTTCTAAAGCCCCATGGCAACAACTCTTACAAGCCCCAGAAAGAGCAGTGCCCAGTGCCTCGGGGGAGATGTCCTTTTCAACAGCCTCTCCCACAACCAAAAACTACAAATGCTGACAAGATGACAGCACCACTAACCTCTAAACCAGCGATTCCCAGCCTGTTTGGAATTAGGGCAGCATCTTGGTTCAGAAACCCTCTTCCAACTTAACTCTAATAAAAAAATTGGCTTACATTGTTTTTAAAAAACTTAAATTGCTTTCAAATATTATTATGCAATTAGGAAAACATTTTCTGTGATTTGTCTTAAAACCTTTTCCAACCTCCACTGTCAGGACCACTATGGCCTGTGACAATCATAGAATCTCTTACCTTTTCTCTGTCCTTTCTTCAGCAAGCAGTGAAAGTTATCCTAAAATACTTAAGTGAATTATCCCACCTCCCACCTCCATCGCTGGCTTAAAGCTCCTCCACCAGGGAGTTTCCTGATGCTCTGACGGTAAAACTAAAAACTGGCTCCCATCCCCATTGCCAGTCTTCTGTGGGGCTTCTCTCCCTTCTTCATTCTTGTGTTCAGTTCCTTGTGTTCAACTTCTTCTTTGCCCCAGGGCCTTTGCACATGCTCCCCTCTTCTTGGACTGGTGTACTCCCACTTCTGGCATCCCTGGCTTCTTTCTTCTGTTAGGGCTCAACTAAAATACCACCTCTTCACAGGGTCTTGCCCTGACTGTGCTATCTAAAGTAGCCTTCTCCCCCGTTCATATCTATCCCAGACCCAAGATTTTGTCCTTTGCAACACATATTCCAGTCCATAGGTGTTGTAACTTTATGTCTGCCTACTTGTTTTTGTCTGCCTCTTCTTACTAGAAAGTAGGCTTCACGAGAGAGGAACCATGGCTTTTCTGTTTACCATCACGGGCAACTAGCATACTGCCTGGTACAGAGTCAATGCACCATAAATATTTGTGGAAGGAAAGTGGGAAAGAAGACAAAATGTTGACTTGAAATCAATGTTCTACTTCCTAGCCTGGAACTATTCTGCATTATTCAGGGTCAAACCTCAGCACTTATATTAAAAAGATCCCCAAAATAGAGCAGCTCATAGGTCAAATTGATTTCTCTTTTTCTTTTTCTTTTTTTTTTTTTTTCTTTCTTTTCTGAGACAGAGTCTTGCTCCGTTACCCAGGCTGAAGTACAATATAGCGCAATCTCGTCTCACTGCAACCTCCACCTCCCAGCTTCAAGCCATTCTCCTGCCTCAACCTCCTGAGTAGCTGGGATTACAGGAGCCCACCACCACACCCAGCTAATTTTTGTATTTTTAGTAGAAATGAGGTTTCACCATGTTAGCCAGGGTGGTCTTGATCTCCTGGCCTCAAGTGACCCACCCGCCTCAGCCTCCCAAAGTGCTGGGATTACAGGCGTGAGCCACCATGCCCAGCTTGAATTGATTTTTTTTTTCACATGTATTGTGGAGTTGGTTGGTTTAGGCTGGCAGGGTGCTCTGTCACACATAATAATTAAAAGGTCTAGATTATTTCTCAGTTGCTCCTCTGCCCTGCAGGGCAGTACTCATCTGCTTGGTGGAATGGGATTACCAGCACTTCAGGTGCCCACCTATTGGAGGGGAGAAAGACAGCACATCCAAGAAGAGCGACTTCCATTTAAGACGGGAAACCAGAGTTGTACATATCGCCTATGCTCCCATTTCAAAAGCAGTAATTCAGTCTCATAGCCTGCAAGGGAGGCCGGGAAGTATAGTCTCTAGCTGAATGGCTTCATACCCAGGAAGAAAGGAAAGATGGATTTGGAGGAAACTAGCCATCTGCCACATGTTCCTAGACTTCTCTCTGAGTATAAAACATTACGTGACCTGCCCTGGAGTAGAGGAGCCTATGCATAGATTCTGTCCTTAATTGGACAAGGAAGACGTCCTACCCCAGATCCCTCTTCCACACTGCAGAGCTCATGGGAGCTAGAAAGGCAACACAACTTAAGGTGGTAAATGGCTGCAGCCACTGTGAATACTGAGACTCCAACATACTCAGCCCTTCCCTTCCTCTCTTAGCTTGAAACTTGGAAAATATCCAGAAGCATTTTTGTCTTAGCGCCTAAATTCTCCCAGTCAGTTCTTCACACACTGTGTCAGAAGAACATGCAAAATGCAATTGTCCAGAGTGCCAGTATTTTCATTTGTAGGGAAGGAAATAGATAGGCAGGCCTCGTCTGTATCCCCAAAGCAATCCCAGCTCAGTGGCTTCCTTCCGGGTGATCTTCAGCAGATTACTGAACATCCTCGACTCAGTCTGCTCACTTCCAAAATGGGAGCCAAAATACCTTTGTCATATGATTCTTAAAATGCAAATCCATGAATGCATGTAAAGTTCTTTGTTTTTTAAAAAAAGAAATACAAGGCCAGGCTTGGTGACTCATGCCTGGAATCCCAGCATTTTGGGAGGCCAAGGTAGGAGAATTGCTTGAGGACAAGAGTTCAAGACCAGCCTCGGCAACATAGTGAGACCCTTATCTCTACAAAAAATAAAAATAAAAACATTTTTGGGTGAGGTGGCTCAAAACTGTGGTCCTAGCTATTTGGGCAGGAGGCTGAGGTGGGAAGATTGCTTGAGCCCAGGAGGTTGAGACTGCAGTGAGTTGCGATCACTCTGCTGCACTCCAGCCTGGGTAACAGAGTGAGACCCTGTCTCTAAATAAATGAATAAGTAAATAGAAACACCTGACAGATACATATTTTCTTACAATTAGTGGCTTTTCTTTTGCCAATTCCCAGCCTGGTAAACTATCTCTCTTCCTCAAACTAATCAAATTCCTCTGCACTATATTAAATTGTCCTGTTGCCTAAAGTCTTCTCTGAAGTAGTCCAGTAGTCCTTGTCTCTCTCTCTACTCAGTTCCTGTCCCATAAGTGTTCACATTTTTTGCAATGTCTTGGGCTAGCCGCTGATTGTTTCATAAGTATTTACCTCATTGCTAAGACTGCACACTCTGTGAAAGTAGAAGGAACCATGGTGGTGGGTTCTGGTAGCTCCTAGCATCTAACACAATGGGGGCTACATTGTATCCACTCAACAGGCACTTCGTTGAGTTATTGAAATGGAGACATCAGCAAATTAAAGTTAGGTGTACATGATCCTAGAGAAACAAATTAATTCAGCAGATCAGTTCCAAACATTGGTTGATTCCAGATTTCTTTTTTTAAATAGTTAAATCTGCTGCTTATCTGAACTGAATGACTAACTTACTATCCCTGGGTAGAAGAAGCTGAAAATGTTGCCTAAAATTATGTTACACACGGGAACTTCTGGTAACTCATGATACTGCCTTCCGGGTGGTGTTTATTCTATGCCACAAACACCTGAATTACTGAAGTTGAAATCCATCCAGGTTCTCTGTTTGGGGTTCCAGCACTTTGTGGACTGGCACATGTGTCTGACAAAAATCTGGGGAATGCTTGGCCTTTCATTCCTCTGAGAATTATGCCATTTTCCAAGAAAAGTTAAATAGCTCATTCATGTTTCACCCTCTGTTCTTCCAGGCTGGTTTCCTGAGGATATTTTTTAGCCAGACTGGTGTGTTTTCTTTTTTTTTTTTTTTTTAAATAGGCTGCTATACATTGAGAATTTTCAACTTAAACAGGACACTGAATGATTCTTAAGTGCATGGTTAAATGGCGAATATTATCTTTATTTCATCCATTACAGATGAAAACAATGTACACATTTGTGGTGTCCACTCAGTGGCATATGTTGACAAATTCCCCCAGAGTATAACTGAAATGCACGTGAAATTTCTCAGTGCTGCTTCTGAGGGGAGCTAACTAATAAGTACCATCAGGTAACGAAAACAGTTATTTTTTCTTTCTGCATCACTTTTATCATCAAGAGAAGTGAGGAATTTCACATTTCAAGGGCTTTTTGCTCAGGAAATTCTAGTGTGGCCTTAACACAGATTGAAGTCTCTAGGGGGGAAGTAATGGAGTAACCTGAAAAACTTGAACAGAGGAGCAAAGCTCCTTGACCGGATGGCATCCATCTGGGGGCTCCAGAAGGAAACTGATAAGTCTATATACCACCCGCAAACACGGACCAAGCTCCAGACCATCTGAATCCTTGGAACGTATTTTCAAAAAGAGGAGGTACCTGAACTGCAGAGCTCTGAGCCCAGGTTCACTCCCCAAAGCTAAGCAATAAGCTTAAATGCAGACAAAGGAAATACTGGGTTTGGCTTACCTAGCCAATTCAGGCCAGTGTGAACTGGACAGGGAAAAAGCCCAGGAATCTTTAAAAGTTACTTAGAAACCAAAAAGGCACGAGTCAACCGAGGCAGCCTGGTGATGTACAAATGTGTGTTTCCCAAAGCTGAAGGGAAAGCCCCCCCCCCACTTCTTTGAAATGATGAAACCAATGAAGGCTTCAGGGAAGAGGACACTTGAACTGGGTCTTTACTCACAGCCAAATAAGAGCACAAGGTACACCACTAGGTGTACAAGTGGCCCCGTGAGCACAGAGCAACGGCTGGGCTGGCAGGGGCAGGAGGCAGAGCTGGGTGGGAATGGTCTCAGGAAACACGTTAAGGTGCTGGGACACCATCTTGTGTGGACTGCTGGGAGTTTGTTGAACTGGGCTGTGGATAAATAGGTCTTTATATCCCCTCACACTACATGAGGAGCTGAGGATTCACCAGACATCACAGAACATGGTTGCTGCCTTCGGGGTTCTCTTGCTTTAGAATGTACAATGATAGTGACTGAATTTATGTGGCTTATCAGCAAGTAATTGAACCACAGGACAGCAATGCAACCTGATGCTAGATGACACTTAGTCCAAATGTGGCAGGTAAGAACAAGTAATATTACTGCAGAACTAGGGGGCAGGGAAGAAATGACACTTTTCCATAGCATTTATCACCATCTAAGCTACTGTGGTTGTCAGCATTCCTGTGGGAAACAGATGGCTAATTCAAATGGTAAACTGGGGTGACACTAACGAAGAGGTAGAGTGAGGGTTAGGAACACCAAAACGGTGGTGAGCAGTTATCACTCATAAGCCTGAAGTGCCACTGGGAAGGGCCAATTCCCTCCATCATGGAGACTGAAAGGAACTGGTCCTTCCCAATGGTACTTCTCCACAGCTGGAGAGGGCTGACTTCTTCCACTGGGAAGGGCTGGTTCCCACCTTTGGGGAGGGCAAATATCCACCATTAGGAAGTGCCAGTTCCCACCATTAAGAAAAACTGCCTCTGACCATTCAGGAATGTTGACTCCCTCAACTGTGGAAGACTCATTCCCTCCATTGGGGAGAGCTGATTTTTATCACTAGGTAGGGCTGATTCCCACTGTTAGGAGGAATGATTCCCACCACTGGGGAGAGCTGATTCCCACAATTAGGGAAAACTGATTCTCACCATCATGGAGGACTGATTCCCACCTTTAGGGAGATCTGACTCTCAGCACTGGGGAGGACTGATACACAATGTTTGAGAAGAGCTAATTTCCAACATTAGGGAGGACTGATTCCCACCCTTAGGGAGGACTAATTCCCAACATTGGGGAGGACTGATTCTCAATATTGGAGAATTGGGCTGAGTCCCTCCCAAAAAGAAGGCCATTGTGTCACCCTCGGGCCATCAGGAAGGATAGAGGCATCGGGATGCTGAGCTCACTGCTGTGCTCTTCAGTCTCAGATTGCTGACTCAGTTGGATTCTGAAGGGCAAGAAAATGATTGATGCCCTCTTTAATGATCCATGCCCCACAGGGTTCTCTACAAAGCAGGGCAGAAAAGGGTATCAAGAAGGTACAGGGAGGCAATGGAAAATGGCCCACCCACTTGCCGTGTACTTTACTTTTAGATGTTCATTGACTACCTTCCCCTATTAGAAAGTAAGATTCTGGAGGACAGCAATTTAGCTAGTTTCATCCCCTGCTGTGTTCCAAGTATCTGCAAGCTGTGAGTACTTGCTGAAAGACTGAAGAGAAGCAAAGAAGAAAACTGTTTGCCCAATATTTAACAGGAATTAAGTAATAAGAGACAAGCAGTGTTTTTTAATAAAGAAAATATTTTCTTAATGGAATGTTTCCCTATGGTATACTGGGTCTTATTTTGGCCATTCTGCCCAAAGCAATATAGCCAAGATATATAAGAAGGAAAGTATAATGGGGTACCAAATTTGCTGAAAAGATTATATTTATGCTTTGCTTGGAGTGAAGAAACATTTTGAGACTGAGGTATTTTAAATTGCCTTTTCAAAAAATACAAGAAATACATCTTTCTCCCTACTTTTCAAACCTGTGGTCTAAGAATGAGGGATCGTTGCCAGGATTATTAAAGAAACTGTGTTCAACAGGAGAAAGATGACAGGCGGCAGGATTTTCTGCCAGGAGAGGTTTTAGAGACCAACATTGTCTGGATTTGATGACAGGTAATGACATTAACTAATTACAAAACTAATCACATTTGGAGCAGTGGAAGCTGAGATCATGATAAGCGTAATCAAATCCCTGACTTCAGGGCTTCGGGAATCGGAGGATAAGTTTTCTTCTCTTGTAAAGCTTGACCAGATGACTTTCAGAGCTGTTGATATGAATATTTTGGAAGCTGCAGATACCAATGGAAGTCGGAACGAGGGTGCTGAATGGCAGCACCCAGTGGCCTAAATGGCAGTCAGTGAGGGGACTGCACTGTAGGGACTAAGGGTGGGTCCCCACTGGCTGAAGATGAGACCTGCACACTCCGCTGTCAGGAGTTCCATCAAGGTAAATTCCTCGCCCCATTTCTCTTCCCCTTAAAGCCTGAAGACCTGTACCTCCACACCCATATCACTGGTTGGGTTGCCTTGAACTAACTACAATCTGCAGGAGTGTCCGTTTCTTCCTCTTTAAGCAGAGAGCAAAATATCTTTCTCATTTGCCTGAACACATGGATGTAAGAATCTGGTGAAATATAGTTTACTTTCCATGCTATAAACTTCTCTAAATAGAAAACATATTGTGAATATTAAGCCAAAGAAAGGCCCATGCCTGCATTATGAGTCCCTCAATCACCAAAAGGATAGGAAAGTATTCATATCAAGAAGCTGGCTACCTTCTAATGGGCAGTTCCTCTGCCATGTTGTCCCCTCTTCTGTCCTACTCTCTCTGGCCTCCTGGAAGGAAAGGGATGAGGTCCAGTTCCTTCAAAGCCTTTCAGCCCTTTAAGGAGATAATAGGGCATGGAGCTCTGCTGTGAAAATGCCCTGGTCATTCTTCCCGTCTGCTCAAATTCCTTCATCCCCTGATGTAAAACTTGAAAGGAAATGGAATCCTAAATGTAAACACTATCTTTCAGTCACTTGGAAAATTATCTACCTCTCCTTTCTCTCTCTTACCAATTCACTCACCCTCAATTAAAGCCGTCCTTTGAGTTCAACCTCACTTTTCAGAAATCAAGCAATCACCTAAGGAAGAGAAAAACATTAAGAGATCCAGATTTCAATTAACTTTGCCATTGATTTTTGTGTAATTCTGGGGGAGGCATTATTCTTTTGGCAAAGTGGGGGCAAGGAACTCAAAGATTAATGAAGGTTCTAATGACAGCAGTGGGTAAGGACTGAGACATCTGCAATCCTGTCCCCCAGGCCCTGCTGAAAAGAAGCAGCAAAACTAGGAGGAAAATGGCCTGGAAGTGAGGCCCGTCAATTGCCCACAACAATGGAAAGTCTTGTCATTCAGGTGGAAAGGCTTCGGTGGATACAGTGCTTTTTTTGTTTTGTTTGATTGTTTGTTTTTGAGACTGAGTTTTGCTCTTGTTGCCCAGGCTGGAGTGCAATGGCGCCATCTCGGCTCACTTGCAACCTCTGCCTTCCAGGTACAAGTGATTCTCCTATCTCAGCCTCCCAAGTAGCTCAGATCACAGGCATACGCCACCATGCCCAGCCGATTTTTTTGTATTTAATAGAGACAGGGTCCACCATGTAAGTCAGGCTGGTTGTGAACTCCTGACCTCAGGTGATCCACCCACCTTGGCCTCCCAAAGAGTTGGGATTATAGGTGTGCACCATCATGCCTGGCCAGATACAGTGTTTTCTTGTACTTTTTCCTTTTCATGTAATTTGCATATTTGATGTTTTACATAATTGTTCCTGTTTTGTTTTAACTGATCAATAATATATATATATACAACCTTGCCTTTTTAAAAATTATTTCATAATTTTGAAACAAATATATATACAACCAAATATATATATATTTTATATATATATATATATTTTATATATATATATGTATCCAAACTTGCCTTTTAAAAGCTGCAATTATTTCATAATTTTGGATATATATTGATCATAACTAGGAACCAGTGATTTAGCACACAAGAGCATGCATGCACACACACATACACACCACATATATATAATAGTGGAAGCCACTGATACAGATATAATTTTTAATGTGTTATGTCATTGGATGTCTATCACAGGAAAAAGTCTCCGCAAAAATAGATTTAAAACAACAGGCAGTTTAATCAGATAAGTACACAGCATTCATCTCTGTCTGCTACCAATATGATTGCAGCATAATGAATGAAGGGTGGGAGCTCATCGGAATAGGTCTCTTCTGAGCAATGGAGTGAAACCAGCTGTCATCGAGAATCCTTTCCTGGGGTGGGAGCTGGAGCGGGATCTGCTGCTGTGATCATCATCATCATCAATAGCTAAACTATTAGACTTTAACAAAGGAAATAAATGATGCGATTTGGGATTTTATGTTAAGAGCTTTGTTCCAACTTTATGCAAATCCCTAATGGGGAATTTAGCCTTGCAACACAATTAGCCGATTTTTGGAAGCCCCTGCTAGGGTGGAGCAAGGGTTCCCTTCTGCGGGGAGTCAGTAAGGAGAAACTACCTTTCAAGGAAGTATAAAGGAAGTGAATTGGACAAACGTGCTCCTCTCAAACCAAATGCAGAGTGAGGCTATTCAATTACAAGGCCATCTAGGTAAAGCCATAAAATGCACTTGTTGCCTGCTGCTCGTGTGCAAAAAATAAAAAAGGGTTAGGTGTGTGCCTCGCTCTGTAGCTCAGTCAGAGTGAGGCTGATGGCCGCTGTCTCCAGGGAACAATAGGGTTGGCTAGGGGACCTTAGGGCACCAGCACACCCAGTGGCCCATGTGATGCTGACTGCCTGTGCATTAGCTGACTGCCTGCTATGAGCCAGACCTGTCCAGGGCTTTACCCTTCACATGACCTTGTGAGGCAAGTCCTATTATTCCCTCCATTTTCCAGACAACACAAAGAGACATAAAATGACTCAAAATCACACAGTTACTGGGTTTTTAAGATGCATTCAAAGGCAGTCAGTGCTGAGAGTACCAGGTAACCACCATGTAGCCGCTCAAAGGAATTGAATTTAATCGAATGAAAAATCGGAGAAGTGATGGGCTGAAAGAAGGCAGGAAATGATTTGGCTTAATTATAATCATCTCCAAAATAAAAACTGATTAGCCCAGTTCCCCCTCCATCTCAGCAGTGTTCAGCAACATTTCCACGAGTGCCACAGACAGACAAGTGTCCTCTCCCTGCCCCACCACCTTCCAGAATCCCTTTCCACCACCACTCCTCCAGAATCCACCTGCAGAGTAAACCAGTCCCAGGGCAGACGTATGCCTCATAGATTGCCAGAGAGAATGGGGGCTAAGAATGGAGGTCAGCCGACACCCTGAAAATGTGAACCCAGCAGCTGCGCCCCATCACCCAGCCCCAATGGCCTCAGCTCTGCACTGAGACCCTGTGCAAGTGTGGAAGGCAAGCAGACCCTCCATACCCCAGCATTTTAAAGGCCATCCACCTATTTCACTCTTCACAGAGTGCTTCTATGCATTCTCCCTAACCTAGTAGTGGCTGGTGTGAATCTTGGGCCACAACTTTGGTATTTAAAAGTATAACTTTTTATAATTTAATTTTTATTTTGAAACCTCAGTCTTTAAAAATGGCAGAAACTCAATCTTGGGGGCTTAACTTCCCCTAAGTCATAGCTAAATCTGGGGATTCTTTAGTTCTAAGACTTGGTAGGGGAGTGGCATCAGTCTGCCATGTCATGTGTCTATTCAGGCAACCTCTGAGATGTCACATAACCCCTTAACTTGGTCCTCAGGCATTGGTTTACCCAAACTGCCTTGGAGACCATCTTGTTCCATCCATGTGGCCCTTACCCTGGTGTCTGGAGAGAAAGGACAAGGCTCCTTCTCTCGTGAGATCCCACCATCGTGACCATCACTTCCCCATAGACTTGCCTACTGCACTGGATGTATGGTCTCAAGTACTCAGCTGGGTTCTGAGGTCTTTGTTCCCCTAATAACTGGGGTTGTTACAAAACAAAACAATGTATTGGGTAATGCTTTCCTATGGACAAATATATCAGAAACCCCAACAACAATAGCTTGACCAATAATATTTATCACAGGACATAAAAATATCTGGTACAGTGCTCAAAGACACAAGCAAGGAGCCAGGCTCTTTCCGTCTTTCAATCAGGTCAGTTGTGAGCTGACCGTTGCCTGCTTCGGGAGCGAGGAGGAGCAGGAACTGGACTGTGGCCTGCAGCTCATGGGGCGTGCTACTGTAGGCATCTGAGCACCCCAATTTGTAGGGTGGTTGGGAAGGGGAGCTTTTACCTTTCCGGCCTCCACAGCAGGAGGCTGGTTAGAGTGGGGATATCTAAATGCCAGTTAGAATGGGGATTGCAGAGCGGATGGAGGGAGTCATCCTAAAGAGTCTGTCACACACAGGAGAAGACGCATTTTCCAGAGTCGTTTCCCTCTCTGAAGCCCTGAGCAGGCAGTGGCCAGCTGCTTGAATGAGGTAGAGGTGAAAAGAAAAACTGAGTGGTAAGAAGGTGGATGATGCTCATACGAAATTATCCCACCTCATGGGTTAAGGAGCACCTCGGTCCGGGTAGACGGCCCAGAGGGCGCTCGCAAGCTGTGTGTGGGTCCACCGCAGAACCCGGACTGGGAGTGAGACGCAAAGACCTCTGATTCCAACCCCTGCCACTCACTCATGGGCAGCATGAGCCACACCAAGGGCCTCTATTTTTCTATTCTGACCTAGGCTTGGCCTAAGGAACCCAACAGGCACTTGGCGAATACATGCCAAGCCAATGAAGCTCCCACATTTGTGAACGGCAGAGATTGGGCCAGAATACGACGGGAGCTTGCTTCCCTGACATACATGACTCCAGGAGGTCTGGTGGCTGAGCAGAAACACAGAGGCCCAGCCATTCTGTACCAACTGTGTGCTACCCAGCTCCTTCAGGGGCTCCAGCACGGTCGGTTCCAGGCTTGGTCCAACCGCAGAAATTCAAGGTACCTCCACCCCCTTGAGCTCCGCATTAATTCTGGCTCCCACCTGGTGTGACAGAAAGTCTGACCTGCTGAGCCCACATCTTTATCTGCAAAATGAAGACACTAATGCCTACCTCGCAGGGCTGTGTGAAGATGAGCGATGATGAATGTCTGCCCACCCAGGCCTTTTTAGTATTTTAGAAGACCATTGTCACCTGGGTAAATCTGCCTCCAGAAGCGGCCCCAGAAGCTGGCTTTTTGCGGGGAAGGGTTGGCGGTAGGCAGACTTGGCTGAGAATGCTCCCCAAGCTGGCATGGCTGATTGGTACCAAACTGTGGGACTCACCTACTGACCTCAGTTCAGCATAAAACTGTGAATGTTGATATGCCCTGACGTGAGGTGGCATTTTCGTCTCTCACCTACATTGATAGCATTTGCAAACAGATTGAGTCTTGGGGACTCTTTGGGTTCCTTTAAAACCGCGTGCTTCTATACAGGCATCCGTATCCCAGTATACAAGAGCATTTCAATCAACACTAAGTGTAGTGCAACTAAAAATGATATGTTTGTCAAAAATAAATAAAATAAAATGAAATCCATCTCCAGCAATACCCATAAAGCCAAAGTCCTTTGTGTTTGAACAGACCATACCTGAAGTTCTGGTGCGTTCTGTGAGCTGCCTTGTAAGGTGAGGATAAAATAAACTGCAGTCTGTCCAGAGGAGGGCCTGCTGTGGCCACCAGTCACAAAAAGAAAACTCCTCCATAAAGCCAGGTTGAAAAAAAAATGGAGTGTATTGCCTGGTTAAAAAAAAAAGATAAAAACAATCTTCAAATATTTGGAGAGAGCTTTTATGTATAAGAATGAGCTTTATTTTACGTACATGAAGAAGGAACGCTACACCTGTAATCCCGGCACTTTGGGGGGCTAAGGTGGGAGGGTCACTTGAGGTCAGGAGTTTGTGACCAGCCTTGTCAACATGGTGAAACCCCGTCTCTACTAAAAATAGAAAAATTATCCTGGGATGGTGGTGTGTGCTGGCAATTCCTAGCTACTAGGCAAGTTGAGGCAAGAGAATCGCTTAAGCACGGGAAGCAGAGGTTGCAGTGAGCCAAGATCGCACCACTGCACTCCAGCCTGGGTGACAGAGCAAGACTCTGCCTCAAAAACAAAAAAAGAAGGAAAACTAGAGCCAATGATAGAGATACAGGAAGACAGGTTTTTGCTCCAGTGGGAGACACAGCAGCCCTGAGGAGCAGCAGGATCCTTCAAGACTGTAGGATGGGAGCCTGTTAAAGACTTCCTCTCCCACTGCTTTGTGAGTTGTGATGCCAACTAAGGAGACCATTATCTCAGAACCCCCTGCCAGCTACCTCTCTGGTGCCAACTCTGTCACAC
Source organism: Cebus imitator (assembly GCF_001604975.1). Lineage (NCBI taxonomy): Eukaryota > Metazoa > Chordata > Mammalia > Primates > Cebidae > Cebus > Cebus imitator. The sequence goes on from NW_016107446.1 coordinate 417,620, forward strand.
TGCCCAGGACCTTTGTCCAGTTGGTCACCAGAGCTGCCTGACAATACACTTTATAGTGAATGACCCAGTAAAGCCTCTCCTTGGGTACCTTTCCTGGCTTCTCTCCTTCCACCCTGAGGCTTCTCTGTTGCCCCTGAAGCATGAGATATTCCAGCAAAGCTCAGTGCACAGCCATGCTCAACCCAGAAGTAAGAGGAGGAAATAAAGGAGGATTAATAACCCACGGTGAAAACCACTTACCAATCAATCAGAGGTTGAAACTGACAAACAAATTCTTTTTCCTTCCTCCCTTACCCTCCACCCAATTGGTTTGTCCTGAGATTTAGTCCCTTATGCCCTGGGAGGATGGTCCCTGTATTAGTTTCCTGTAGCTGCTGTAACAAATTACCACTAACTGGGTGGTTTAAAACGATAGAAATGTATTATCTTATAGTTCTGAAGGACAGAAGTGTGAAATCAGTATCACTGGGCTCAGCAAGGCATTGGCGGGGGGTGTGCTCCCTCCAGAGGCTCTCGGGGAGAATTCCTTCCTTGCCTACTCTGGCCTCTGGAGTCTGTGGCTTGGCTTATGACCACATCACTCTGTCTCCTTGATCACACTGCCCTCTCCTCTTCTGTGTATCAAACTGGGCTTTGCATCCTTCTTGCAAGGACATTTGTGTTGGGCTGTAGCATTCACCCAGAAAACCCAGGGTAATCTTTCATCTCAAGAGCCTTAATGACATCTGCAAAGTCTTTGCCGTATAAGGTAACATTCACAGGTTCCAGGGATTAGGATGTGGATATTTCTTTGAGGGCCAGTGTTTAGCTTACCACAGTCCCAGGTGAGGGAGCAATCAGTTACATGTCATTTGATGACAGCGACGTGTCATCAAATACATCAATAACACACCCTTGTATTTGCTCCTTGCATTTCAGCCACACTGCCCTTTCTTCTAAACTACTGCTACTCTGGGATGCAACTCTCCAGGAAAGAGGCAGTACATGAGATTTTCCTCAAGCTGTACTTTCTGGAAAACCCAGGATAATATATGTAAGCCATTAAGAACAGTGCACACACTAATGATAGTCACAGTAATAGTGGTAATACAGTACAGTTTTCAAAAAGGTTTAACTTTCTTCCACAGCACTGCTTAATTGCTAAAAAGCAGACTTATACACTAAGGGAATGGAGGCCATCTACTGCAGTGGAATTTTACACTTTGCTGCAAGATCTATTTCCCCTCTACAAAACATTGCCAACATGATGACAATTTTTTCAGTAGAATACCTGCTAAGTGAATAGAATTAGAAAAAGAAGTGTATTCCACAGCAAATGGAAGAAAATTCACTCTGTTACAAGAAAGTTAAATACATTTGTTGACAAATTCCTTACAGACAAAATGTCTTATCTGTGGCAGCATTACGAATACACCTTTTGTGTGATGAAACAAATTATGTTTCTTAAAACAGCAGTGTCCTGGGTCCTAGGAATATCTGAAGAGTATCATACTTCAAGGATGAATCACAGAACTGATACTATCACCTCCAAATTCAGTCAGCAAGGCTGTGATTGCCTTGGAGGGGGAAATGAGGAGAGTAAGGCAGAACTTTCTACTTGCTCCTCTCAGAGGTCTTTGCAGGTGACAACTGTATAATGGAAGATTCTGGAAGGTTGTGTTTTTCACTAGGCAATTTCATTGGCACCTTTGTGTTAGAGAATCATGTGACTTTTAGGTTCACCAATAAATCTGAAGAAAGCAAGCGATATGGTTTGGCTATGTCCACACCCAAGTCTGATCTTAAATTGTTTTTCTCATAATCTCCAGGGAGGAGAGACATGTGGTGGGAGGCAACTGAATCATGAGAGCAGTTATCCATGGAGCAGTAATCCTCGTGCTGTTTTCATGACAGTGAGTGAGTTCTCATGAGATCTCATGGTTTCATAAGGGGCTTTTCCCCCTTTGCTCAGCACTTCTCTTTCCTGCCACCACGTGAAGAAGAACATGCCTGCCTCACCTTCCATCATGATTGTGAGTTTCCTGAGGTCTCCGCAGCCATGCAAAACTGTGAGTCAATTACACCTCTTTCCTTTATAAATTACCAAGTCTCAGGTATTTCTTCACAGCAGCGTGAGAACGAACTCATACAACAAGTATCCAGTGACAATGAATATAAGGAAAATATTGGCAAACTTTCCCTACTAAAAGGGCAAATATCAAAATCAGAAATTTTTAAGAACTTTACTTCTTTTACTGTGACAAGGCAAATCCAACATTTTGGAGGAACCTGCTTCTTCCAGGCATCATCTCATCTCAAAAATGACAAGACACATTGTTCAATAAATATAACCTGAATGAAGAACTGTATTGAACAGCATGGCAAAATAAGCCTATATCTGGCACACCCATGTTTAATATATGTCATTTAGCTGGGTAATTCATATTTGAAATTTCTTTGATATAGATTCACTTGGACTTTATGTACAAAATCTTAGCTTTCACATCTCCCAAGCCTAGATCATTTTCATCTTTTAGATGCTAGTACAATCTGCTATCAACATTTCAGTATCTCTCTTCCTCTTTCCTTTCACAGCATGTGCACTCAAGAGACATGCACATGCACACAATATAAAACAAGGTGTCAGGCAACATTTTACAGAACAGCAGGATTGCTCTCCCTCTCCAAGTTCATCTACTCTCTCTTTCTCCATAGCACAAATAAAAGCCAATTCTTTGGACAGCACAGGAAAAATCAGAATAATCTATGGATTTCTGGAGGATTCCAGCCACAGGAGTCTAAGAATAAAAAAAGAGTTACAACTCATCTTTCTACAGTCAACACTTTCCCTGGAAAATTTCAGCTCTTTTTCTAGCTTATACAAGGCTCTTAAAACGATGTTAAATAGCAGATGAATGAATGAACCAATGAACTAAAGGACTGAACATTTCTGAAACTATGGAAAGACACATGATGTAACGCAGCAGCATGGTATACTAGAAAGAGTAGTGATTTAAATCCAGGAGATGTGACTTCCAGGTGTTCTGCTGGCTTACTATTTGATCTTGGACATCCTACCTAAATCTCATTTTCCAACATGCCAAATAGGGATGATATTTTATTAAAAAGTTTTACAGATAGCATCTATACCACAAACAGTATCTATATGGTTTAGAAAACACTTGGATTCACATTCTCTCATTTGATCCTCCCAACCACCAAATGATGGGAAAGGATGCTCATCTTTTGTCCTCAAGGCAGAAGTCTACAATTGTGGTCAACGCCTTGATAAAGTGAATAAAGGTGCACTCCAAGCTAGAATTTCCAGACATGTGTACACCTTCTTCTTCAGAGAGCAGGCAGAGAAAAAGATGGCCATAATCAGTGATCTACCCCTGAGACAATAATGACAGAATCTTATCTCTAACCATGGCTTCTCACCTTAAATCATTCCTGCTGCCTGCCATCCATATGCCTGCTCTGAATACTCATAAAATTTACTCAAAGCCAAAGGCCCTGAGCGTTTATTCAAACGAGTACTACATAAAAATACCTACACATTTATTTCTTAGTATGGAGTAGGTATTGAGTAAACGAACAATGAGCTGCATGGAGAACATCAGGAGTCGGCAAACTTTTCCTGTCAAAAGCCAGAAAGTAAATATCTTAGACTTAGTAGGCCATATGGTCTCTTTCACAACTTCTCCATGTTATGGCGCGAAAGTAGCCATAGATTATACAGAAGCAAATGGGTGTGTCTGTGAGCCAATAAAACTTTATTTACAAAAGCAAGCAACAGGTCAGACCTAGCCTGATTGGGCCTTGTTTTCCAACCCTTAGACTGCATTCACTTTGAGAAAAGTCTTGTCAAAAGCATCATCTTAGCCCTTTCTTTTAGAGGCAGGGTCCTGACAACGTTTGATTAACACACACACCCAGGCACTTTGTCTCTCTTCCTCTGTTGTCCTTTGATAAACACCAACTGGCAGAGGGAACATGGAACATTTTTCCTTCAATTGCAGTGATTCTGAAAGACAAAGCTGGGGCAGAGATTAAAACCAGACCCGAGGTCTTTATGCCATGCTCAGCATATCAAGTGCCCCTCTTCAAATTGTACTGAACTAGCTGTATACCTTCATAAAGAAAATAGAACTATTCTTTCACTTAATAGTCTTTTAGTGAGGGTATGGGGGCCAGGTTTACGAAAGCCCTTATAAAATGCCGGCTGAAAGGAAATAATGCTCCTTGGCACCACAGAATCTTTTTCATGTGAAGCTACATGATCACTTTTCATTTTGTTTCTCAAGCACTCCATGGCACCCATCCATGTATTAGGCTAATAACTGCATGAATCTAGTTAAAAGGAGCCAAGCAATTATTTTAATTAGAAGAGAACAAAAATAATGCTCCTGGCTTCTGTTTTAAGGGGCAAGGAGGAAGTAGTCAGGGTTCAAAAAGATCCCACAAAATATTTTTGTGAAAGGAAAAATAATTAAGGCCAAATTTAGAATGTACTTGCAATAAATGGGCCAAATAAAATGAATGGCATCACTGTGCAGCTAGAACTCATTCATAGATAAGAGCCCCAGAAAGTCCGTTTCTATGTGATACCATTTTGAGGGTATAGCCAATTTTACAAAGTGAAAGTGAATGTCTAGCAGAGACTTAATGATCCTTGTGAATCTCTCACATGATTTCCTAAAGAGTGTCTGTGTAAACTCTTTTATTAATAAGAGATGGGGGAAGGATACTGGTCAATTTGCTTTTAAGGCAGGATTTTTTTTTTTTCATTTAAATTCTTAAATTGCTCAGATTTGTTTCTCTGGAAAAATTTATCTTCACAGCAAATCCTTGTTGCTAATCCATTCTGTAAAAAGCGGATTCCACAATAAGAGGATTTTCATCAGCTAGACCGAACTCAGTTATACGGGAAGAGATTGTATCTACAGCTCTTCCTGAGCTTTTGTCTTCCTGCCTCCCTTCTGGTCATGGAATTTTGACCATTTTATTCCATCTCAGCCTTCCAAAAAGAAATGAAATGAAACTCAAAATAGTCAACTAGTCGCCATTCTTCCTTCTGTTTGGATCTATCATTGTTTATTAAGCACCTGTTATCTACCAGCAAACAGGAAGTTACGGGTATACATAGGCGACTAAGACCCAGACCCTGCATGCAAAGAGCTCACAGTCCAGTCCAACAGACAGAGTCGGGCAGAAAGGAGAGCCAAGCAGCCCAGCTGGGTAGAGGGCAAGGTTACCTGGCCTGAGCTGACTGTTAAAGAATGGATTATCCAGAAGGATATGGATAGACTATTCCAGGGAGAAAGGTCAGCACAGGCAAAAGTCAAAGACTAGAGTGAGACAAGTGAGCAGGCTGGAGAGCTGAGCAAGAGCCCGGTGCTCACCTCTGAATGTTGGTGTCCTTCTAAAACTCATGTTGGAACCGAATACCTGATGGGATCATACTAAGAGGTAGTGCCTTTGGGAAGTGATTCAGTCATGGTGGCTCCACCCTCATGAGTAAGATTGATGCCCTTATAATAAAGGTTCCAGGGGGCTTCCTTGCCCCTTCCACCATGTAAGAATGCGGCAACAAGGTGCCATTTATGAAGCCCTACCAGACACCGAATCTGCCGACACCTGGATCTTGGACTTCTTAGCCTCCAGAACTATCAGTAATATATTTCTATTGTTTATAAATTACCAAGTCTAATGCATTTTTGTTAAGCAACCTGAATGGACTAAGACACCAGATCATACAAGAACCTGTACCACGTCGATAAACCTGGACTTCATCTTGCAGAGCAATACAGAAATCACCTGGTTTTCAGCAAAGGACTAATGTGGTCAGCTTTCTGTTTCAGAGTCAGCACCTGAATGGCTGAAAAGAAGATGAAATGGGGAACAGTATCCCACAGCTGCCATTGCCCAGGCAAGAGGTGACAAGGACTTGAACTGGGACAATACTAAGTAGGAAAGGAGAGCTGGGATGAGGAATGAGATGCGTGCTACCAAAGGATATTTTAAAAATAAAAATTTAAAAGTCTGTGGAGCAGTGACTGATGAGGTCAAAAGTCAGAGATAAGATTAGCTTCGAAGATTCTTGGTGGGGATCAGATGTTTTATGTGAACGCTCGTCATATGTCCAAAAAGGTTTCTCAACTGATGAGCCTTGATTATGAGTTCCAGGATTGAGATACAGTAACAAATTTCAGCCTTGGGCACATGAACATACTGCTGAATGCCATATGGAAACTCCTAGAAGATAGTCTAATTCCTATTTACTTTCCCATGCAAAACTCACACAAAATCAGCTTCCTGCTAAAAGTCTAAGTTAAAACACACAGAAACATGAAAAGAAAGAAAACTGTAGTGAGTGCTTACTCAGAATAAACTACATATATGTTTAATTACTGTATGAGATTAGACTCACTTATTTTTTTTTTCAAGATAGAGTCTTGCTCTGTCGCCAGGCTGGAGTGCAGTGGTGCAATCTCGGCTCACTGCATCTTGCATCCTGGGTTCAAGCAATTCTCCTGCCTCAGCCTCCCATGTAGCTGGGACTACAGGCACGCACCACCATGCCCAGCTAATTTTTGTATCTTAGTAGAGACGGGGTTTCACCATGTTGGCCAGGATGGTCTTGATCTCTTGACCTCATGATCCACCCGCCTCGGCCTCCCAAAGTGCTGGGATTACAGGCGTGAACCACCGTGCCCGGCCTCATTTATGTTTTAATTTCCAAAAGACTGTATACTTCTCAACTTGTTTTATGAGCCAGTGATAACTTGATAACACATCTGACAAAGATATTACAATAAAAGAAAGTTACAGGTAAATTTTATTCATAAACATTTCTATAAAAATTAATTTTAAAAATACAACCAAAGCACATGCGTAAGATAAATAATACATCACAACCAACTTAAATTTAATCCAGAAATGCAAGATTGGTTTAACATTCAGAAACCCATTGAATAACTCACCACACTAACAGAATTTAAAAGTCATATGATCATTCTATAAAGAAGCGGGTACTTAATTTATGATAAAACTGTCCCTGCAGAGCATCAAAGAAAAGAAGGGTTTTCCATTAATCATGAAAGGTAAGTAGATATCATGGAGTAAAGAACCAAACTTGATTCCAAACTCACACCATATACAAAAATCAATTCCATGTGTATTGTAGATCTAATTGTGAAAGGTGAAACAACACAACTTACAAAAGATAATATGAAAGAATATTATCATGGCTTTGAGATAAGCAAAGCTCTCCTAAATAGGACACATGGAAAGCATTAACCATGAGGGAAAATAGACTATATTAACATTAACATTAAAATTGGCTGGGCACAGTGGCTTATGCCTGTAATCCCAGCACTTTGGGAGGTTGAGTTAGGAGGATCACTTGGGCCCAGGAGTTCAAGACCAGCCTGGGCAACATGGCAAAACCCTATCTCTACAAAAATGAAAATACAAAAATTAGATAAGCATGGTAGTGCATGCCTATAATCCCAGCTACTCAGGAGGCTGAGGTGAGAGGATCATTTGAGCCCTGGGGATTGAGGCTGCAGTGAGCCATGAACAAGCCACGGCATTCTAGCCTGAGCAACAGTGCGAGATTCTATTTCAAAAAGCAAAACCAAACACAAAAATTAAAATCTTCTATTCATCCAAAATCACCATAAAGAGAATGAAAAGTCAATCTCAGAGTGCTACATGTTTTTAACATATATAACAAAAAAGCTATATCCAGAATACCTATCTCCTACCAATCAATGAGAAAAGATGAAAACTCCAATAGAAGAAACAGAATTAATATGACCATTTTCAAAAGAGAATATCCAAATAGCCAATATACAGGAAAAAGATGCTCAATGTACTAATAATCCAGGAAAATGGAATTAAAACCACAATGAGACTCCATACATACCACCAAAATGACCAAAATCAAAAAGACTGAGAATGCTAAGTGCTAGCTGGCAAGAATGTAGAGCATCACCCACTGCTGGTAAGAGTGGAAAATAACACAATCTCTTTGGAAAACTGTTTGGCATTGGCATTATTTATTAAAGTTGAGCATAATCATGCCCTACAATTTGGTAACTTCCCCTTTAGTCTATATATAGACTAAACATAGTGCGTATACACAAGCACAGAAGATGTGCACAAGAAAGCTTCCAGGAGAACTCTCTGAAAATAGCCTAAAGCTCAAAACAACTCAAACGCTCACCAAGAACAAAATGGATAAACTGCTGGGCACGGTGGTCCATGCCTGTAATTAGCACTTGGGGAGGCCAAAGCAGGCAGATCACCTGAGTCCAGGAGTTTGAGACCAGCCTGGGCAACATGACAAAATCCTGTCTCTATAAAAACAAAAATTGAAAAAAAAAAAATTAGCCAGTCATGAGGGCATGAGCCTGTAGTCCCAGCTAACCTGGGTCTGAGGTGGGAGGATCACTTGAGCCGAGGGGGTCAAAGCTGCAGTGAGCCAAGATCATGCCACTGCACTCCACCCTGGGTGACAGAGAGGCCCTGTCTCAAAATAAATAAATGAATAAATAATAAATTGTGCTATATTACTGATACAAGAGAAGAAAATAAAACAAAGAAAATATACTACTAGTATATCCAACAACACAGATACAGGTCACAAAAATAATGTTGAGAGAATGAAGACAGACAAAAGAACACCTATCCATGTTTAATGTTCTTATCACAACAAAGATGAAATTTTAAAAAGAATACCTACCATATGATTCCATTTACATGAAGTTCAAAAGAAGCAAAACAAAGGTATGGTGTCAGGAGTCAAGCCGGTGGTTATCTTTGAGGGGAAAAGGGCCTTCAGGAGTGTTGGCCACATTCTCCTTCTTGTCCTGGGAGGCAGTCAGAGCATATGGTCACTCCAGATTAATTTACGGAGTCACACACTCCTGATATTTGCAGTCTTCCATATGTGGAACCCCAATAAATCTTCCATTTAAAAGTTTCCAGTGTTGATTTCCATTTTCCTTGAAGTAAAGGGAATAAGAAAATATTATAGAACATCTTCATAAAAATCAGTCAATTTTTAATTTGCTAACCAAGCCAGCTCTTACCTGTGTTCAGTTTGCTCCCCTGATGTCAGCTACAGAGCAGGAAACAGGAAAAATCACGCATATGATTTTCATGCAGCTGGAGGAAGAAGAGAATGCCTTCCCTGTGAGGGACAATGAATGAAACTGGGACTCTGCAATTTAGCTAAGAGTTGAGTAATGCATAGAGAGGAGAAAGAAAAAGAGAGAGAGAGAGAGAGAGAGAGAAAGGGAGAGAGAGAGATGGAGTTGAAGGTCCAATGTATAAAATAATGACAATCATGACGAGCCTGCTGGAGGCTCATATATTTCTAGTCTTATATAAAATGGGATCAAAAGGTAACAAATTTAGTCTGGCTATAAGAAATGTTTTTTTTTTAAATGAAATGTGTAATTAACCTGTAGCCAACGGTTTAGTAAAATCCAATTCCTCCCACACTCCCCTCACCAAAAAAATTAGTTATTTATAGCAGCCAAACCAGCAACATTGACAAGTATTGTATTACAAAGACTCCCCTGCTTCCAGGCAAAAACTGATCACCAGCTGGGGTCAGGAAGAAAATTTTCCCTTTGGTGTAGTATTTCATGGCTCTGTTATCTAATATTGCACAACTCTCCTGGGCTGAGTAGCATTTGCACCTCCACTCACGGGGACGGGGACGTGGCTCTGGGATCCAGGATTTGATGTTGAAACAGGCTATTGTTTTAATCCCTGGATGGTAACACCTGCAGGCCTGTATTTAGGCAACACCTTGTGTTTCCAAAAGGTAAATACAATGAATATAATCAAAATTGTTCCTAACACTACTGATTTTATATCAACAATCTACAAATATATGGAATAACTCAATATATGTGAGAAATAAACAGAAGGCATGCCTACATTGAGGTAATTCAAAAGATGGCTCTGTAATTTACCAGCTTGAAGTTCAATTGTTGCATTTTTAGGTATGAAACATTATAAAAAAGAGATATTATTCATCAAAGTGATTGTCCTGTGCACTTGTATACCTTATATAATTTATTTTTTTCGGGGCTTTTTACTTCAAAGAAATCACTAGCTAATGACATTTCAGACTTTAGAAATTTTTTCTGATAGCACATTGGAATTCCCTCAGGGACAGAATTGTGAATAAGTGGATTTTTTTAAAGATCATTAACAGATATTACAAACCAATTCAAACTGAGCATTTTCTTTGCAAATTACCTTTAACTTTTAAAGCCATTGGAAAAAAAAAAAGACAGTGAGTGATTTAATTTACTTAACCTGTCTACAAATTGCAGCTTTGCGCGCCATCGGCGATTGCATTTTCAACCAAAAAAAAAAAAAAAAAAAAATTATAAAAACCAAAAAAAAAAAAAAAAAAAAAAAAAAAAAAAAAAGAAAGAAAAAAAAAAAAAAGAAAAAAATAGAGATATTTTTCTAAATTATCACACCCGATGAGTGATATTTCAAAAGAAAGTAATGTTTATTTTTTTTTTCATTTAGCAAGTTGCCCTGGAATTGAAAATGTTTATTCTATTGATATGTTTAAAGTAAAAACACAGCCCTATATTGTCTGTATCTGTTGCTTAATTAAAACTCTCCAGCAATTAGCAGGTTTATCACCTCCAAAGCAAATGGATGGCGGAGCTTTGGCGGTAGATTGTGGGTTTTTTTGAGGGGAGGGGAGTGCTCTTTTATTTAATGATCAAACCATAGTTTCTAGGCTAAAGAGCTAATATTTGGGGTGAGAAGCACCTTTATTCCTCACATACATCAGGCCTGATTCTTACTGGCATCAACACCCCGTTGTGTGTTTTCCATTCAAAGAGCTCCCATGGACTTCAAAGGGAGTCGCCTCAAGGATGGGATATGTGGAGTCCTGACAAGCCCCAGATCAGGCCCAGAGCTGGAAGAAACCATGCCAAGAGTACCTCACATTGACGCCCCCCCAAACCATGTCACAAAATTAAAGGGTCTCCCCTGCCTATGCCGTCCCACAGCACTCATGGGAAACGTCCTCAGTCTTGCCAAGCACTGCTCTGACTTTGCAGGCTACCAACTTATATATATTTGATGAGTAGAGCTCCATTTATAAGAAAGTATGTTAATAGAATATTCTTTGAGAATGGTGTTCAGCGCAGACTTTAAAAGGCTCATTGTTTGAGGTACCAGAGGTTTCCTTTTTCCCCTTTTAAAGCGCAAAGTTAACTTACTGTACACCAAACAAAAGAAAGGCACATCCCTTTGCACGTCCCATCAACAGCAAATGGGTAGGAGTCTGTTCTGAAGGATGTTCTATTTTTGAAATGATTAATTAAATTATTAAGAGTAAAGGGGAAGAAAAACTAATATTTCTTGAGTGTTTCCTATGTGCCAGGTATTTTAATTCTTCTCTTTTAATCCTCACCAATATATTTTGAGGTATATGGTATTATCCCCCATTTAAAAGGTGATAAAAATGGGCTTTAGTGAGCTCACGAAAATTGTCCACTCCAAAGTCCCATGACAGCAAGTGAAAAGCAGGTGGAACCCAGCCCTCCACATCTCCAAATCCCATGTTTGTGTCTTTACCTCACACTAACTCCTCGTTCTCTGCTGATTTCAAATGCCAAGTTCACGTCTTACGGCAGCTGCCATTTTTCTAAACGGCTAGAACTCACAGACTGTGGGTTCTTTCAGTTTAAGCTCAGACAAGAGAAACTGTATTCCAAATGCTGATGACTAAGTTGCAAAGGCATCATTTTGCTCCAAAGAATTATCAGTGGAATCCTGTCAGGAAACATAGAATGGAAGGAGGTTGAAGGTCTATGCTAGCTAGTCTGAATGTCACACACGTGTCCCCAAATGCTAACACATCTAAATGAATGTCACATGATAAGGGGTGAGCCTAGTGATCACAGTAGACTCCCTTGGAAACAAGTTCAAGGGGGAAGCTGGGCCAGGGCCTCAGGATGGCAGAGGACCAAGATGCTCATCAGTAGACAGGTACCACATCCAGAATCATTACAGACACAAATATTTCAGCGTAGGGACAGGGAGAGAAAGCCAAAACTTCCATACATCTTTTTGGCCCCTGCCCCAACCTCAGGACTTCAGAATCCTAAGTTTAGGATGTGGACACCCAGTGGGCACAGAGTGGGACTGGAGAGGTGGAGTCTCCCGTCTGCCTGCTGAACAGACATCAACCACGGGCTCGACAGTGTGGAGGTAGTAAGGGGTATGGACGGTCTGTCAGGGCCACCCCTAAGCTGCTTCCTGCTACCACAGACTCCTCCAGAAAAGGCCTCTGAAGCCCTGGTCGGAGCCCAAATGATTCTGAACGTGGCCACCATTTGCCTTGGGCTCACGGGAAGCTCACCAGAACACAGGCACTTGCTCCAGAGATCTTGCCAAGTCTTTTCCCTTCTCCCAGGCTGTGCATCCTTATTTTCAAAGTGGAGACAATATGAATACCTGCTCAGCCTTGCATGCCGGGTGATGACAAAGGGACAGATTGGTTCAAGAAAGCATTTTGGGAGGTCCAGGCAGCGGGAGGGCATCTCAAGCTGCTTGCCTCTAGCTGCAGGCACGTGGTTAAACACCAGACCCTATTCTTCCTACTGTAGCTTGGCCTTGCAGTGAAAACAAATCTAAATGGAAGTGACTTTTTATATAATAGAAGTGGAAACCAAGGTTTAAAAATAAAATAAAATGGAATGTTTCTGAGCATGCAGCATCCATACACTGTATTTGTTTTTCGCTCATTCAGCACATTTGTATTAGGCGCTAAGTGGAGGCAGAGGTGCTCCATCATTGTGTTGGACTTCTGAGCACACTACTTAGCCTTTGCACTTGGGAGAAAGTCAAACTCCTGAACAGGAAGCCATCCTTTCACAACCCACCCCGACCCAGCAGCCCAGTTCGTGGCTCTGCAGATGCATAGGACATGCACCAGGCCCGCCTCCCGGGCCGTCTTCATCCTACTATGCACCTGTCAGCCCCTCCGATTCATCCTTGACTCGCCTGAAATGTTCTCTGCTCAGAAACACCTGCCAGAGAGTGCCTCTAGTCCAAAGCAGTCCCAGCCCTGATCGTCACCCTCATGCCTAATGGGTTTCCTGTGGAGCCATCATTGCCACGTGTGGTGACACTCTGTTGGTCTGGGATCTCTTGTACCATCTGTCTCCTCAACTCAACTGTGATCTTCAGGAGAGCAGAGGTCACCTCAGCCTCATTTCTGCACTTCAAGCCCTGGCACAGTACCTGGCCAATGAAGGACACAGGAAACAGGTTTGCCTCAAAGCAGCTCACCTACTATAAAGCAACATAAATCCCCAACCGGTCAGGGCTTTTGTTTCACCTTCTGCAATGGCAGCCCTTGAGCTGAAGGAGAAGAAAGGTTTTGCCCTCCTCCACCAAGCTCACAATATTTTTTGTTTGTTTTTGGTTTTGTTTTTGAGACAGAGTCTCATTCTGTCACCCAGGCTGGAGTGCAGTGGTGCAATCTTGGCTCATTTCAATCTCTGCCTCCCAGATTCAAGGGATTCTCCTGCCTTAGCCTCCCAAGGAGCTGGGATTACAGGTGCACACTGCCACGCCCAGCTAATTTTTGTATTTTTAGTAGAGGTAGGGGTTCACCATGTTGGCCAGGCTGGTCTCAAACTCTTGACCTCAGGTGATCTGCCTGCCTCAGCCTCCCAAAGTGCCGGGATTACAGGCATGAGCCACCGCACCTGGTTCCAAGCTCAAATTCTTTCCCCTGCAATTAATCCGTGCCTCCCCCTGCAAGGTAGCCACCCTCACCTGATCCGGCAGGAAGACCTGTGTTTGCTCCCAGCCCACAGAAATGTCCCACCTGTTGGTCAGGGTTCTTCCTGCCAAGGAGGTACGGCTTCCCCTTGTCACCTAAGCGTCCCCTTATCTAAGTGTAAGATGGCGATAAGCCTGGTGCTCTGAGAAACCCAGGTGTGACTGTCAGATGGTCCCTGGGACTCCTCTGCCAGAGTGAGCCTGGGCTCCAATGACGGCCCAGAACTTTAGCTCCCATTACCTCGTGAATTCCCCACCCTGTGTGCTGCGGAGTGGAAGATGGCAAGCAACACTCACAGCATAGTTTATATTCCTTTAATTTTTCTGTTTTCAACTAGAAAAGTAATATGTACTTACTGTAACAAGCAAGACAATACTTTTAAAAGGTGAGTAAAAGCAAATATAATTATTTGCACTATCCCACTGAATTACCACTATCTCAAGAATACCAAGGGCATGCAGGCATATGCCTATATCCATGTATAATATATAAAGAATAAGCAGAGTGTGGTGTCTCACGCCTGTAATCCCAGCACTTTGGGAGGCCAAAGAAGGTGGATCACCTCAGGTCAGGAGTTCGAGACCAGCCTAGCCAACATGGTGAAACCTTGTCTTTACTAAAAATACAAAAATTAGCCAGGCATGGTGACACGCACCTATAATCCCAGCTACTTGGAAGGCTGAGGCAGAAAAATCGCTTGAACCCGGGAGGCAGAGGTTGCAGTGAGCTGAGATCATGCCCCTGCACTCCAGCCTGGGCAATAGAGCAAGACTCCACCTCAAATAATAATAATAAAATAAAATACATATCTAATATGTTATATAGCATATATATATACTACACATATCTTATGTATCATTTTACATAAGTGGGATCATATACTTGCTGGGGAAATTTTAGTGCTATATTTTGTCTTTATTGAATTACCTATTTTGCATGCCTTTTGTGTGTCCTCTGGGGACTCATTGGAAAGCACAGGCATCCTGTGGCCATGGGACCACACCTGACTTTGGTGGCACTGTTTCCCTGTCTGTTTTTGAACACACCTGCTGCCCTGGTTATACTGGTTACACTGGCCTACTGGTGAGTCTTCAGAGAAGTGGCATTGCCATTTTTTTTCTCTTCTCCATTGGTGGTTTTGGGACATCTGAGATGTCTCCTGCTCCCACTCGGTCTCTTTTATTTTCTGCAGTTCCTCTGGCCTGTCTTGTTCCCTGCTCTTTCTCACTGGCTCTCATTTCCAGCTGCCAGTCCCTGTATTGCTTCTGACTTTATCCATTTCCAGAGACCTTCCCAAAGTCACAAATCTCTTGGCCAAAGGCCTCTTTTCCTTTCTGTACAGGTCCCTCTCCCTATCCCTCCTCCAACAAATCTTACCCAAGCCCTCACCCAGTACTCAGCTCATTGGTCAGTAGAGACCATTCCTCCTGACCCTTCCCCTGCCAGGTCACACATTTGATCAATACATTTGTGTACTGCTTTGTAGATTTCAAACATATTCAAATAGCTTCCTTCAACAAATTCTTAGCCCTATGAAACAGAAAGGGGTAAGTATACTGCCTCCCCAAATATATAGGTCTTAAAGGACATTTATTGACAATTTGCAAAGAAGACATTTAAATGACCAGACTTTTTAAAAACTCAGTTTCACTATTAGTAAAAGAAATGCAAAGTATAAGAACACTGATATACTTTTTGCCTGTGAAATTAGAAACTATTTAAAAGAATGATAATACTCACCATTTGGCAAAAGAGGAGAGTGGTGGTATGCTAGATTTTTGCAAGCAGGAATGACAATTGGTGGCACCTCTTCGATTAATACCTTGCCAATGCATATTAAATTAGAAAACCATGGCACCAGGCAATTTCTCTTATAGAAATTTATCCCAAGGAAATAAAGTTATGCAAAACATTTTAGCTACAAGTATATGTTAATATGCAACTAAGTTGAAGTACAGTCATGCAATGAAATGCTCTAAAAATTTTTTTAATGATAATATGGAAGAATATATAATATGCAAAATATATATGTATTCATATATGTATTACATATATAATTGTATAATATATATTCATATATATAATATACAGAACTCTTGACAGTATCATTGCATAATATTTTTATTCATTATATATTTAATATAATGAATAAAAATATAGAATGATACATACTGTCATTATATATATATTAAATATATAATGAATATTCAGTATATATTTAATATAAGGAATAAAAATATTATACAATGATACATACTGTCGAGTTCCGTATATTTTATATATATACATATATATACATATATATATATGTGTATATATATATATATGAATATAGGTATCATGCACTCCAAAATGGCAAGGAAGGTTATCTCTAAGGGATAGCATTACAGGTGATTTAGATTTTCTAAATTTTGTTTTTCTCTCTTTCTAAGTTATTTTCAATAATCACATACACTTTTGTAAAAAGAAACACAAGAAAATTATAACATTAAAAAATTATCCTCATCTAAATGGAACCAGTTCTACATTTGGTTCTTTAATCTGTTCACTCATTCATCCAACACATATTTATTCAATTCCTACTATACACAAAGCACTCTGCTAGGTGAAAGGGGTATAGCTATTAAAATATTTTAAAAATTAAAAAAAAGAAAAAGAACTGGTGTCTGCCCTGGAAAAGGGGTTCTTGGTAACTGAAAGAAAGCCGGCAGAGCTCATTGGGTGTTAGTCTTCCCTAAATTGAAGAAATGGCCTCGGAGGATATCAGTGCATCCAGTCATGCTTGGGAGGGATGTGGCATTGGAGCTGGACCTGAAAAAGTGGTTTCTGAGGGAGGGCTGGGAGTGGAAAATGGAAAGAATACATGAGAACGAGAATCGCCCTCACTCTGAGTGCTCCCAGCTACTGTGTCTCCTGGCAGCTGGAGACAAATGGTTGGAGTGGCCTGACAATGGCAGAAATGGTTTCATGGGTTGCATAACTTCAGATGTTAATCAGAAGGCCCAAAATGATTCCTATTTTAGATAAGTGACTAGTGAAAATTCAATAAAATTCAACAAAATGCAACAAAATGCAGTCCCTCTGAGTCTGCATTTTCAATAAGCATTCAGCCTCCTACTGTCATTAGATGGCACTCCCCTTTAACTGCGAGGATTGAAATCTCCCACACACATCAATCAATTTTCCCAGCAAGGAAGCCACCCCCAGGAAGTGTGGCACTTGGCACAGTCTGCAAGAAGTCCTTACAGCCTCTAGGGTACCATTTTGTTACCCCATAGGATCATTGTCATATTCCAAATTAACTCAAGTCATCTGCTTTGAGTTGTTTTTACCATAAATGATGAAAAATTTTTGTTGATTCTTTTCCAAAAGGCCATTTGTGACCAGTGGCCATTTGGAGATCTGACTGGGGCTTGGGGGGGGGACCACAATGAATGAAGCAGCCCTCTTGAGGATTGAACCCATGACCTCATTAGCACAAGGTTCTAATCAACAGAGCCACCAGGCACATACCTCATTTAAGACACTGAGGCAGTAATTTGCTAAATGTTAATTCTTAGATTAACTACAGATGAGTAGAGTTCCTAGGGGGAAGAAATAAGAGAGATTTGTTCATTCTTGAAGGGAAATTTAGGTCATCAGTTTTTGATCCCTTTGGTTAGTTTTATGGTATAATTCCAGAATTTTAAGATGATGTCCATCTGGGTCTATACCTCCATGATTTTTTTTAAATCAATATCTTGGTCAGGAGACTTTCAAAGAAAATGCAAATCGTGCCACTTCTGTACTCGCAAAACACCACACCATGATCTTCGATGGATACCTCTACAGTTTGTATCTCATGTACAACACAAGTGGCAAAATAAAGAAATGAGATTCATATCTGAGTCAGAGATGGTCCTTCCAGATCAGGAAGGGCTGGGCTCCATTACCACTACCCCTCAAAATCTTAAGTCCTATGGATGAAAGATCCCCCTCCATGGGGAAGGGGAGCCCCAACCTCCAGACCTTTCTCAAGGCATGCAGGAACCCAACCCACTCGCCTTCTTACCTTATTCGCCAGCCAGTCCCTGAGAAGCCAGTTTAACAAACAGCAAATATGGCTTGAAACAAAGTTTTGACACTGACTTGGTATCTCGTGCTCATATTACGTTTCTATGAATATTCCACTGACTTCAACTCTGAAGAAAAGTTTCCGCTCCAAGGCTACATTTAACATTCAGACTATTTCAACTTCAGTTGCTCCCACCCCAACAGCGATCTTTGAAACTGATATGGTCCTGAAAGAAGCCAGAATAACTTTGTAGAAATGTTAATAATAATGGGCTAGGTTCCCAGTCTTTCTTTGTAATCTTGTGGAAGAAGTTCTGTGAGAAAGCACCCTGGGAATTGAATTGAGTGTGTGCCCACACTAGCTTTTCCATGGAAAGCCTGCTTGAAATGCATGGTTGTTTTGCAAGAGCATTTCTACCAAGTGGAGGAGAATGGGAATGGAGCCTTGCATTTGTCACCTTTCATCCCAAGAGCTTTAAGATCACAGTGAAATACCCAGGCTGCTGCCTGTTGTAAGAGAGGTCCCCTATATTTGGTGGCAAGACCCAGTCGCGAATGTCAGGAGTATACCATTCTGCCACTGCCGGTTAGGGGCCGGTGGGAAAGCTAGGTATCCTCTCTGAGTTGTCAATTTCCTCACCTCCAAAGTGATGGTAATTGTAGTTACTACAAAATAGGATTTCTGTGTCCACACAAAATAGTGGACATTTAGCTTATCACCTGGAACATAGCACTTAGTAAGCACTCATTAAAACTTAACTATTTCTGTTGCTGCTATCTGCCTTCTGAGCCATAGCCATGTCAGTGTAATGGTTTGCATTCCAAATATCCCTTCCTTTATAAATCCAAAATAGGCACTACAGTTGTACATCCACCAAGAAGATTCTAATGGTAAGCTGAATACCAGCAAGCTTTAATAGTATGCTCTGATCAGAGTAGCTAAGAGGGAGCAACATAAAATGAAAAGAGCTATCTAGCCCTGATTTCTAAATAATGCCTTTAAAAATGTTTTCTTATGAAATGCATTGTAAAATGGCATAAGGAACTTTCCAAACTCGCAAGACCAAAATATATGGTCTTAAAATCACAATACTCCACAACACAACAAATTTTTAGCCAACCTAGATTCACAGGAAGTTCAAATTCTGAATAGATTTAAAAAAAAAAAAAACTCCACTAATTCAAATAATCAAACCAAGTACATTTTTTTCCAAGTACATTTTTATCTAAAAATACCATCTGAGGCAACCCTATTTTATAGTCAAGAAACACTAGCATTTAGTAAGCTACAATGTCGAACTTCTATTCAAGTTGAAGTTGACAGTTAGGAGCTAAATAAATAGAAACTAAACTTCAGAATAGTATCTATCTTATAGTTACGGGCTCAATTGCTACTTTAATCTCCTGCAGAGACAGCTATTAGTTCAATAAAATAAATATTTTTAATTTCCTCTACACATTTCCTCAAACCACGCCAATGTACTTATCTATGGCTCAGTTAAAGAGTTTGGTTAAGCAGCCTCCACTTACTTAAAAGACAGTGTTTGATTTTCCTAAGAAATGGAGAAATGGATGTGGGTGCTCGTTGTTTTAATGCACTGAGCCCTTAATCACTTCCAGTTCTGATTCATCAGAAAAGTTGTACTCTTGAGGGTTTGGGGGCTTTTTTGGCCACTAAATATTGCCTTTCATTTTGAGATATTTATTCCTTGCCAGAAAATGATACTGTATTTTTTTCCCTAATGATGAAGGATGAAAGATGGAGCAAATTCCATTTGGTGATTATTGGACCACAGAATCACAAACTGATTCAGAAAACAAATCCCCAAAAGGAAAATAAATGTATTATGTGAGATGGGAGCATGGGATTCTTGGCAAATATTCAACTGCAGCCAGGATTGGTAATTTAATAGCATCCTTGTCTTATTAATATTTGAAGGGGGGAGGGTAAAGCTCTAGGGCTTTTACCCATGGGCCAGAATCTCCCTATCTTCACCTCTCTGCTACTGCCCTAGCCTGCATGGATGTTAGAGATGCAAATGCCTAGAAGCCTTGCTAAGGGTTGCTAAAACTGCACAGGCCATAGCAGGGGTCCAAGATGCCATCACTCCTCATATAAGCCAGAGGAAACAACACAACCTTAACCTCTACAGCTAAATGGGCAACGGGAATGACCTCCAAGACCACTCTGAGCACTGCTCCCAGACGCCTGGAGCATCAGACCCAAATCAAAGACAGGTGAATTCATAACGTGACATCTGCCAAAGACGATTCCACCAAATCACGCCAATTTGGTAAACGTGTCACTCTACTTGCAAGCGGTCTTTCTAGCTTCCCCTTGCTGATTGGCAGAGTTTGGCAGAACAAAAAAGCCCTTCCTTTGGAAATCCTGGCCACATCTTTAGCCTGCAAAGGGACACCCCCAAGTGGTTTAGATAGGAAAGGAATTAGAAGTCAGTGCTGCAGTACACAGAACCCCTGCATGTTATGAAGTGTAGCATTTTTGAGCTTTGGTTCTCTTTCAAGTTTAAAGGAAGAGAGAAGAATACTGAAAAATGAAAAACAGAATGAGAAAGACAAGTTTAGTTTAAGCCCAGTCCCTAAGACAGTTCTGAATTGCCAATTTTCTGCCATAAACATTTTTAATTATTGGATTATAAAATGTGTAGAAAAAACAAATTTAATTGCTAAAAAATCTTACCTAATGTTATGGTCCCATGGTGGTCTGAAAAGAAATATTATATGGGTCACACGAGTGTGTGATAGATGATAGTATTAGTGGTGATGGTGATGGTGGCAGTAGTGAGGGTAGCAGTGACAGTGGTGATATGCTGGTAGTGGTGGTGATGGTGATGGTGGTGATGGTGGTTGTGGTAATGGTGGTGGTGGTGCTGGTGGTGGTAATGGTGGTGGTGATGATGGTGGTGGTGG
>NW_016107446.1:438585-495703 GCF_001604975.1 Cebus imitator
GGTGGGGGTGATGATGGTTGATGGTGGGGTGACAGTGGGGGTGACGGTGGTGACAGTGGGGGTGACGGTGGTGACGGTGGGGGTGATGACGGTAGGGTGGTGGTAATGGTGGTGGTGGTGATGGTGATGGTGATGGCAGTGGTGGTGTTAATGGTGGTGGTAGTGGTGATGGTGGTGATGGTGATGGTGGGATGGTGGTGGTAATGGTGGTGGTGGTGATGGTGATGGTGATGGCAGTGGTGGTGTTAATGGTGGTGGTAGTGGTGATGGTGGTGATGGTGATGGTGATGGTGATGGTGGGATGGTGGTGGTAATGGTGGTGGTGGTGGTGGTGGTGATGGTGGTGGTGACAGTGAAGATGGTGATGGTAATAATGTTGGTAGTGGTGGTGGGGATAATGGTGGTGATGGCTGTGATGGTGGCCTTCAAATCCCAAAATATAAATTAAAGACTTTAACTGAAATGTTGGAGACTTGAGGAATCTACTCTACCTATCTTCTCTGAGTCTTAATTCCTATCCCTCAAATGTTTATTAATCTGATCACAATACGTTGTTCTTTGATTAAAACTCGAAAGCACATTTGAAAGAAAAATAAGTGAAGTTAACGCAACTTCTTAAGGGATATATTTCTCTCCATGCACAAGTTTTCGATTTATTATTATTTCCATCACAGTCCTTGTCACTGAAAGGATTTCAAAGTATCAAAAGTCCTTGATGCTGCTTATTATAAAATTCCAAGAATATAGGAGTTCTAATTCATGGAGACAATTGTGAAGCTATGTGACAACACTTTTTTCTACCAATGTAGAAATGTCTGGGGCAGAGAAATTCATGCTAGCAGCATTAATTATCATAAACACAGAGAAATCCCTTCCCTGTGCAGTTATGTCTAACAGATGATGTGGTAGTCATAGGGCAGTTTCCCAGCTGCTTTGCAGTTAGGCATGGTTATGTGACTTTCTTTGGCCAATAAGAATAGAAGGGACAGGTGTCACTACTGGATAGAGGCTTTAGGAGCCAGGGTGAGCCTCACCATGTTGCCTTCCTCTGGTTATGGTATATGTGGAAGCAGGTGGAGAGGGGACCTCTATCACCCTGGGTTTCTAAGTGTCTATGACAGATAAGCCTCCTCCCAACCCATAATGGATGTGCATTGAGAGAAAAAAATAAACTCTTGCTGTTTTAAGCCACTGTGATTTTGGTGGTTCTTTTCTACCATATCATAACCTACCCTATCCTAACAGATACAGATGGCAAAGAGCCAAAACAAGAAAGTTAGAAGTCACCTGTGATCACATTGGGGAAAAAGGGATCTACATATCTCCTGTAATAAACCAAACCCTCAAGCTTTCTGTTATCCAATCACCAATTCCAAGACATTTAATCGTTCTCCAGTGAAGGTCAATTCTGGACAAAAAGTACCTAGGAAAAACGTACTCCATGACCTGCAAGGAACTGAAAGTCACTCACGTACACAAGCTCTGTGATAATTTGGAGATCTCTTTTGGCTGAGTTCTATTTCAGACAATAAACCACCCTCTTACCATTATCCAGGCAAACAGGCACAGATCTCCTTATCATTTTCAGAACCGTTCATTTCAAAACTGCACTGCTGAAGGTATAAGCCTCCTTAAAGAACCCTGCTTTTAAGAAAACCAAATCTCATAAAAGTTAGTATATTTCCACATTCAAAGTGGGGCAGCAAATGTGAAAAGCCCATCTGTGCCCACCCTCCCCTCCACCCCACAAACTCTACCACCACCCAGAGCTGTAGCTGGGCATGAAAAATCTAACACATGCAAAGTACAGAGGCTCTTTGAAAATTTGGTCCAGTGTGTCTTACATGTGAGTTGCAGCCTTACAGAGTCTTGCCAAAAACAACAAAGAGGAAAGAAAAGGAAAGGTTTTCTTTTCTCCGGACTTGGGAATGAAACATAAAACTCTTCTTTTCTGCAAGGCTGAATGGCCCCAATTTTCCACACTCAGGATGAGCTCTTACCAGCCATTACCTTCATAATATCCCAGTGGTTTTTTAGTGGGCATTTCTTTCCTCCCAAATGAATTGCATGGCAGCAGCGGCCCAAAGAGATGCCCCAGCTCCCTACTGAGAAGCCTGTGGCCTTCACACATCCTCAGGGTTGTTGTGACAATGAAATGAAATGGATGACATGAGTGGGCTTTCAGATACCCAGAGTGATAACGTTACTGGTATTATTTCTACCCTTCCTAGCTTCTGCTGCATCTACCGTGTCTATTGTGTCTAACTTGTACAGTGTTAGGTTTTCTGAGGTCTCTACCCAGATAAGAACATACAGGATTACAGAGTTACTGGTTCTAAGTGCAAAATTCCACAAAACACTATGAGGGGATCATTAGTGAGTCCACGAATGCAGAGAGGTGCAGAGAATTAAGTGGTTTGCCACGGTGTCACAAACAGTGGCAAGCAGAGAGCCCCTGTTTCATCACTGTCTGAGTGCCCAGAGACACACAAGATACCAACACACACGATGCCAACCTCCTATCTAAATAGTCTTCCTACTCCCAGGCAAGTCTGTTCCAAAAAAAGAAAAAAATGGCTGTGAAGATGTCACCTATTCGATTACTGAGAACGTACTACGCTCCTGGGTTCAGCTGGCAAGGCACTCTAAACGTAAATTTTCTTAGATGTGACCAAAGCCTACCTTACAAAGAAAGAGTGAAACAGGCAAGTGAGGAAGAAGAGATGACCTCTGCTTAGGAAGACAAGGCAAGACTGAGCAACTGTGGAGAAGAAATTCAGGAACAACTACAATTAGTTAGATAATGAAAACTGTATAAAAAATGTTTTGTCCATCAACATCGGTTTGAAATTTCCAATGGCTTCATATAGAAATCTCTATTGGCAGAGCACTACGAACAATAACTATAGAAGCAAAAAGAACAGGGAGACACTAGGGCACCATGGACAAAGGATAATCAGTAGATGCTTAAGAAATATTGAGAAGGGGCTGGGCACAGTGGCCTATGCCTGTAATCCTAGCACTCTGGGAGGCCGAGGCAGGCGGATCACAAAGTCAGGAGTTCAACACCAGCCTGGCCAACATGGTGAGACCCTGTCTCTAGTAAAAAAAAAAAAAAAAAAAAAAAAAATTAGCCAGGTGTGGGGCACATGCCTGTAATCTCAGCTACTCTGCAGACTGAGGCAGAGGAATTGCTTGAACCTAGGAAGCAGAGGTTTCAAAGACCCAAGATTGTGCCACTGCACTCCAGCCTGGGAGACAGAGCAATACTCAACTTGGAAAAAAAAAAATCAAGAAATATGGAGAAGAAAAATTTCGAGAAGAAATTCTAGCAATATCACTGGAAGGAAGGGAACCAAAGAGTGAAGCAAAGAAGGAAAAGCATGGAAATAGAAGATTCGTTTTCAATGTGAAGAGGGAAAAAGGACAAAAGGGAAGAAAATCCAAGGAGCAAAAAGCAATAAACCAAAACTGAGAAGCCAGAAGGAGTCAACATTATTTCTGCAAAAAGTAAATAAATACTATCTCCTTACAAAACAAGTTGAAATCAGCATCAGAGGCACCAGAAAAACCACCAATGACCAGCTCATGTGACTCAGGTTATGAATGCTGATAAATATATTAGCTACTTAAAAAGCTGTGACCAAAATAAAAGAAAGGAAAGCCTTTCATTATTCAAAACACATGTGGGTTTCTAAAAAATATTTTTGTTGTAAGCCTCCAGATTTTTACTGAAGTCCTTTTCTCCTTTTATTTTCCTACTATATATTCCCAAAAAAGTTACATTTTAATCTCAAATAATTACAAAAGATGTTCTGTGACATCTTTGCAAATGGCATCACAAGAAATTCTTCATTTCAGGAGCTACATCCATATTCCTTTACAGCAATCTCTGATTTTGATCTATCTACTAGAATGATCCAATTCATTTTTTAAAATTTAGAACTACTTAATTCGTTTACTGAGTTAACTGGTTCACCAACTTAGCTGGAATTTATAGCTGAATATATCATTCATTTCAGTCCAAATGGGCCAGCCATTTAAGCATACAGACACATAATGTGCTTTCTTCAATATTAATTAATTCGCACTGCTTCCTCACAGCGGATTATTGGCAAAATGGCTTTTCTTAAGATCTGGATCTACAATATGAACATTCATTATTGCACTCACCAACCCATAAATTCCCAAAGTTAGAGGGATAATTCTGTAGCTCATGTATTTTCTTATGGAGAATTATACCTTTAAGAGAACATTTCCTGATCTCCTTTAGTAATTATTTCCATCAGCAAAATCTTCCTATTGACAATATGATGAAAACAGGAAATTTGAGAACTTGTATATTATTCTTAGAACAACTAGTCAAAAAAAGGAATTGTTCCTACATTTAAAATAACATTTTCCATCCCTAAACAAAAATAGTTTACTGAAACTGTTACCTCATTTTTGTAACGCTGTGGTCATATTTTCTAAATAGTATCTGTAGAAGAATCATTTAGAGTTCTGGTCTCAAAGATTTTGCTGGAGAAGAGTAAGGTGACAGAATATTTAATTTTTTTTTTCATTCAGACTGGCTGTTTCATATTTACTTAGCAAAACTGCCCTGGAATTCACATAAATAATTAATTAATTAAATAACTATCAAAGTTCATAAGACATGAAAAGTATTTCCTGGGCAAATCCCAAAGTAGATATCTGAGTTTAAGGATCTCAATTCACACCTATGCAAATACATAACGTCTCCAAGGTAAAGTTCCATCCCCAGTTCTGAATCATAATATTCAACCAAAAAATTTATCACGATACACAAATGATGTTTTCAAATTAAAATAATTCAGTGCAGCAGGGAATACCAGGGCCTTAGCAAAGGACTCGGAAACGGCTAAATAAGGTGCATAGCAAAAGAGTATGTGTCTGAAATCTTTTGTTTGTTTTTCTATATCACCTTGCATTTCATGGGATGTCTTATGATCTCCAGCTGTGGCAGAACAACACTGAGTCACTGTGAAAGTAATAACACTTTTGACTTATAAAGCAGATTTTTCTAAGGAGGTTTTGATACACTTATTTCATTTCTTCTTCCAAAGACTTTATGCTACTGACGTCAAATGGTATTACCCTTGTGTATACGCATGTGGATAAAGAGATATTGTTGACTGACAGGGTCATGGTTAAACCTACGCGAGCTAACATTATTGATGGCATGCCATTCCACTTTATTGTGGATGCTTTATCAATGATATGCTCAAAAAGCTTCCTAACCCAAGAATATTCCTAGGTGAAAGGCCGAAGTGCAGTTTACCCAAGGACAGATGAGTTGCACACACGTTGACTGCCAAACAGGAGAAACTCTGCTGGGGTGGCTGGAGAGAAACAAAGAGGGACAGGACCTAGAGCTCTCACGGGACAGGTCATTTCACATCTCTCCTAATGGAGACAAAATGGCATCAAAAGTCAGCATTCTTTTATTGCCTCTCCTACCAAAGATGAAAACACAGTATCATTAGTCAAATTTACTCTGAACTTCCACCTTCTCAGGTTGAGTCAATGTATCTTTCCATCAAGGTCAATAATGTAAGAGGCAGATTGGTAACTGAATTGCTTAAGGAAAAATTCAGGGCAGAATGTATTTCTAGTTGTGACAATGCTTTGGAGCATTCGAGATATGGTCCTTTGGGGGAAAAAAGTACATATTGGCCGGGCATGGTGGCTCATGCCTGTAATCCCAGCACTTTGGAAGGCCAAGGCAGGAGGATCACGAGGTCAAGAGATCAAGATCATCCTGGCCAACATGGTGAAATCCTGTCTCTACTAAAAATACAAAAATTAGCTCGGCATGATGGCATGTGCCTGTAGTCCCAGCTACTTGGGAGGGTTAGGCAGGAGAATCGCTTGAACCCAGGGCAGGGTGGGTGCGGGGGTGCAGGGGTTGCAGTGCGCCAAGATCATGCCACTGCTCCAGCCTGGCGACAGCAAGACTCCCTCTCAAAAAAAAAAAAAAAAGGTACATATTAGCTCTGTTTTGTTTTGTTTCGTTTGTTTTGAGACAGAGTCTCACTCTGTCACGCAGTCTGGAATGCGGTGGTGCGATCTCGGGTTACTGCAACCTCCACCTCCCTGGGTCAAGCGATTCTCCTGCCTCAGCCTCCTGAGTAGCAGGGTACTACAGGTGCACACGCCATCACACTGGCTCATTTTTGTATTTTTAGTAGAGACGGGGGTTTCACCATGTTGACCAAGCTGGTCTCGAACTCCTGACCGCAAGTGATCCGCTTGCCTCGGCCTCCCAATACAAGCATGAGTCACCATACTCAGCCTCATTTTAGCTCTTTATTCTGTTTCCTTCCTCACTGAAATTTGGTTTGTGCTATTTCAATCCTTAATCATATTTTTTATCATTTTAATTTGTCATGAAAAGTTCTGTCAATCATTAGAAATATAAATTGGTAATAAATAAATAGATCGATAATTAAAAAAAAAAAAAAAAAAACCTCAACATCCCCAGGCTCCCAAGGTTCATCAGTATAAGTTGCAATATGTGTGATTTAAGTTGGACTTCATAGAAAGTTCATGACTGCAGACCCCTTAGCCCTATGGGACCCCTTCAGACCGTTCTTTCTGAAAAGTAGTCTCCTTGGGGGCTTAAACTCAAAAAGGTACCACCCCTTATTATATTGAAAGAGTTTTGATAAATCTGCAATATCATTAGACATCTGGGGAGAGGGTGAAGGAAAGAATTGTGGGGTGAGAGCCTGCCTCTGAAGTTAGAATCAGGTTTGTAGCATGCATGTGAAATTAGTCCACACAAACAACTACCACACAGACATGAAGGATTGTAAGGGTGAGAATCTTTTCAATTAATATCTCTCAAGTTAAGAATTTTTGCACAATAGATCATATCAGCATTGGAGGTTGGGTCTATATGGCACCCTAATAACTAAGGTGAGAAACTTGGAAAGCCTTCCAGATGTTGGAGCTACACCATGCCAAACATACAACAAGGTAGAAGTATCTCATAGCCTGACGCCAGCAGGGCCCATCAGAACAATATTCTACTTTATAAAGGTGGGTGCCGCCTGCCTGGCCATATCACCAAAGCTTGCTGAGGTGCTGACATTCCCTGGAGGATAACTGGAGATTCCCTGGCCACTGTTGCTATTCTTCATTTGCTCCTCTGAGGAATTCTCTCTGACCTCTGGGGTTGAAATATCAAGCTGAACCTTTTGGAATGTATCATAAGCCTGGCATCTGTGTTCAGCAGTAGAGCCTCTGAATTCAAAACAGGGCTGTTTCCTGGCTCAGAATTCCAGCTCCAAATTCCTCGGGCTCAGAACTGATGGGAAAACAGATCTTCAGCATTCTTCTGATTTAGAAATCGTTCAGATAAGAAATTGACAGATAAGAAATTGACAAGGAGATACAAAATCCTTAATTTACATAGCTGTCTCTTTTTTTCTTCTCCATGGTAAAGAACAGAGCGTCCTTAACCTTGATTTTCTCACGTCTTTCAGTTTAAAGCACAGCCCATAACATTAATTAAAGTGTGTGTGAGCTGGAGGGTAGTTATATTTCATATGCCATACCACATGGCATTCTAGAAGAGCTGTATGATTTTTAGGTGTGCTTTTTTTTCCCCAACTTGATACATATGTAGTTCTACAATTATTCAGCATAACCTCTCCCATACTCCCACCCAAGACCTCCACAATTTCAATGTTAAAATAAATGCAGTCCCAAAGAACAAACGCTGAGGGCACTGGTGGTTTAAGATTTAGGTAGATGAAGGTAAATTTCTGACTCAGAGCTCCAGAATGCTGAAGTTGGAAATCACACTGAGATTATCAGATTTTAATACTGGTAAGCTACAGAAATTTAGAGACGAGGCTTACGGAAGGTAGGTGGCTTATGTACTTCAGGGTGAAACAACTCATCAGGAGTAACCCTAGATATTTCTCATAACTCCAAGTTTTAGGCCATAAACCACTTCAGGATATTGTTGTAAGTTAAATAAAAATCATATACACATATACATACAATGCTCCCATATAAACTCAGGGGGCTCATAGAACCCCTGATGCCCGTCTTTAAATGTTTAAGGAGTCCCTGATCTCCAGGTTAAGAACTCCTGCACCTGAATAAGACGCAGTTTTTCTAAATATGAAGTGCTACTTTTAATCCCTTTGAGAACTTACCACCTCTAGCATATAAACTTAGATTTAATGATGTAATCTATAAAATTCAAAGGAAAAGCAATTCCAACAACTCAAATAGATGATTTAATCCCGAATCAATACTTCCATATTTTTAACATGTGTCAAGGAAAAAATGTGCAAGAGAAATTTAAACCTACATGTATTTTATCACCAATTTCACATATGGACATGGAATATCTTTTCTCCTAATACGGAGATGGCTCAGCAGTATTTAAATGATTCCTTATTCCAAGTCATATAAATATGCACCAGATGTATCTTTTGTAAATGTTATGTTTTTCAACTTCTCAGCATTTGCAAGTAGTTGAAAGCTATGTCAAGCATGCTTTAATGGGGCATAAAAGTGTATTGTATTCAAAGAGATGGCACAGCTCTGTAATAGGTGAAAATACAAATGTTGTCAATGGACACATTTTCATTTTATTGATTTACACTGCATAATGGAATGCCCTGTATTCTTCTTTACATGCAAGTTCTATAACAATTGAAATATATGTAAAAATATAACTAGATATAAAAAATCATGCTTACATTAATGGATTCTCTAGATGACAGAAAATTCAAAACACAGAATTTTATAACTAGAAGGCAACTTAAAGATCAACTAAATCCTATACGTTTATTTTACAGATGAGAAAACTGAAACCAAGAGAGTTATGAGAGGCAACCAAGTCACCAGGCTGGTTGTGGCAGAGGACACATGAATTTTTATACCCCTAAATATAAGGAATCTCTCTGAGGTCTTCATATTATCTGCCTCTTGACTACCTAAACAAAAAACAGAGAAGGCAATAAAACATATATCATTTATTGATTTCCTGGGATTTACCGGGAAGCAGCAGAACATGACCTACGTTTTGAAAAGTATCAAATTATCTTATAGGAAGTAAGTATAGAAAGTAAAATGCCAAGTGCTAGCATTAAACATCGTGGAAGAATGTCGTAAAGCCTTTCTGCAATGTAAAATTCCAACAGACTTCAAGATTAGCTTTTTTATTGTGAATACAAAAGATGTCAGGGCAAATTCCCCTGTGAACATTTTTCTTTGGGGTTAAAGGTATCAAAGATGTTTAGGAAATATTTTCAAGTAACACTTAATGGATAGTTCATCTTGAAAACAATGTCTTTTTTCCTTTTTTTAGGTAGACGTTAACATAGATTATTGTAAAGCGATTTACAATCGCTCGTTGTAAGGCTTTTTTTAAAACTTTTTTTTTTTTTTTTTTTTTTTTTTACTGTGGAGAAAAAAACTCAATCTCATGCCATTTTCTGTGGCTGTGGACATCTCTAAGCACTTAAGCACCTATGGACATACAGTAGCGGATGCTCACTTTACGCTGGCTCCCTTTTCCCAACTTCGTTTCTTACTGACATGCATTTTTATAAACTGCCTCACATTATTCCTTGGAATGAGGCAGAATATTAATTAATTAATTAGGTGAAAGTCATTTTCTAAAAGCCAAGTAACTTTTTCACCTCAACCTTTATGAATAAGGCTTTGCCCTTTGGGGTCCAGCAACAGCAATGAAGATTTCATTTAAAATAAAATCATTACTGAAGTTTTTTCAAACTTTATGTCTTTGTTGCCATGAGTGGAGTACCCATATCTCAGAGTTCCCTAGCTGATTATATGTCCTCATAGGCCCAAAGCAAAGGCACATATTTTTTCTCTTGCCAAGAACCAGCATTCACATGTTCTGCTTGCTTTCTGGTCAATGTACAGAGAAGCAGTCACCAGGATCCCAGATCTCCCTCAAGGGGCAGTGCCTGGCTTAGAGTCTGGCCTCCCTGATTGATGCTTGGTGCGCCTGAAACAGCGTCATTGTTTCTCCAACAATGCCAAGGCCAATGAGAACGTTTGGATGGTAGCCCTGCCTGTGTGCAGTGAGGCGTCCACACAGTCCCCTTCTAAGTTGTGCATGAGCTGAACACAGTGACGAGCAAAAAACCAAACCAGCCCTCAGCACTCACTGGGTGTCCCTCGAACCTAGAAACAGGGATAAGCTCCTGAGTCAATAGTCAACATTGTGATTAGGAACACTGCTTCCCATTAATAGCTTTTTCTTCCCTAGGATGCTCATACACAGAGAAGCAGACATACTCCTATACATAGATTTAGCACAAGAAAGTTTAAAGAGGCACACACATGCATTTTCTGAGTACCCTCTCATAATGCACTGTGCTTCATTGTAAGTGGAGCATCCAAACCAAATTGTAATCTTCATTTCAGGTTGCTATGTCCAGCCTTATTCTGTTCTCATCCACATGAAGGGCTGGGAGATGTGGCAAAGAGTGCAGTCATGGTGTGTGAGGAGGCCTTGGGAGCCTTGACCATCTTTTGTTTGCGTGGGAGACAGAGTTGGGGAGAGGGCGGGGGATGCATTCACTAAATGCCACAGAACCGCTTTGCAAGCCAGCACACACTAGACCCTAAAGGGGCAATGTTTGGGGAACTCCCAGAAACATAGAAAGCAGCAGTGTCCCCCAGAGTTCAAAAGACTCAAGTTCAAGACTCAAGAGAAAAGACTGAAGTTCAAAACCCGGTGCCACCATTATGTGACCTTAGGTGGGTGCCTCAGGCCCACAGGCCTCAGCGGGCTCATCAGCCTAGATACAAATGATCCTTCAGAGGGCTTTCGGGGCTTAAATAAGACAATATGAAACCTGAAGGTCATGTTTCAATACCTGGTACATGGTAAGTCTTTAGCAAAATTTTATCGTCATTATTATTATTACTGTCGCCATCAGCATTGTTGTTATGGAAATTCTCCTTTGAGCTATTATGCTTGGAAATGAGAAAAGATTTGCTTAGAAGAACTCACCTTTTCTCATATCCCTATGCTCAGAGATTGAGCATATGCTGCTGAATTCGGGTGGGAAATTCCCCCTCCATCCCATTCAGGGAAGTTCAAAATGAAAACGAGGGGAGAGTGCCCAGGGCCCAATCTCTAACCCATCTGGAGTCCAGCCACCTGGCCCCTCCATGGGTTTGGAACCCTGCTGACAAATCTAGGCAGGGTGTGGGGAGGTGAGGGGTATCAAGAACATTTTCACAGGGAGCTAAGTGAAAATCTCCTGGGGAAAAAGCTCCCTCTAGTTCCCCTACTGGTTTATAGTGAAGACAATGGAATCACTTATGTTTCAGTTCCTGCTAAGGTGACAGTAAAGAGTTTTCTGGTGGGTTAAGAGGTAGAGTCAGTCCAATCTCATTTCCCTCCAGTGGGTAGCTTTGCATTCCATCCCTATTCTCCATAAATAACACACCCATGCTGAAACTGATGGCCAGTGACCACAGTTGGTAATGCGATTGTTTCTTTGAAATATCACCACCAACCCCACCATCCCAGACTTTGTCTTCACTAAGTTTCTCCAATGGCTTGGGAAACCAGTTCCTTGCTTTCTCAACCCCCGTTGTACAGAACTGTAACATCCTTAAACCATAAGGCTTGGCTCAGGAAATTTAAAAATAGAAAACAAATTTATCTTCAATGCTTAATGCACCTATCCCTTAATAAAATATATGCAAAACTTTTTTTTCTTCTCTCCACAAAAAACAATTTGGCTGTTACCCAATGCCATTGACCTTCCTAAGATGGCAAGCTAAAATCAGTTCATTGGCACACTGGCCCTGCGCCCAGAGTGCAAACGAATGTGCAACCAGGGGCCTGTGTGGAGCTCCCTCTGAGTGAGGAACTTTCTTCGACTTGCCTGGTGGCTGCCCCCCTCCCACAAACAGAGCTGGAGCTGGGCCTGGTGGGCTGGTCACGTTTAATGTGCTTAACCAAGGAGGAAGCTCTCTACCGCCTGGGAAAGGGGGAAAAGATGGAGTCCTGGTCACACCCAAGCTCTCCGAAGGGGTTTTCGTGTAGCTGCAACTTAGTTCTCCTTGTTCACTGATTTTACTATAAGGGTATCCCACCACAGCAGGTCTAAGAGCCTCACAAGTGAGACCTTTGCTTCCAAATAACACATGGTCTAATGTACCCAATTCACCAAAGTCAGTATTGGAAAAGAGCATTATCTTCAAGATGCTTTTATATTTATAATAGCGGACATTTCTTAAGATCACATCACAACTGTTTTAGATGTCTTGTTTTTTGTTTTGTTTGTCGTTGTTATTGTTTTTCTTTCAGTACTCTGAGTTTTGGGCTAAGGGCAGTTAATAGTAGCCAGTCCTGATTGGCCAACATCTGTTTCTTTAGAGGAACCTTACTTGCCAAGTAGCTGGACAGCAGTACTCATTTGGTATTCATGGGAAGTACTTGCCGAACAATAATGACAATAATTGCCTCTGATTCTTGTGTTTACAACACTGCCAAAGTATCATTAGGGCCTTATTTATAGATAATAATGCTTATTAATCACAAGTATTTGAATTTTGGAATGTATTAGATTAATATTCTTTTGTACCTCAGTTCTGTACTAATGCTGTGAAAGACATTTACTGAATGCAACTCATTGGGAATGCTTATTTTGAGCTGCAAAATAATGTGTGTAATTTGCAGGTGAAAGATAAAGAAATTACACGGCTACCTCTCAACAGTCTCCATCGCGATCAACGGCCAACATGGAGAATTAGACCCTACCTCTAAAATAAGAAAGAAAAAAAGCAAAATAAATATCCCTATAGATATTATTTTTTAGAAAATCTTGTAAATACTTATGCCAAGAGAAATTCCTGGTAATAAGTCTATTATTTTGTTTTGCCTTAAATCTTCCATGGATGGCATCGCTTTATTGAAAAGGGTCTAGGGTGAAGAATAACTAGTGATTCTGGAACAATTTCACACTATATAAGTTTTTGAAGGCCCAATGAAAAAAAAAAAAAATAGAATAGGATGAGTAATAGTTGTGACCAGCAAAATACAATCTTAGGTTTAAACGCCTACTTGTTTAACATCCTTCATGCACTTATTCACTAACATCTTTGTATATATTTAATTTTGGTACAAACAAACATTAAGGCTATTAAGTAGTTTTCTATTTTTATGTGCATCTATAAATAGGAATCATTAAAAATTTCAAAAGATTAGCACATTTTTCAAAGGTTAATATGAAAACACAATTTCTATTAATAAAACAACTTTTTAAATAAATAGAAACCATTACTAACCCATAGGTTTCACTTAGCTACTCTCTCTCTTGAAATTATAGCAAAAATGAAATCAGCAATTTTTTTTTGTCCAGCGCATATTTTTACTTAATCTTGGAATACTTAAGCTTTATGTGTTAGAACAATACTTCACTTATTTAATTAGATGAATATAAAATGAAGTGACATAATTTCCCAGAGAGTTTCAAGAAAAGCAGAAAGATTATTAATATAAAGTCTAGGTGCTCTTTCCAAAATCATATTTGCAACTAGATATATTTTTTAATGGGTTGTAATTTTTGTTTACTATTGTTCTTTAGATTAAACCCAAATCACGTTCAATCTTATCCTGCTCTACCAAAGGCTACTTTAAAATAGTCAACAGGCCTAATTACCACCTACAATATTTAACCTTGTCCTTTCTTATTGTCTTTTGCCCCCGAACAGAAAGTAAAGGCACCGCACCTTTCAAGCCACCAAATTACACTGAGAAAATTGTTCTCCCTAAAAAACCCTTGAAGATTTGTTCAGCAAATGTTTCAAGTCAGAGCACACAAGGAGACTAAGATCCTAATTCAATAAATGTATAATGCTAACATTTTAATCCATTGCTAAATGTAAATAACTTTAGTGATCCCAGTCGGACTATTTAATATTAATTTAAAGTATTTTATAATATAGCATGTGTCTCTTCTCATGGGGCAAAGTAGAAAGGTGAACAATTATCTAATAACTGCTAACAATGTACTCAGCAAAACCTGGCAAGTCATGCCCCTCAATTCCTTTTATTTATATCTGGGGTAAATGTCTTAGCCCATATAACGACCTCCACTGGAGGCCCATTCAGGTGTGTGTATCCATCTCTGTTAACATCGGTAGAATGAAGAATAAAGCAACAGCTTAGAGAATTAGTTGATATCTTACAAATTTAATCACAGATAGCCAGTCCAAATTGTTCAGATTTCACTGTCTTTTTCTTTTTTTTTAGCAGCTAGAAGGGAGAATAATAATGCCTGCATTTTCCAAATGATTAATTCAATTCTCCAATTTATTTTGCCTTCAGTAGACGTCGTCTGCTTCTCTCTCTAAAAGACACTGGTAGTTGCATGAGGAAAGAAAATAAATGTGTTTTGAGAGAGCACCAATATACCTCAGTACACTAGATGTGTTTCATTGATAATGTCTAACCACTGGGACTGAGGACCTTCAATCCCCCTAGGGTGTCTCTCCAAGCCTTTCTAAATAGCCTTGTCCAACTCCTTACAGACTTGGAGGTGGGAGGAAGGAAAGAAAGAAGGGAGAAAGGGAGGGAGAGACATGGGGAGAAAGAAAGAACCAGAGAAAGAAAGAAAAAGAAAGTGAAAATGGTTAGTCTATGAAGTTGGAGTTGAAATTTGAGGGTATTGAAAAAAATAATTAACAACGAAAAATGGTTTGACAGAAAAACTTGTACTCCACCAATATCCCAGCAGTTTTCTAAGAGCCTAGTTGGATATGAAACTTGAGATCTGTCAACATTTTATAGTTGCCCTGATTTAATAAGCATTTTTCCTTCTTTTCTTTAACTGCCAAATTTTTTAATGAAATTGAATCTTGGATGCCTACATTCTGGGGAGTTTTATTTGCTATATTATAGTTCTGTCTGCTTTTAGGCCACAGAATGCCAAAGTATTTATTCTTACAAATCTTTCTACATATGTAATTTGAGTCTACTAAAATAGTCCTTTACCCACTTCATTAATTAAGTTGACAGAAAAGATTATTTTACAATTTTGCAGCAAATGACTCTTCATCCAAATTTTTGAATGAACGTTGTGCATTTGTATGTTATTTTATAGCCTATGCCTCCTCAAATCACTTCACACCATCAGATATAAAACTTTTTAACATAAAAGACTAACTTTTGCAGTTGATCTGAAACCTCAACGAGAGTAAAATGTTTTTACCTCTTTCCAAGTAATAGTCTTTTTTTTTTTTTTTTCACTTGCGGTATTTTCATCATTTTAACCTCAAACTTTTTAGGAGATTAAGAAACAAACCTCAAAAAGTAGTTAGGCTAAACCGATTTCTATTTTCAGAAGCTCATCAGTAATATTTAGACATCACCAATGAGTCATCAGTCTCTTAAATACTCTCTGAAATCAACAAGCAATAAATCACATGTAGGAATAAATGTCATCATAAACATCATATATGTTTTTTTGGTAAAGAAATATACATTTACATAAACATGAATAAACAAAATATTTTATAATTCAGTACAAATAACTCTCATTACATAAGAGAGGTCCTTTTATCATGGTGCTCCATAAAACTTCAAATTTTTATCATTTTGATTCCTTTATCAACTAGGACAAATAACACTTAAAGTATAAAATTCTGGTATATCATTTCTCTGCATTTTCTTAACACAAATGAGCATCTGGACCCTTGCCAATGAATGCCAATGTATTCACTTTAACTGTAGTTCTTATTTTAACCAGAAAAGGCCTCTGAAAATCCAAAGATTCAAAATACCATTTCAAGGAAGCAAATAAGTAACCTGGCATCCCATATTATACAAATCAAGTATAATATATGCCTCAAATTTGCTTTTACATTTTGAATTATCACTAGACTACTGAATGTCTTTCAATGCATATAGAGGACCATAAGATCAACTAGTTAAAAATGTTTTCTCTAGAATAGAATAAAAAATAAAAGGACTAATCTCTTTTATTGCCTCCAAAATTTAATTTTTATTCTAAGACAACAGTTTTTTATGTGTGGAAAAAAAGACAAAAAAATAGGTACTTGACTTTAGATGAAATGTTTATATTTTAAATATGCTGTCCTTATTTTATGTAAAACAAGTTATTCAACTTCACAGTACTTTTAAAGGGGGCGTGCATAAAATATTAATACTACGAACCTATTATTTACTGATTTCTGTGGTGCCATCTACAGTTAGCACAATTCAGATTTCAAAACAAATTTTGAATTTTTTTCAATATGAATAAGATTCACTCACTTCTTATTTTAAGACTATCTGTTATAGAACGTATTGTTAATCATAGAAGTTTGGTATATTACACATGGGCATGTTATATGCAAATGTATTCAGTTGGGGTATGTATATATTTTGTTATGTTATGTACATAAACATCTACCCTTGTGCATATGTATATTTACATCATGTATAAATATGTGTAGTATATTACCAAACTGTACTATACTTAAGGAGGAGGAGGAGCTTCCAAGGATTGCCATACAATATTTTAGTTAACTGAGTACTGTTTCCTGTGAAAGTAATTAGGTTGTTTTTTGTTTTTTGCTTTTCACAGTCCCAAAGGTGGGTGTTTATAGACATAGTTTAGTAATTCGCTGTTTTCCAAAAGCCTAGTTTTAAAATTTTATGTCAACAAATGCTTTAAATAAATAAAAGTGATCCCCTCCTCTTCACCTTTCCCTTATTTTAGGAAGGCCTATGGGCAAACAGCTTGATAAATAATTCAGAGAAAAGCTAAACCTTGATTCTAAAAACAAAAGCTCACCCAGTTAAACACTCACATTTTACCATTAACATTCTTTGTTAAAATTTACCTGCCTATAAATTATCTTTTGAAAAAGAGTGATTGAAATTGTGTCAAGACTCTAGCTGGGGAGGGCCTTTGGCAGATGCTAGTGAGTGTGTTACTTAGAACCCTTCTCTAGCACAAGAGGTCCTATAAATAATTATGGCTAACAGTAAAATCATCTCATATTAATAAATCCAAGACAGAAAAAATATATATCACAGGTATTTCAAAACTCGTGAAAATCATTAGATGCAAACAACAGGGCAAAAACAGGACAACTAAAGGCCTGTGCTCCGTTTCTCTTTAGAATCCCTCTGAATCTCAGGTTATCAAAAGTACATTTTGGCAACGGGGTTCATGGCCTCATTGAGGGAGAGGAATGTTTAACCTTTTTCTGATTTTTTCTGTCCTGTTTCCCCTTGAGAGTAGAACAAACTTGGTGGGACCAGGGAGGGAGGGAGGCCCTGGTTAATGTTTTAAGAAGGGGGAATGTAATTTGGCCCAAGTTTTCTTCTGCTAGTTGCCTTTTCTCTTATGGAGAGATCCTTGACAGCCCTTGCTTTGTATGAAATTACGGAAATCAAAGACTGGGAAAGGGGAGTCATTATTTCAGAACTGAAAAGGTATGGGTGTCTTTACTCGAACCCTCTCCCCGCTAATTTCCCATCGCTGGAAAGAGACTAGCAGGTTGGAAAGGTGCACAGGAGGGCTACCACTGGTCAGCTACATAAACAGAAGCCCCAAAAGTAATTTGCAACTGGTTCCTACCTCGTCCCATCACTCCAAAACTAAAAACAGCCTCTGCGCAGCAATTTTTAAGGCCAAAACAGAGAGAAAGCAGATACCCAAGTCCCCAAACGTGGCTTCCTGGTGCGTGAAATCCAGCCTAACGAGCAGGCTGGATGATGGACATGCCCTCGGCTAACATTGTCCCTTTCAGCCTCACCCTGGCTCACGTGGGTCAGGGTGTCCATCAAAATCCCCGGACCACAAGGGGGATCTCTTTGGGAATCAGATTGGGAAGGCTCAGGCGAAAGAGGGAGATGCCTGTGTAGAGAACCGAGGAGGGGGGCGGGGGAATAATCAGCTCTGCTCTAAGGTTGCAGATTTAGATCTCAGGCTGAAAAGGATATGCTTGCACCAGAGCATCCTGTAGCGCCTCCTGTCCTGCCCTGCCCTGGCCTGCGCGCGCACCGCATCCACACGCACACCCGTCCTCGCACGCGCACACACGCACACTGCTCCCCGCCGCTCTACCCTCTGGAATGCAAGGGAAACGGTTCCTCCGGGGCGCGCTCGCCGGGGGTGAGGCGGCCGAGGCCGGCCCAGCCCAGCCTGGTGCCTGGCGCCGGTCGCTGCCCCTGCGGAGAGGCAGCGCGGCCTTCCGGACTCCGGAGCGCGCGGGCCGGGAACTAGGCGCGCGGCCGCTGGCACACGCGGGGACTGCCCAGCGCGGACCCGAGAAGGGGCGCGAAGGGGTTGGGGAGGGGGTGACGCCGGCTGCCCCACCCCGCTCCGCGCCGCGCTCCATGGCCCTCGCTCCTGTCTTCCTCTCCCACCCTGCCGCTCCCCGCCGATGGAAACTCGCGTTTGAAAAAAGCGCCTGCGGGCGCCCTTGAGCTGGCGGGCGGCCGTGCGTGTCCGCGCCGCGGCCCGGGACGCGGCCAGCGCGGGGACCTCGCTGGCAATAGCGCCCCGGCGGGCCCTCAGGTGCCGGCCTGCAGGGGGCGCCGGCGCGCTTGCGCCCCGCCGGGTCCCCGCCGCCCACCTTCGCCCGCAGCGGAAGGTTAGGATGGAGGACCCGGATGGGAGTTGGCTCCCGGCGCGCCTCTCTGGAGGGTCGGCGGAGCCCTCAGGCTGGTGCTCACCCGTAGGACCGGGACGGGGTTGTCACACTTGTCACCAATGACGGGCCGCGCGGCGTCGCAGTCGGCTTTCCAGTCTCCGCGGCTGGAGGAGGCCTCGGGGCGGCAGGGGGAGTTTGCCTCCCTGCGGGCTGGCTCCCTACACTCAGTGGTTACTACGGGCTTGGGAGGGGGAGCCTGTCTTTTCTCTCCTCGCAGAGCTGCGGGAGGCGTCGGAAAGTTTCCCACCGCTGGAGGGACGAAGGCGGATGGATCGAGAGCCGTGCTTCCCGCTGGGATGGCCCGAAAGTACCAGAGGTCTCGCTGGCGAGCAGCGCCCTCGGCTTCCCCGGCAGTCACCCCAAACGCACACCCTTCCCCTGGCCGAAGGAACCCCAGGCTGCCTAGGAAACGGCTCCCGCGGACCTGGCGGGCCCTGGGATGGAGAGCCCGGCGGGGTTGGGGGGGGCCCGCGAATCTGCTGCGGGCGCAGCGTCGGGGCGTCTGGCCCCTGCCCAGCCGGTGGGCCGCGCCTGCCTTCCCACTCGGTGGGGCTGTGCGCCCCCACCCACGGGAGTTGCCCGTGCTGCAGCAGCGTTCGAAAGGGAAAGTGGGGGCCACGTTCCCAGAGGAACAGAGTTCCAGACCTCTCAGGGCTGGGGACTCCGTCGGACCCACGGGTTCCGCAAATACTCCAGAGGGGTGCCCAGGGCCGAAGGTGCCTCCTGGGCAGACCTGAGCCTGTGAAACTCCGAAAGGGTGTCCTGCTTCCTTTCTCACTCCAGAAGTTCAACTGAGCTTCTTGTAATGACTGTCCCCCGCTCTGACCCGGCCCCACCAGCCAAGCCGAGGCCAGAGGTGTGCGGATTTTTTTTTAAGACCCACATCTTGTAAATGTGAGATTTTTATCAGGCAGCACAGATTACTTAAAGCGTTCCATTTCTCCGCGATCCAATTTTATTAGGATTTACTCTCATTTGTGCTCCGCTTCTCTGGGGAAATAATGCTTTGATTAATGTAATCCTGGCCCGGGATCCGCCACATGCCCCTCGACCCTCTCCCAAGAGAAGGACCCTATTTGACAAACAATAACAGAGCAGTAACTCTTGCAATCTGCCCACACCTTTGGGGTTGGCTGGGGAGAGGGTGACACACGTTCACTCGCCGCTTTCTAAAAGCAATGGCGAGAGGAGAGAGTAGGGAACTTTCCAAATGCAGAGCCCTGACTCTCAGTCGCCCGGGCTCGCCGGGAGGGGCCCGGGCGAGAGAGCGCGTGGGTACGTGGGTGCCTGTGCGCGCCTGCCCTTTGCTTGCTCGGGATGTCCGCCTTTGTCCCCCGCCACGGGCCTCCACTGCGGGATCTGAGCGCCGCCGGTTGGGCAGCCCTCGACCCGGGGCGCGTCCACAGCGCTCACCCGCGGCCCCCAAACACCTCGAGAGCAGATGTTAGGGGTTAACTAGGCACCGACCTGAGGCGCCCTGCAGCTGCCAAAAGCTCGACCGGAAACCTAGAACATGGGACCCAATTCACCGGTTTTCCTCATCCGTACATGCATCCATCCATCCCTGCATGCGTACATGCATACAATACAAATCCCCGGAGGCCGGCAGAGAGGGCTGCGCCTCGCCCTTGCTGCGGGCTGAGAGTGGGTACCCCCTTCCAGCTCTTCCTCCTCCCGCGCAGCCCCGGCCCCCTCCCCAAAGGGAGAACAGCTCAATTACGAAAAGGAGCCAAGGAACGAAATCCCAGGCTCAGAGGCGCCCGCCGTAGCTCCTCGGTTCCCTGTCCCCGTCGCGCAGTCCCCACCCCCACCGTCCCCAGCTCGGGGAGGGCGGGGACGTGGCGGTGCGAGGGGTCCTGCCCTGCTCCGCCGGAACAAAGCCCGCCGCGGGAGCCCGCGGCCGCGCACCAAATCAGTGACAAAGGCAAGCGGGCGGCGCCGAGCTCCAAGTCTGCGCTCCTACGGCTTGGCGGGAAGGAGGCCCAGAAGATGGGGTGCGATTTGCACCCAGGTTTTCCTGGGCTGCGGCACTTCGCTCCCCTGTACCCAGTGACCTGTTAGGGTGACTCAGCGTTTATCTCGTCGCCTCCCTGCTGTCCCATCTCCTTCTGTCTTGTCCTTTTCTGTCCCCAGTCTCCTTCACCGCTCCCTGCATTTTTAAATCCACCTCACTCCTTGTACCTTACCCGCTTCTCACTTTGCCCTATTTACCTCTTTCCCTTTTTCTTTCCCATAGAAAAGCAATGCTAATTCGACTTCTGAAGGCCGCTCTAGACGTTCAAATAACAGTCTGAAAGACCTTGCTGGGCAGTGCTCAGGGAGAAAAGGGGAGTAATAGGATCCTTTTAATTTTATTATGCAAACTGTGCGCTAAATAAAATAAAACGTCCTTAGAATGCGATCTAAGGAAGCGGAGCTTAGCCCTGGGGCCCCACGAATCGCCAGGGATTCGGGAGAAGTCGCTTCTGGTGCCCACAAATCACAGGAACGGGGGCGGGGGGGCGGGGGTGAGAGGAGGACCCCACCGCTGTGGAACGGGGACCTCTGCGCTGGAGCCTCCAAAACAAACCTTTCTGGGAAAAGTTCTCATCTTACTTTCTAACCCTGGAAAGGAATTGCTTGCCAGACCCCTGCAATAAAATCATAGTATTTTCGAATTTAGGATACTTTACTAGTCAGTGTTTTTCCAAGCGAAGTTTTACTTGTTTGTTTTTGTGACGTGAATTAAAAATGAAGGGAATGCAGACATTTGAACAATATATACCTTGATTTCTGGAGGCTTTTTGTACCCTGATTTAATAGTAAATTAATATTGGAAGTGTATTAAATGGCACTGTAAGCCTGAGCTCCTTCCCTTGGGCTTTATTGAGTAACCAGGCGCCCTGTTGAAAATTTAGGGAGAGAGGTGAGCATTCAAAGCAACATCAGACACATAACTTTTAACTTGAGACTAACAAACTCAAGCTGCCTGAAGCTGCAGTGAGCAAGGTCACTTAGCTCCACCACCAAAGCGTCTACCAGATATGTCCATGCTGAAAGTGTATCACTGTAAACCATGGTATTTGTAGTATCAAATATCAACAAATATACCTAGCACTGTATTTTTAAAGTGAACAACAATAAATACACTTTCTTGAAAACACGCCTGAGGCTGGCTGTCCAGGGCTGGCACTGGGGCAGCTTAGGGCCCAGGGAAGGAGCGAGATAGTGAACTGGGTGTTTTAGCATTCACCGGAGAGGAGACCACAGAAGCACAGTTTGAGGGGAATGCCGAAAAGAGCAGCCACAGCCTGACGTGCTGCATCTGCACCCAGCTCCTCAGACAATAGCTAAGTTCAAATGTCAAAAAAAAAAAAAAAAACTAATAATAATAAAAACAGAGACGCCAAAGTGCAAGAATTGTTTTCTGGGATGTATGCCACATGAATCTCTTATCCACCTCCAGACTACCCTGTTCCGACCCAGAAAGGCGATGCTGTATAATAATTTATGAGGAATACAGAGTGTCCCCAAGACGGAGAGAGCAGTTCAATTCTGTTAGGATCACCACAAGCTCAAAGAATCAAACCACTTTTCTGGTAAAGCT
Source organism: Cebus imitator (assembly GCF_001604975.1). Taxonomy (NCBI): domain Eukaryota; kingdom Metazoa; phylum Chordata; class Mammalia; order Primates; family Cebidae; genus Cebus; species Cebus imitator. Next base: position 460,880 of record NW_016107446.1, read on the forward strand.
GAGTTAATATTTCTGGGTGTTGTCTTTACACATACAAATATAAAAACCACCAATGTGACCTTGGAATGTTTTTCTAGCTAGGAAATGACTAAATTTTGTTAATGAATCATCATCATCATCATCATCATCATCTCTGGTCAATCAGCCGGGCTCTATGTTACCTAGCCCTATGAATTTAAATTTGAAAAAGAGCATTGCACTCAGCGGGGAGGCAGGGAGGGTGGTGAGGGGGCAGGCAGGAACAGTCCATCACACTGTGTCAGCCCCATCTTCCCTGGCGATTGGTAGCTTTCATTACCAGACTTGTCAGGTGCACGCCAGCATGCAGCTCAAGTGGGCAAACTGTTGGAAATGGGTTGTTTTAAAAGCATTCGCTCAATTACCAACTTACTGTGCTTTCTTAGCTTATTTCCCACAATCTGAAATGCCCTGTAGTTTAAAGCTGTCCTATAAGTATCAGAAAGAAAGCTTCTTGCTTTCAGGTAAGAAATCATAGTATCTTCGAATGTATAATTACTCTGACACCATCCAAAAACCTAAGTACTTGCTCCTTTTCTATAGATCGGATAAATCAGTTATCAAGGTGATACAAAGAATTAGAAGAAACATTGCAAAAACTTAGCGAGACCAAGAAACAACTTATCCACTGGCAAGACAGCAAATCATTTTTCCCACCCAAAATCTTCCGTGGAAGAGCCGTCCTCTTTGCATATAACACAGAGTGTGGGTTGCGAGTATGCTTAACATTTTAATTTATAAATGCTAATGGTAAATGTGCTTCCGAACTGCAGCAATATCAGGGCACCTTAGCATTCTCAAATGGAAACAAATGAGTAAATACTCACTTTGTGTTTTGTACATTTGACCCAGGTAATGTTTTCCATTCTCTCATTTGGCAAAAGCAATTTCACCATCCTCAACAATTAAAAGTCTGTAGCTTTGCCCAGCACTTTGTATCTTAATTCATATCCAGCTTGATCACTTCCACCCCCAAATCATTATAAAACGCTAAAGCCATCTCTATAATAATATCAGTTCTTGTCAAATTAACTTGTTGCTCTACCCAGATTTCTTATTTTCTGTTTCTTTTACATTAAGGACTCTAGGACTATCGATATCATGAGGGGCAAGCATTTTATCTTTCTGTTTATTGTTTAATTACATTTGCAAAAAAAGGAAAGTAGCAAGCAAGACAGTAACAATCACAGATCTCATGAAAAGTGGCACACAAAAATTATGCTCTACATATATATAATGATTGCTTCACCAATTTTTTTTTGCAGAATGTCTGGCTGAATTGAAAAGTTTCCTTTCTCCTTAATAATTTTTAAATGCATTCAGCAGCCCTGGGCATGCAAAGAAGCAGGAGCTTTGAGACAGCCATCCACTTCATGTGGATCTGCCTCAGAAGTCTTTTGTCTGAAATGTTCTGAAAGCCAAAGAGAAAGCAGTGTTTGGGCTCAAATTACAGTTTTCTCAATTCTCCACTTTGTCTTATTAGTGCAAACCTGAGAGTACCTTTCCTGACTCTAAATGTGAGTGCTCGGGTTGAAAATCACAGATTAAAATGTGTTTGAGTGTGCCTGCTTTGCTTATACTGTTCCCAGAATCTCTTGACCCTCCTAGAGTACCCACCACTTAAATCCAAACTCTGACTTACTAAAGTTCATGTCAGAAAAACTTCTCCTGGTTGGAACCTGGTTGACTTGGAGCTGGGTTAGAAAGAATAAAGTGTCTTTTCCTCTCTTGCACAGGAACGTGAGAGCCATCACGTAACGAAGCCCTTACTAACAGGCTCCGTGACACATTCACAGGTGTGTTCGCCTACTGAACCGTGGAAGCCAGCTTCTCACTTCCAGTCACTCTGGGCTTCCCTTTCCTAGTCACACTCTCTGAATCTCCTTGGGAAAATTCTTAGTGACAAACTGGCTAATTCTGAATCAGTCCGGATCTGCCCTTCACTACTTTAAGAACTTTTCCAGATATCTTTTTTGTCCTTTACCACAATAAAGTTCAGTCTTCAGTGGCAGTATGTAAATATCTCTGAGGCGGAAACCTTGTGCTCTATTGAAACTTTTCTTCAACTGGGTTAAGTAATGCACTAAAAAGTTTCAAGCCCACAGTTACCTCTAACCCTTGGCTATTTTGTATTTTCCTTTCTCTGCCAAGCCTTTCAAGGATAAATCCAAAATCTTTCTAAAACCATAAGTGGTAACAAGAATGAAAGTAGCCACTAAATATCAAATGGAGTAAAAGTGATCCTGGGCCAGTGGACTAAATCTCCAGGACTCAGAGTTGCATTTAGAAGTCAAAGCATGTATCAGGTTGAAGAACTTTCATAATTTAAACAGATAATACCTTATGATGCATTTCGTTTCCTTGACTATTTCGCTTCCTTCAAAACAACAACAACAACAACTAAAAGGTAGATTCTTAAGTAGCCTATTAAACCCCCTTAATAATTTTCAAAAACTATTCTTGCTTTCGCATCTCATTTCTGTTTTCCAGCCCAGAATACACTTCACTGAGAGAAATGGAGGAATAGTTTTTGAACTGTATTTCTTTCTGGGCCATTTCACAGACATGGGCCAGTGGGGGATGGGGAAGTCATTGTCCTTGTATTTTAAAACCCTGTATTATGCAATGAATTCACTCCTCATTGTGACTATGCATAGAAAGGTAGGGGTGTTTGAGCAGATTTGCTTTTGAAACAGCTACATTTTACTCAGTACTCGCTAAAACGAGTCAGTGCGCCCCCTGCTGACAAGTCAATAGTGCTGCTCCTGAGCAAAGTTTATTTTGTTCAGTAAACCGTGTCACATAAAATTAACAACAACCAATAAAATTAGCTTATATGTTTCAACTGTAAAAGTCCAAAACAAAATAAAGCTAGTTTTAGTGGCACTAGAAATCTCTAGTTTGGCTTCTCTTTGGCTGGACCAAGGTCCTTTTATCTAAAGCCCAGTGCACAAACATATAGCTTAATGTGACTAGTGTTCTTCCTTTTATTTCTTTCTCTATGGCAACCAATATGCTCTGCTCAGAAATGTTCCCCATCAAGGAAACAAATGATCTTCAGGGAGCAGCTCTATATGGCATCTGGTCCAATGGAGCACACAGAGTTAACCCCAGTCAAAAGCAACGCTGCCAAGCACGTAAACAAGGAGTGGAAAACTGGCGATTCTTAGCCCCCTCCCCAACTGAAACCTCTTCCTCCCTCGTTACAAACCGTTTCATTGATTTGGCATCAACTGTTTCCAAATAAATTGCCAATTCTAAATTGCAAGGTGTTCTGTGTAAAAAAGTGCAATAAAATTCCAGCCATTGGATTCTCCCCCCTCATCATCACGGACGCAGTATCCTTTAAAAGAACAAAACCAAGAAGCTTTTAACATTTTCTCTGGCCTATTTCACTAAGGTAAGGCACTCAAATGGGCCTAGACTTGGCCTAGCTGTGTCCTCCAGTCATGTTTATCTAATTAACCGCACCTAGCAAGTAACTGTACCCTCAATTTTCACAAAACCCAGAAACAGTGGCAAGGAGGAGACAAGTGGGGCTGTCAAAAATAGAAAACAAAGTGAAATCGACTCTGCGATGCTAAAGCTCCAGCGTCCTTTGGCAATGAAGCGTAGGGATGTCCTGGTTAGTTTTGATTGATCACCCTCTTTCTGATGGGCTTTCACTACCGAGCTGGGAGGCTGCAGCTCCCCGCCTGCTCCCCAGACACAGCATTAACCAGGGGTGCCCTGACTTCCTGCCTGGCTTCCTCCTCCTCCAGCTCTCTGCCTTCTCTTTGCCAAGTCCCCCTCCTCTCTCCATCCCCCTGCTCCCAGCGTGCGTCCCCCTACCCCAATCCAGGCAGGCACACACAATTCAGAACATCACCACTGGCTACAGAAACAGGGTTCCTTCCCCTCTAGTCCTGATTCTCTGGGGGAGGGGGAGAACAACCCCAATCAAGAAATATTTATGGACAGTATGCTTAATAATCACTTCTTTTCCAGGGTTTCTTCCCCAGCACCCACCTTCACAATCAACCACTAAAATGAATAGCATTCTCCCCCCACCCCTCCAAAGTAAAGTGGCTTGCTGTGTGGGGCTTTGGACTGAGTCCATCTTTTTATGTAATATTTTAGCAGGGTTGAATTTTTTTAACTCCCCCCCAACACATCTTCCCTTCCTTCCTTCCTTCCAACAGTTGCTCTGTGAACCTCTCTTGTCCTAAGCAATGAAAATAAGCTCCTAAACGTACAAGAACATAAATAAATAAGCCAAAAAGAAGGGGAAAAAGAAGAGAAAGCAGGGAAAGAAAATGAAAAAAGACTTACCGAGCAAACTTCCAGGGTTAGGTTTTTAAATAAAAGGTTTTTTTGTTTTTGTTTTTGTTTTGTTTTGTTTTTTCAAATAAGGTAACTGGGTTGGGGGTGGAGGGGAAGGTATATTCTCAACTCTCCAGCACCGTTGCGTCCTTAGCCTTCCCTTCACACTGACGCCTCGAAGCCCAGCTCTCCACTAGTCTATTATTTTCACCAAAATATATGAAAATGTATGCAAATGAAAATCAGCACTAACTGTTCTCCCCTTGTTATATACTTTGGATTTTTTTTTCCAGACAAAACAATCACATTCGCAAAGGGAGGGGGGCGGATGGGGTGGGGCAGCGTGGAGGGGGGGAGAGGCCGGGGAGCGATTCGAGAATTCTGTACGGCGAAAGGGGGGAGGAAGAAGGGGACAGACCTAGGAACAGGAGCGTATTTCTGTTATCAAGGAGCACAACGTTTTGGGGGGCTTCCCAAACGCACACACACCCTTCTTGAAAAGAAAGAAAGTGGATCTGTTTGCAGAGGCGCTATCACGTTACATCAGGCCACCTGAGACTGCTTTTGAAAGCGTGTACTGTGAAATTCATAGCAGTAATTTAGACAAAATCCTCACTGTATATTAATGAAAGGCGGCCCCATGGCTCTGTTCCTATCCTCCCCATTCAGTGTAAACAAAACCACGAGACTCTCTCGGTTTTTGAGCCGGATCCAAGCAAAATCGGCAGGAAAGGAAAACACGGGGTGCTGGCACCGACTATTCAAACGTCTGCACCTGGAGATCTCAGATTTATTCAATGAAATCTGTGTTCCATCTTTTATACATACATATACGCATACATAAATATAAAAAGCGACCTTTGGGGGACGCAGAGGGAAAAAAATCCGTTGTTTGAGGTTTAGTTACCACTGCCTTTCATATCTATACCTTAGCAATAATGGCTTTGCTAAAATCTACCTACGATGGTATCTCACCCGGCAAGCAGGAGCTGGACAAGAGCCTACATAAATTCTACGCATCTAGTGTTAATCTTGAGATCACGCAGAGGCTGCGTGGCTGCAGCTGGACAGAGAACTCCTGCTTTCACTGAGTTCACCTAACTGCGCTCGGCAGAGGCACGATACAGAGGGAGAGAAGGGCAGGCCGGTTCACATTTTAATCGAAGCGCACCGGCAGCAGCTCCTCGTCTGCGTCCTGGGCCGCCGCTCCGGCTCGGGACTGCCAGATGCAGGCGCAGGCTGGGGGCCGCGGGCGCAGGGCCGGCGCACCCGCACCTGGGGGTGCGGGATGCACGCACACGCACGCTCATTAAGAGCCATGTATTTATTGAATGTCCGAGTTGGGTTAGTTCATTGGAAATCCCCGAGGAGGGTTCAATTTGCCCTTGTTTTCGTTGCCACTTTCTCTTTTTTCTTGGTTCGCTGAGGTTCCTCTGTGCAGCGTTTCCGCTTGGCCGCGTCTCCCCCCCCCCACCCCCCCCCCCCCCCCCCCCCCCCCCCCCCCCCCCCCCCCGCCTACTGGGTGCACTCCCCCTCCCGTCCCCCTTAACTCTTTCAGCTGGGCTAGAGCTGAGAAAGCGTTTGTCGCCGCCAGCCCCATCCACCACACAAATCCATCTGAGACAGAAAGGAAAGAAAGAAAAAAAGCACCACCAGGCATGCCTAAGAATAGGGAGCGAGCAAACCCCCCACCGCTAACACACACACACACACACACACACACACACACACACACACGACGAAGCGGTGGAGCAGAGAAGGGCGCGGCTAGCGGATCCCGGTTCTTTCGCCCGGCTCCTGCTGCCACGGGAATTCCTAAAGCCATGGAGTCGAATACACTTACGATGAATCTATGGGGGAAGGTCGGACTGATTGCTTTTCAAATACATCGCACGGCTCCGCTGACCGGCACCCTCCAAACTCACAAGGGCACGCACGCTACTTGCACGAATCCCAGAGGAGGGAGGAGGGAAGAAGGGAGGGAGAGCGAAGGAGGGAGAGAGGGGGTGGGGAAGCGAGCGAGCTGCGGCGGCGAGCGGTCCGTCTCGCACGCGCGGGCATCGCGCTGGTCCTGGGCTGCAGGTTTCCCAGATGATGGCATCCGAGAACTTAAACAAAGGGGGCCGCCGCCGGCGCGCAGCGGCTGCGGAAAGTTGCGGTGGCGGATTTCCAAGGAGCGTAGTGGCCACGACCAGAGCTCTTGTCGATGCGAGCCCCCGCTTCCCACCCCCGCCGATCAGAGATGGGGGCTGGCTGGTGAAGGGAAGAGGAAACTTTGAAACCACTGGGGACACATCTGTCTATAGGTATTAGCTTGAACGGTACGTCTGTGCCGCGCGCTTTACAAATCTCTGGCGGGGCGGGGGGAGTGGGGTGAGCAATCCGACGCGTACTAGGTGGGGTGGGCAGGTTGCTATTTTTCATGTTTCCCTCTTCGTTTCGTTTTCCTTCTGATTCTCTTCCCCCACCTCCACCCCCACCCCCCATCTCCCGTCCCTCCCTCCCTTTTATCTCCCCTTTCTTCCCCCGGCCCAGACCTATTGCGAACGCCCGGAGCCGCCGAGGGAACGCCGATGTCTGGGCCGGACACTAAGAGTTAAGATGTGGCGGAGGGGGCGGCGGGGGAGGGGCGGGGAGGGGAAAGTGGCGAAGGGGAGGGAGGCTGGGGGACGACAGATTTCCAGCTTCTACGACGCTCTGCCTAAATTAAAAAGCAACCAATCGGAACGGCCGGAAGGGGGGCCTCGCGTCCCGAGCCAGTCATTCCCAGCCTGCCAATCACCCAGCGGGTAGCCAATCAGCGGGGGCCCTGGTGCTCGACTTCCTTGTATTTGGGAAAGTGTGGTGGTGGGTGCGCGCTCGCGGCGGAGGGTAAACATTCGACAGTCCCCGCTCTGAGAGGGAGGGACAGAGAGCGAACTGTCAGATCGGAGAGCGGGCGCCCGAGAGGGGAGAGAGAGAGGGAGGGAGAGGGAAAGTGAGAGAGGGAAAGAGAGCGCGAACGAGGGCGCAGAGCGAGCTCCTGCTGCAACTCTGCTCCAGCACGGCCAGCGCCAGCGCCCGCCGTCGGTGCACTCTACGAGCCGTGGAACGTGCACACTGGAGTTGTTGTGTATCAAGGATCGATCCCCTATATGCACACACACACCTCCACCTCCACCAATGCACTCTTCTTCCTCCTCCTTCTCCAGACAACTGCTGGGAAAAAAATAAAACACCAACCCCAACCGTCAGCAACAAGGTAACAGAGCGATTCGACATCATTTTTTTTCCTGTTCAATTTTTTCCTTGTTATATTTGTTTCCTAATTTCTGCCCAAAAGGAAAGATGTCGCATCAGACTGTGACTGTTGCGAGGAGAATGAAAAAGGACTCTTGTTTCAGAGGCAACCAAAAGCTCCGGCAATAGCAACTTCAGAGAAATGCACCATCGCAAGAAGTTTTCCTAGGACAGAACAAAACTTGAAACCAGAGGACCAGAGGGGGAGAGCAGGAGCCAGCCTCCCCTCTCCGCACTCGCGAGCAGCCTGCAGCACCACGCCTTCAAGGACGAAAAAAGTTTTACTACTCTAAGGGAAAACCAGTGAAATGTGTTCCTGAGGAGGAGAGGAGAGAGCGGACCAGAGAAGGAGCGGACCGGTTGCTGGTCATCCGTAATTTGGCTAAAGAAGAAAGGAGCAGCTTCTTTCTTTGTTGTCTCCCGTGAAACCTTCACTTAGCAGGTGGACGGAGCCCTGCGGCCGGGCAGGGTCCGGGCTCGCCCAAGGACAGGAGGAGGAGGAGCGGGAGCCCGCGCGCCCCGGGAGAGCGCCCCAAGTGCAGGTCCCCGCCCTGCCCGGCGAGCCCCACTGGAGCCAGCCGAGCGCGCCGGGGCTGGGGGGCGTCCACGACCCCCCCTGAAAGGGGTGGCCACGGAGCGCACCTCGAGAAGCGAGCCCCCCTCCCCAGAGCGCTGCTCCTGCGGCTGCTGCTGCTGCTGGTGACCAAGGCCGGCCGGCGACCCCCGCGCCCTGCCGAGCGGCCTTGCAGCTGCAGCCGGGGGCCGCGGCGGCGGCGGCGGCGGCGGGGGCGGAGGCGGCGGCGGCGGAGGAGGAGGCGGCGAAGGCGGCGGGGCCGGCGGGGGCCCGGGGCGGGGGCGGGGAAGGAGGGGGGAGGAGGCGGGAGGCGGGAGGCGCGGCGGCGGCGGCGGCGGCGGCGGCCGCGGCTGCTGCTGCGGCGGCGGCGGTGGTGGCGGCGGTGGGGTGGCGGGAGCGGAGCGGCATGGCCACGGCGGCTTCTAACCCCTACCTGCCGGGGAACAGCCTGCTCGCGGCCGGCTCCATTGTGCACTCGGAGGCGGCAGGGGCCGGCGGCGGCGGCGGTGGCGGCGGCGGCGGCGGCGGGGGCGGTGCAGGGGGCGGGGGCGGCGGCATGCAGCCGGGCAGCGCCGCTGTGACCTCGGGCGCTTACCGTGGGGACCCGTCCTCTGTCAAGATGGTCCAGAGCGACTTCATGCAGGGGGCCATGGCCGCCAGCAACGGCGGCCATATGCTGAGCCACGCGCACCAGTGGGTCACAGCCCTGCCCCACGCCGCCGCCGCCGCCGCCGCTGCCGCCGCCGCCGCCGTGGAGGCGAGCTCGCCGTGGTCGGGCAGCGCCGTGGGCATGGCAGGCAGCCCCCAGCAGCCGCCGCAGCCGCCGCCGCCACCGCCGCAGGGCCCCGACGTGAAGGGCGGCGGGGGGCGCGACGACCTGCACGCGGGCACAGCGCTGCATCACCGCGGGCCGCCGCACCTCGGCCCCCCGCCACCGCCCCCGCATCAGGGCCACCCCGGGGGCTGGGGAGCGGCCGCCGCTGCCGCCGCAGCCGCCGCCGCCGCCGCCGCCGCCGCGCACCTCCCGTCCATGGCCGGGGGCCAGCAGCCACCGCCGCAGAGTCTGCTCTACTCGCAGCCCGGGGGCTTCACGGTGAATGGCATGCTGAGCGCGCCCCCGGGACCCGGCGGCGGCGGCGGCGGAGCGGGCGGCGGCGCCCAGAGCCTGGTGCACCCGGGGCTGGTGCGCGGGGACACGCCAGAGCTGGCCGAGCACCACCACCACCACCACCACCACGCTCACCCGCACCCGCCGCACCCGCACCACGCGCAGGGACCCCCGCACCACGGCGGCGGCGGCGGCGGCGCGGGGCCTGGACTCAACAGCCACGATCCTCACTCGGACGAGGACACGCCGACGTCGGACGACTTAGAGCAATTCGCCAAGCAGTTCAAGCAGCGGCGCATCAAGCTGGGCTTCACGCAGGCCGACGTGGGGCTGGCGCTGGGCACGCTCTACGGCAACGTGTTCTCGCAGACCACCATCTGCCGCTTCGAGGCCCTGCAGCTGAGCTTCAAGAACATGTGCAAGCTCAAGCCACTGCTGAACAAGTGGCTGGAGGAGGCGGACTCGAGCACCGGCAGCCCCACGAGCATCGACAAGATCGCGGCGCAGGGCCGGAAGCGCAAGAAGCGGACCTCTATCGAGGTGAGCGTCAAGGGCGCGCTGGAGAGCCACTTCCTCAAGTGCCCCAAGCCCTCCGCACAGGAGATCACCAACCTGGCCGACAGCCTGCAGCTAGAGAAGGAGGTGGTGCGGGTCTGGTTCTGCAATCGGCGCCAAAAGGAGAAGCGCATGACGCCGCCCGGGATCCAACAGCAGACGCCCGACGACGTCTACTCGCAGGTGGGCACCGTGAGCGCCGACACGCCACCGCCGCACCACGGGCTGCAGACGAGCGTACAGTGAAGCCAGGGCGCAGCGCGATGAGGGCCGCCGCCGCCGCCGCCGCCTCCGCAGCCGTTGTCAGCACCGCCGCAGCCCCCGCCGCCGCCGCCGCCGCCGCTGCCGCCGCGCGGACCCTGCACCTGGGCCGCTTCGGGCTTCAGCCCAGGCCCATCCGCCGCCCTCCCCTCCGCCCAGAGACAGGCATGCCCGCCCTTGGAGGAGAAAACACGGGAGAGACGGACCCAGGAGGCATTTTTGCAGTCCAAGGAAGGAGGGGCCAAAAAATAAAAAGCATAATAAACACCCAAACTGTTTTATATACATATATAACAAACAAAACCGGAAGAGAAAACGGGGCGATCATGAGATCTCGTTTATACTGTGGTGGTGTTTCGTTTTTGTTTTTGTTTGTAAAGAAGGGTGAAGATGCCTGACGCACTAAAACTGCACTGGTGAGGTTTTCCCACCCTGAGATGATCTACAGGGCAACGGTGGACGGCACCTGCCTCGTCTTCTCCTCTTTGAAAAAAAAGAGAGGGTCCCTTTTCCTTTCACTTTCTTCCTCTAAAACAGCTGCCTAAAGAGATCCACGGAAACTTTATTTCCTGGGAGCGACCTGAGAGAAAACAGAGGCACCCGGTTCCATTAGGGATGATGCCGTGCTCTGGGACCCTGTTTTTCTTGGCCATAATAAAGTCATTTGGAAACAAACAAATCAACTCTGAAACGGAAAGGAGGGGGAAAAAAAACAATCTCCGAGAAAGAAAAATAATAATAATGATTAAATTCACAGCTTCTGAAACTAACAGACTGAATAGCTAAGCCAAAAGAAAAGTATCCTCAAAGTAACCTTGGAAATAAAAGCATCGGGAAGGAGCAGAGGGAGAGGGGAGTGGCGAGAGGCCCGGGCTGAGTCGGGTCGCAGCGGGCGGGCGGACTGGGAGCGGAGCGGGGCCCGAACCAGCGAGGCCGCCGATCCAGGCCCGGCCGCGTACTCAGTCTTTGACGACTGCCATTCAGGGTGGACAATGCCTAAAGATTCCACCGCTAATATTTTTTTTATTAATATTTTTTATTTTTTATTTCTGGACTGACTCAGATAAAGGAATTTAGAAAGACTGAGCACCAGCCGCTGCACTTCTCTGGACTTCTCTCCTCAGTCCTTTGCCAACTTTGATTGAATGGGTGCTGTGGATGTGATTATATAATACTGCCATTTCCAAGCAGTGTTTTTGGTAGGTTTTAATAAACAGACTTTTCAAAAGACGGCAATATAGAATTGTTAGATCCGTTGTTGATCTAAAAATATTTGCTTTATATTTTCATTAAATGACTTCTTTTAATATTTTATTCAGAATACTTATGAACTGCTGCAAAACGGTAATTTATTTTTCCCCAGATCTTGTATTACGTGTTTTTTTCAGACGAGCACAAATCAAAATGAAATGAAAATATGGACAGTTGTTAGGTAATAAGGGTATCTTTTGATGTGATCATTTGATTGTAATTTAATTTGAGTAGTGATTCCGTAAGAGCTGATCGAGAAAATAAATTTGTTAGAATGAAATAGTCTGTGTCTGATGCGTAAACACTGTGTGGGAAGAAAAGAGTTCTTTAGGACATATTTTTTTACTAATGAAAATCCTTAAGTAATAGCGTTGAGGAAGTAGAGCCTGCTCCACTTAAGGTACTTTTGGAAATCTAGAGAAAGCATAGACATTGCTGAGACAGTATTTTAACATAGTAGTCATTCCTCGTTTATCCATAAACTCACAATATTTCCCCCTCCCTTAGTTTTAGTGAATGTCTTTAGTGTTTTTAGGTGAGATTGCCTAAATACTGACCCTTTTCTTGGCGATACCTGTGTTTCTTATTGAAAGATTGAACAAGATCACCAGTAAAAAACGAGCCAACTGGTTATTAATGGTTAATACAGCCCCTCCTCCCAAGTGCAGCTTTTTTCTTCTCTTGCCCCCTCCCAACATGTTCCTGTCTCTTTTCTCTTTTTCTCAAGACTATAGTTGTTAAGAGTCACTTATAAGTCTATAAAATATTTTGATATCAATTACTTCCCATCAATAACTATATGTAATTAAAATTAAATTATTAATCTTTTTGGGTTTTTTCCCCCTGTAATGAAAGAGTATAGTTCTAAAATCTTGACTGTGGTGTACACTGCATACCATCTGTACAATTACCAACTCAGACTTAAGGTTCTATGTGTCTCTGTTTTTGTCTCTCCCCAGTGTGATTCTATATCTTCTTTACTGGTGCTGGGGGTTTTAGCTTTTAGGTCGCCTTTCAGATAAACCCTGCATCGCGGTCACATTGATCAAGTTAATGTTTCAATATTTACAATGTGGGAAAATGAAAATGCAATGCCTCAGGTTGTGAATACTTAAGACGCTAAAGGCTCTGCTTAGTTGAGTCCCTACATATTGTACTTAAAAAAAAAAAAGTATTTAGTGGTGATAGAGCAAGGATTTTATAGACAGATTTCCCCCAATCTCACTTAGCTGTCACTCACTTCTTTCCTCCTTCTCTCGTCTTCACTCCCTCTCCTGTGATATCAATGCAGGGGTTAAAAAACCCAGAAAACTGTGAGAGCAACAAGGAACAGTTATTTCTCCCAGACAGGCTCTGTGTCACTTTCATAAATCAAGCCCAGCCAGATGGCCATGTATTGGGTTGCATTATTTTAAACACCAAATCGTACTAAAAATCACAATCATTTTGATTTGTGAAATCTGAAAAAGGCCACATTTATTAAACAGAGAGAAGAAAAAAAATGAAGACAAGAAACCACAATTTAGTTTTCTTTGCCTTCTTGTTCCCCATTTCTCTTGCTGCTGTAATCCCTATGCCCAGCAAATTTACAACCTGGAGTGGGGGTGGGGGAGAAGTTCACCCTTTTGGGGGTGTCTACAGAGGCAAGCAAAGAAGTCCTCATGGGAAAGCTCAGGACTGGTCAGGTTGTTTTTATGTGGTGGATACAACTGGCACGTGAGATGGAATCTTGTTTTTCCTACGGGAATGGTGGTGGTTGATTAGACAAGTAATGGGTCTATTAAAAAAATTTAGGAGGTATCTGCTTACTTGATTTAGCTGACAACAAAAGAGCTAACATTAGATTTCACACTGTTTTCTATTAAAAAGCAAACTTTGCTGATTACTCTGGAAGAATCCCTGATTTGGGGGTAGCAGAGTAACTTTTAATTGGAGAAGCCGGGAAAGCAAGCCCATTTTGTTTCATTATTTTGCATTTTATAAAGTGAGCTAATGCTTGCACTCCATTTTTTTAATCAACCCTTTGAATGTAATTACAAAATGAAATTCATCGTTGAAAAACAAAAGAGGGCAGATATAACTGAGAGGTTTTGTGCTAAGGCTTATATTGTTACACATGTAAATAATGAAAATATTGTTATATATCACCAGATCCTTTTAATGAATTTGGTCATTGTGTTCCTTTGCAGCGCAAGTGTCTTGTGCTTCGTAAAGTGCCCATTTGTTTCCTCCATTTCAATCCAATCCCCCCTCCCCTTCCAACCCAAAGGAAAGTGACAAAGTTCTGTTCCATCAGCCTGGCTAATCCCAAACTAGGCCCATTTACAGTTTACAGTCTCCTGTGGCTCTTGATCAGTTGTCCAAGCCTCCGTAGGGTCACCTCACTCCCACAAACATCTTCCCCTGGCAAGTCTGTGAGATAAATCATTCAAGGTGTATTTAAAATAGTCACTTTGCTGTTTTTGCTCTGCCTTTTTTTTTTTTTTTTTTTTTTTTTTTTTTTTTTTTTTTTTTTTTTTTTTTTTTTTTTTTTTTTTTTTTTTTTTTTTTTTTTTTTTTTTTNTTTTTTTTTTTTTTTTTTTTTTTTTTTTTTTTTTTTTAGTGGTTAGCCAAGGACTACTTCTTTGTTCCAAAATAGAACTGTTCATTATTGATCTTTAGCGATTCCCTCTGCTGCCCTGTAGCCTCCAGTGTTTGCTCATGACCATGCTCATAATTTGTTTTGTATGAATGGTTTTCAACATTCAGAGAATAATTGGTTCTAATATTAAATGCAGTATATACTATTGATAGTTTTATCGATAAGTGTAATATTTTAAATAATTTTAACAATTAAATTTGTTTTTTAAATTATATATTTGTAAAGTATTTATCCTGTTGGAAGCAACAATATATTGTTGTATTTATTCGTTTATTTTTGTAATAAATGATCAACCTCTTTAAGCTAAATCAAAAATGATACTTTTATATATTTATACAAAAATGCACTTTAAGAGATGGGCATATTTGCACTAATTTGTATGTAAATTGAGTAAGATCCATTAATAACTTGTAGCTTTCAGAACTAAATTGAAGGAAGAAACATTCTCTCCACATGGAGTTTAGTTTGCCCAAGTTCCAGGGTAATTAATCAACTCTAAAATGGATGCAACAAGAATTGGCAGTGGATGCAGACTTGAAATTAATTATTTAAAAGGTGGACCTGATTGTTTTTGTTAAGGCAGAAAGACAAAAATTAAAGAATTTTCTTCTTTCATGAAATGCACGTGGCTGGCTGCAACGATTAGAGCAGATGCTATGTTTCAGTGATAACCTAATACCTGACTGTGCTCAGACATCAATGTTGGGAAAGGGAGTTGAAATAAGAGATGGGAGTTTGAGGTTATCAGTGACCCAGAAACAAGGTGATATGAAAAAAGAAGAGTTGTGCTAGATTAAAGAAAAAAAAATTCGATGATCTATAAAATGACTGTGAGTGGAGAAGCCGTTTATCCTGGTCCTGCTACTAACAGCATAAGCAATCAGCACAGGTGTTGTCGTTGTTGTTGTTCAGAGTGATGAATTTGAGAATTGTGGGGCAACCTCTCAGGCTCTCCAAGTTCTGTAGGTCAGTTGGTCATCTCAGCTCCACAGGGCTGCTGGTCTGAGGCCCTGAAGGTCACCCATGTGACCTCCTGGGTGCGGGATCCTCACAGTAGGTTTGACGTTGATTTCAATAAGGAAAGCAGAGGGCTCTGCGTTTGCATCCTGAACTTTGCAGCCTAGGAAAGGAAATAGTGCGCAGGCTGGAGGAGCTGGGGGTGGGGGCAGCGGAGATAGCAGGAGGGGTACTTGTGTAATCAGATTCTTTGATTTTGTTAGCCTGGCTCATGGCCTATTAATTAGATTACTCTCTCTTTCATTCTTGATTTCACATCCGTGTTTGTTCCTGTATCCTAAAATGTGGGCGCGAGCTTGGCGAGCAGGAGCCTATGATGTCACTGCCGGCCAGAGGCGGCCGCCTGGCCTTCTGGCGGGCTGTGGGCTGCGTTCTTGATGAGACCGGTCTTCCTCAAGGAAGAGTCGGCTCTGGAAGTGACCTCAGAGGTGTCTGGGAAGAGGGCAACAGGCATTCTCGTGGCGGCACGTTGTGTGCGCTAGTGTGTGTGCGCGTGCCGTGTGCTTGTGGGTGCGCGTGAGGGGAGGAGAATGCGGAAATTCGCAGTCTGGACCCCGAAGCCCTAGGGATGCAGGCGACTGGGTCAGGTGTAAGGCCTGCCTCCGGTGAAAACCCGGGATCAGAAGAGGCGGAGGGGGAGGGAGACCCGGGGCATTCGGTAGTCCAAAGCTCGCTTCTCTCCGGGAGGGAGGGCAGGGCTGGGCGCAGAGGTAGGGCGGTGACAGTCGCGGTGGGGCGGCCGGGCGGCCAGACTGTGGCAGCTGCTGCGGGTCCCACAAGTTGTTTTCCTCGTGGCGACCATTCAGCAAAACGCACGATCCTTTCTCAAAGATTTAAATTTCGCGGATGAATTACCATACACCGGTTGCTTAGCAACTAAATTCAAGCAGGGCTAAGAATATGCAAGCTTTTTGTATTCTCATTAATAAAAATGCCACTCTGACACAGCAACCCGACTTTGGATCACTGCAACTTCTGTAAAAGCCGTAGGAGAATACAAACCGATCCTGCCTTTCAATTACAGATCAAAATGGCTTGAAACGCGATGTTTTGTTCATCTATCTTCCTAAAAAGCGATGTAAAAAATAACGGCTTTCGAGAGCAGTAGTAAATTCTTCTTTTTTAATGGAGTTGTCTATCGGGGTTACTGATAATTGTCAACTGAACCTTTTTGAAACACAGGTTTAAATAAACCTTTTTATAAACATTTCCACTCCCCCCCTCAGTCCCTCCTACCCTCTGATCCTATTCTTCCCTGGCCTCATAATAACAATTATTATTGTTATTATTATTATTCGGGAAACACTCAAGCCTGGGGAGCCCTAGAGACTAAAGGGCAGTCAGCAGAGTAATGAGCAAACTTGGGACCTAGAGAAAGTCCGTGAGGAGCGAGGGAAAGGGAAACTTCTCAAAGTTTCCTTGGAAGGTTGAGGAATTTGCTGGAGACTGGAGTCGGCTCAGGTTCCAGAGGTTCTGTCGATAACTTTCTGGGGAGCTTGTGGAAAGAAAGGTTAGAAATGTTGTGGGTCTCTGCGCGATGTTTGCGGATTTTCCGTTCTAGGGGTGCAGCCTCCTCCCGGGAGAATTGAGTTGCCGCCCCCGCTGAGGACTGTGGAGTTCAGAGGGGCTGAGTTCAAGGCCTGGCTGTGTCGGCCTCTCTCTGAAATCCCCATCTCTGCTGCCCAGGGCCCTAGAGCCCTGGAGCAGAGGACAAAGTAAAGACGGATATGGACCCGTGACCCCTTGGGTCTTCCAGGACTGTGGCCCAGACCAGGGCCTGAAATTGACATGGAGGGCGTACGTACTCTGTTTGTCTTCCAGAAGGATGCGGCGCGTGGAAGGAGATGCACTGGCTGGTTCCAACCCGTAATCTTTCGCTCGGTTCCCAGTGTGCGGGGCAGAAGTCAGAGCAGAACGGCCTAGTGCACTGGCAGGTCTCATTGTTTGGGAAGACACCGAGGTCCAGGCAGCTGGGACTGTGGAACGGAGGCAAGGCGATAGGCCGTAGGCGGCTTTGTGGAAGTTTCGCGCCACCAGGCCCTGCGCGCCGCACTGGGCGGTGGAGTTCTTGGGTGGCTCCCGGCGCTTGGCCCACGCCTCCGCTTCCCGCGTGTGGGAAACTCTAGAGCCCTACAGGCACCAGGGTAGACTGCCTGTGCCTGGCCCGGTGACAGTCACCCCACCCCCCCGACCCCAGATCCCATCTCCGCCGGAAGATTGCAGGCCTGGGCCTAGGGACGATACTGACTGAAACCGCGGTGTGCGGGCGCCGGCAGCAGGGCAAGGCAGGGGACTGTGCCCAGTCCGCCCACCAAGGAGATCGCACGCCGGCTACGCTTCTGAAGCTGCAAACTGAGGCCGTGGTCAGCGTTAGAAAGATCCAGGGACAAAAGCGAAACTCCAGATTAATCCCCATAACATTCCCAGGGAGCCATCCTTCCTCCCCCCAGTACTTAGGTAAACATAGAGGTGCCGCCTCCCCAAGTGAGCCTGGAAGTTTAAACCCCACAACTGACTCTATTTAAACCGATTTCTTTCTAGTGAGTACCAGAAAACAGTGGAACTTAAACAAACCATAAGTGGAAATATTTGCTGTGTTATAGCATGCTCAGAGGCATTAAAGTTCATTTTTTTATCCCAGTAAAACATACATAATGAACAGAGAGCCATTTATTTACAAATACAAATGTCCGAGACAAGCCACATTCCATGTATACAATTCATTAATGGAATTTGTTCCTTTTCCTTCCTTTGGAAACGGAAATTTTGGCTTTTAAAAATGGCTTGGTTCTGGGGAGGGGTAGGAGAGCAGTTAGTTTACCTGGTCTTTGAAAAGGGAGCAGAAGCGCCCAGCCAATTCCTGTCTGGAAAGAATGTTAAACAGTATAAAATAACCTTTTAAAATAGATGGAGAGGTTTTTGTTTTCTTTTTTTACTCTTCAGAAAGGAAGTCTGTTGGTTGTAGTTGCTGTCACCAGAATTGCCCAGTGGAAATGGGCTGGTAATATCACCCTAGTTGACACGTGCATGTGCATATGTGTGCACGCACGTGAGTGTGAACAAAATTGCATTTTAAATGCCTTAAGCTGGATGGGAATATACCAAAATTGTATCTGTAAAATGTGCTCAGTTGCCACAGTTTTAGAAAGTCCGTGGAAATGTGCCCACTGGCCTGCCTCCTTCCTGAGAGTGTTAGGTGATGACTTCCTAGTCACTGGCATGACCAGGATCAATTACCTGGTGAGACTGAGTCTGGTATTTTTTAATTCAGGAAGTTTTCTCTAAGCGAATCCCCTTTCCCTGTAAGTTCATAGAGGGGTGTTGTTTGAGGGAGAGTTGTCCAGAAGAAGGCAGAATCAAGTGTGAATGATCTGTGTGGCCCAGTCAGCAATGAATAAATGTGAAAAGCACAAAATACATCCGAGGTATATCTGGGACTTCGTGAGTTCCCAACACTAGGCATGGTTACAAAGGACAAAAAGAATGATCACTGCTGCCTATGTTTCATTATTGTAGCTACAAAATAATGGAACAGACACTGAGAGGGAACCAAAAACTTTTTAATTTTTTTTTTTTTTTAAGAAAAGGGATAAGAGGTGTTCTGATGAGCTTCCTGGGAGATCACATATTAGCTCTGTCCTCCAGGACTGCCTCTTGGCATAAGGCAGGCCCATTTAGTTGGCTGGAACACTGCACACTGAAATAGAATAGATATTCATTTCAAAGAATTTTCCTTGAGCCAGCCATAAAATAAAAGGTGTCAAAACCCACCATGCTCACTGTACCCAGGTTCAGACAGGGAAACTTCGAGGTGTGAGTGAGGCTAGCTAGATTTGTTCCTTTCTGCCCCTAACAGGGTCTCAGAGGGAGGGTGAGTCTGTGTTTCACTTACATTTTCAAGGTTGAAAACTGTCCTGCAGAGTTAAAAAAAATAAATTAAATAGGTCTAATCAGAAAGTATAGTATCACCCAGAAACTAACCAAATCAAAAGAAATGTCTTAGTAGCTTGGTCTTGAGAATCTTTAGGTGACAATAGTGAAAAAGCCATCGTACAACAAAATAACATCTACAAACTATTTTAAATTAACATTTCATGGGGAGAAATCTTTCAAATTTCAAAATCGCTCAGGCAAGCCTACTGATTCTACTTTGTACGCCTTAAAGATTTCTGCCAAGCAAGGCTTTAAAAACGTTTTGCTCCTGAAAGAAGGTCTTAAACTCTTCCAAGAACTATTTAATAGTTGTCCTGAATGTTTTTTAACAAGAGAGGGATGTTAAGTGAGTAGCCTTGAGTCTCATGCAGCCTGGGGGAGTAGAAGTGGTGGACACTCAAAGCAGGGAGCAGCCTGCACCTGAAACGGGCTGGGCTTCCGCTTTTCAGTGAGAAGAGGAGGCCGAGGTCAGCAGTATTTATATATGTACCTGATCCCACTGGCTTTCCTCTGTTTATCAAAGAGGAGGGTCTGCAATTGAGGGGCTGGAAGTGAGGGGAGAGGAAGACCAAAAGAGAGATCAGTTACCTTTCCTCTTTGTTCCTGGGCCTTGAACTGGGGCTTGAAGAAGGGGAATAAAAGCCCCCAGGGAATGAAGCTTCCACCTCCATTTGCATCATCCTGACACCCCCGCCAGAAAACCAAGTCCTGGCTGATTTGGGGCAAAATGGTAACTTGAGGAATCCCAGTGTGAGTCTGTTACATAACACACAGAATCCTCTGTGGGGAGAGGTGCGCTCACTTGATTTTCTCCAAATGACTGTGTGCAGGCGGAAAGCCCTAGAAAGGAGGACTGAAGACAAGTTAAATAGGAAGACTGTGGGGGAATGGGGAAAAGTGTAACCATATATGACAGGGCACATGTAAGCTTGTGTGCATGTAAAGTCCTACCTCCACCCTCTGTGTGCCAGAGCATCCTTCAGGGATCCTGCCTAGAGCTGCACCTTGGCTCAGCAGGAGTCCATCCTTTACAACGGTGATATGGTGGGGGCAGTGGTACCCAAGGCTACTGGGACTGGTTGCCCTGTGGGGCAGTAGGAGCCAGGTTAGTTCATAACTGCGTCATCCTCAACCAGTTCTTTTTGTCAGAATCCTCAAATATTTAGCCTGGGCAGGCAGGTTACCCCCTCCTCTTTGCGCCCTGCTGTGCCCACCGCAGTCGCCCTACGGTGGCAGGCGAGCTACCCTCGATCATCAGTAGCAGTATGGCGCCGCTGCAGCAACCCGAGGTCACATTCATAAAGCCTGTTCTTCCAGGACAGCATCGCCCCAATCCTGCAGGCGGGACGAACTGTGTTTATCTGCCCCAAGCACGGAGGGGAGACTGTAGCCAACGGACGAGAATCTTGCAGGAGGGGAGGTGGAACAGGGCAGTTGATTCTGGGCAGATCCCCTGTGCCAGGTCCTCTCCGCTGGGGGCGAGCCAGGAGGGAACCGAGGGGCCCGGGAGGAGCTGCTGAAGGCGCGCAGGCTGACAAAGCTGTAACAAAGGCTTCCTGCAAAACTAGTACAAGGATCTTTAAAGAATCACACACCTTGCAGGCGTGTCCCCAGCTCCCGGGACGCCGAGCCCGCTGATTGTTCCCCCGGGCTCCGCAGATGTGCCCGGCTGTCAGCGGTGTGGGGCTGGCAGTCCAGCCTCTCGGCCTCTGCCCGTGAGCTCCCACAGGCCTGCGCGGGTACTGGTAGGTGGCCGCGCCTGGGCCCGCGGGGCTTTGGCAATGGCTGTTCCCCTGGAGGCTCAGTCAGGCGGTGGCCTTGTTGGGCAATATGCCTCGCCCTTGGTTGGCCCGGGAAGGTCGCGGGCTACAATCTGGCCTGAGGAGGCAGGCCCTGAAGCCTCCCCGCTGGGCAAGCAGAAGAGCGTTCGAGAAGCGGGGAGCTGGCGGGGCTGGCGGGGCGTCTGAGTCACCCGAGCTGCAGAACGGACGCCCCCACGACACGCTGTTGGGCACTCACAGTGGCTAGTGGAGCATTTCCCAACGGCCAAGGCTATGCACTCCGACCCTGCTGAGGTCCCCTTTAGTCCCCGAAGATCCAGGTCCTCCCGACCCTCTACCCGGCGCCCCCCGCCGCCATTGAACCCTGGGGCAACCCTGGGACCCGACCTTCAGCTGGTGGGTAGGAATTGGAGGGAGAAGATTGGCGCCCCAACACGCGTAGACTGGGAGAGTTGACATCAACGCGGGAGAGGGATTGGGAAATAGTAAGAAAAAAATCACCCGAATGATCCCCAACTTCACCCCCACGCCCCTACGGGGTTTTGAAGGCTCCGGCGCAGCTCCCATGGGCCTCTCGGAGTGGTGGGAGAGGCGCTGCTCCGGCACCTCCCGGGCTCAGGAGTGGGGCTCAGCGCAGAGCAGGCGGCAGTGAGAAGCTCAGGGCCCGAGTTCAGGGCTAGGAGCAGGTGCAGAAACCCATTAGGCAGAAGTGTTTCCCGTCCACCGGCAAAGTGGATGGTGAGAACACAACTCTGGGAAAGGGCAGGCTTGGATATAAAATATAGTCAGTGACTGTTCCCCTACTTCTTGGTGTCCCCTTTCTTGAACTCAACTCAAGAGAAGCTCAGAAGCATCGCTACAGACCTCCAGCTTCCAGCTGCGGGCACCCACCCGCCAAGCCTCCCAGAGCCCAGGTCTGCCAAAGCTGGTTCAAGCCCTCAGGTCAGACCTGCAGACACATTCCCTAACCACCCTCCCACCACCCCTGGCCTGGGGTGGGCTGGGGCTTCCACCTCCCAAATGACTGCTGCCTTGGGGCCTGCTCTGAAATTCCAGCGGGCTGATCTACCCTGGAAGGAGGAGGGGGAGGCAATGAGTGACACAAGCCCCCACCCCTGGCTACAAACAGTGCAAATGAGATGCATTTAGGCTGATCACGCTACTGTATTTTATGCAACTTAATGTGTCTATGTCTTGTCAACTCTTCTAGTCAGGAAGAATAGCAGAAAAAAACCTTAAAAGATTTTCTATGTGTGTGTGTGGTTTCCAACTATAATTCCATATAGGGTGGTGGGGTGAGGGTGGGGCAGGGAGACTTGCTGACATGAACAACATTATATCAACCCTCCTAAAATGCAATTTTAAGCCACAAAAAAAAAAGAAGGGAAAACAGGTGGGGAAGGGGTTATGGCTCCTGGCAAGAGATCTTGATGCAATTAGGTGGATTCTGGCTGGGAAAAGTTTAAAGCTGTAATGTTTCTTTTCTTTTTTACTTTTTTTAAAAAAAATTTCTTCTCTTTTCTTTTCTTTTTTTTTTTTTTTTCTTTCACTAGCGTGGCTCTTATAAGCCTGGTAATATTTCTTTTAAATAAATGAACTCATTTATATTTATTTGGGTACAGGGGACAGGTCCTGAATAATATGTAGGCCCACCTAGGGGAGTGTCAAGGGTGCCCTAGGAGGGGATAGGTTTTCTGACACAATGGAGGCCCTGTATGGGCGATGGAGTGTCTGTTCTCCTCTTTATGTCAATTTTCAAACAAGTTGTAAGTAGAGGAAATCTGCCTTCAACTCTCACCAGTCTCTCCCACCAGGTGTCCTGAGACTTGAGTGATGTGGGTCTCCTGTAAGGTAAGTGGAGGGGGCGCCAGGTTCTAAGAGACAAATAGCTTCTGGTACTGTGCCCCAGTCCTGCTTCTGCAGTTTCCCCATGCACTTTGGGAGCGCTCTGGAACTCCCCGCAGGACAGCTGGATAGGATCACAGAGTCAATAAACCCAGAGCCAGCGCCACCGCCAGCCCTTCAGGCTTCTTTGCCTCTGACCCCAGAAAGGGGAACAACTGATTATCCTTGCCCTGTTCAGAGGCCCTGCCTCCCCCACAACCAGGCTTAGTGGTAGGCAGAGCCCAAACAGAACTCATTTGCTGGGAGTCTTTGCTGGGAGTTATAAGCCGACTCTTGTGGCAGCCTCTTGCTCCTCTTTCAAGGGGTACCCAGGGTCAGCAGGGAATTTGTTTGAGGGGAGCCTCTGGGTCCTCTGAGTTCTCAGGGTGCCTCGTGGTGCCCTGGAACAGAAATGAAATTGTGTGGATACCTGAAGCTCTCCTCTTTAGATTTGCCTCTGGGGTCGATTGTCCAGTTACAAAAGTGACTAACTTCACTTTCAGGACTCAGGGTCATCAAACATAGGCTGCCCACAGTCTGGGCCAGACCAAAGGGGCTTGTCCCTAGGGAGGCACCAAAGGGAGAATGCCCCAGGCCCATTTCATTCCACTGAGCTTTTTGAACTCCTAGGTGTCTAAGGTAATACCATGCCATCCTGTTACCTGTGCAGGATTCCCTGCTGTATTTCTTGGCACTGCCTGAGGTGTAAGCTGCCCCACTGCAGGGCAATTAACTCTGACAAATAGAAATGGGGAGGGGGGATCATGTGCTTCACATCAAGAGAGGAGGCCACCCAGTGCTCAAAAAGTATCAAAACTTTTCGCTGCTTAGGAGAGCAGTGTGCTTGTCACTAGCAGCTCGGGTTTCTACCATGCAGCCTGGGCATTTCCATACCAACCTAGTAAACACATCAGAACCAGATGCTGGGCGGGTGCTGCTGTAGGCTTCCACCTAGGAGGGAGGTGATGGGGAAACATCCCAAGCCAGGGACTTGAAGTTCATTGCTCCAAACACTCTCTGTGTCCTGAAGGGCTGAACTATGGGACAATGAGCTGAGATGACCTATATCAAGATGAACTGCTGGCTCCTCCAAGTGCCCAGCTGCCTAGCCTGCCTGCTACACAGTGACTAAAGAATCTCTGCTAACTCCCTCCTCCTTTCTTCTCATGGACTCCAGCAGAAATGTATTCCCTTCCTCCCTCCAGGCCTCCTCCTCCCATCCCAGAATGAGCAGAGACTTCCATTTGGGATAAGAAGGGGTGTCAATCAAGAGGCGAGGAGGGCTGGCAAATCATCTTCAGTAATAAAACCAGCCACACAGTAGCCTTTACACCAATATACTGCTCTCAGTAACCTTTTCTTTTCAGTCACGTAGCTTATGACATGCTAAAGCCATTTCAACCCATGAGCAAAAATAAAATTCAAAACCTAGGCCAAATTCCTTCTTTCGCTTTGCTGTTTGGGGTCCCCATTCTACATTTCCTCACCTTCCAACCATCCCAATAGCCATTACTTCATCTGAAGAATTAAAACACTTGTTCCTTAAAATCTTCCAGGGTCTGCTGCATTATCAGAGAAATTGAAGAGAGAAAGCACCCCTGCTCCTTCCTGATTCTGCATCCAAACTAAGTACCATATATCGTGTAACCATCATCATCAATTACACTTTGCATAACTTGACAGAGCCAGAAAGGAAGACTCCATTATTTACCAGCAGTTGCAATAAACTTTACTGAGAGAAATAAATTCAACATTGGCCATAAATACCTCCTAGAGAACTCTTGAAAAACCTAACCTCCGTTATTTTAGCCTCCTATTTTGGGGAAGGAGTGCAGTAAAAATGTTAGGTAGCAGAATTTTAAAACAGCTTGATTACCTCAATTGGATTTGGAGTCCTCTACTCCAGTCATTAGTAATAAAGTCATTAATAGTCATAATTGGTATTTAATTGCTTGATCTGATTGGTGCTTTATTCCTGACTCCATTTAGCTTCCTGGAGAAGTACAGGTGGTGCAGTAAGTAAACGGAAGCCAGCCATTTGCAGGCAACTTTTCAAGCAGAAGGGAAAGTACTTTTGTTATATTTGCAGACATGTGTCTCACACATTTTCTCCCTGCTTTTGGTAAACTATCTAAGAATAAACATTACAGATCTGGATTTTAATTCCTCCAGATGGGATCATAAAGTACCTAGGAGGTAGGGGTGGATGTGTGTGTGTGTGTGATATAGAATTGAGGTCACATGGCTACTGTTCACACTGCAAGTCAAAAAGAAACTCAATGCCCAATACGATCGCAGAAAGAACTGAACAACTGAATCGCCAGTGGAATCCAGTATCTGGGCAAGTTCACTTTTATTCCTTCGCAGGAAGAGGGTCAGCGACGGCCAGCGGAAGTTTCCCCCGCTCTTTGAAGAAAGAGGTAGCGAGATCTGCCAGGCCGTCCCACGCGCGGGCTTCCTGGGTTCCGGGGCTTTCGTGACCTCTTCCCTCATCTCGCTCCCCACTCCCCAAAGCAAACACATACTCTCTCTGAGACACACACACACACACACACACACACACGCACACACACAATCTTCTGTGCTCGGGAAACTGGACTTCAGCCTGGCTCCACCTTTCAAAACCCCCCGGAGAACTTCCTCTGCAGGGCTGCCCCGCACCCACCGGCTGCGCCCTCCCTCTCCTCCGCCCTGCGCCTTCTGTCCGCTTCCCCGCGCTCTGTACTCACCCGGCGCGGTCCTTCCATTCCACACACAGACAGGAAACCGGCCTCTTCGGGACAACATTTGAAACCACATTTTATCAACATCATCAAAGATTAGAGCACACACTTCGGGCTCTGAGCTCCAGAGCCAGCTTCTTGCAGTACACCGGGTATGGGGGAAGGGCTGCAGGGGCGAGAAATCCTGCTTCCAACTGCGATTTCAGCTTTCTTATGGAAATGAACGCGACGGCCCCGAGCCGGGCTCCCGTCCCCAGCCCCCCTTCTGCCGGCCCTTTCCTCCCGCTAACCTCCGCCCTCCTAGTCCCCGAGTTCCCGCGGCGGCCAGGCTAGTGGGGAAGCGCTCGCTCTGCGCCAGGGTCTCTGCGCGCGCGGAAACCCTGGCCGTGGGCTCCCCTCCGCCCTGCCGGCCCGCGCACAGTATTAAATATTCATAGGGACGCTACTTTCTTAAAGGAGAACCTACCGCGCGGGAAAGTTCACAGCCAAGCGGAGGCACAAAAGAAGGTCTCCGCGCTGGCTCTCGAGGGCGAGGAGACGCATCCCTTCTCCAAGACAGTGCGCTTCCAGACTGGCATTAAGGAGAGGACTAGGGAACGGGATCACCTATCGTCAAGTCACTTGTTTTAGAGGGGGTGGAAGAAGAGGTGAACTTGGTAGTGGAGAGAAAGCGCGCTCCCTAACCACCCGTTAAACAGTTATTTTAAAATTAGTTGTCGCATCTAACGCCCTAGGGTCCCCAAGGGGCTTTTCATAAGGAAGTCTGTTTAATTTCACCGGCTTTGGGCGCGAGAAAGGTTGCCCTGTGTTGCTGGAAACGTGCACGCATTCGCTTAGGAAATCAATCTTACACCAAACAATTTCCTTGGAGCGGCTAAAACAGCAGCAACCAAACCTGCACCTGCCCCATTCTCTTAAAAAGAGAGCAGCGGCTGTGAGCGCTGGGGCCGTAAGTCAGGGCGGAGAAAGGGGCTGTCATGTGCGTCCCAGCTCTCCACCCCGCAAGTTCCGGACCCCTTTCCTCTCGCGCACTGTGGCCCCGCGGTCATTTGGAGCCAGCGCTGGATTCTTGAGGCCGCGGCCGGCTCTCTCGGCTTCTCTCCGGGAGAGTGGCCAGGGCCTAGGCGCGAGCCCAAGAGGGAGAGCGAAGGGAAAACGAAGAAAGTTCTCCGCCTGCCGCACAGCTCCTCCCGCGAGCGCGCCCCTGCCCTGGGCCGAGCCGACCCGCGATGGGGCCACGCGTAGTGCCAGGCGACGCCCGTGCCCTGTGCCCGGCCCCGCGCGCGCACTCGCACTCACACACGCACACACACTCACACTCACACCCCACGGTTCTTTTTGTTCCGGGCCAGGAGCATTTTCACAAGTGGTTAGAAAGTATTGGGCGCCATCTAACGGGAGCAGCAAAAAGTTGACGCTGGGTGGAGGTTAGGACCAACCTGGCGCCCAGGATGGGCGGAGGGGGTCTTCTCTCCCACTCTCTGCACTCCTGGTCTTGACCCCCTGCCTCCCAATTACCACCACCAAAAACATACACACATGTTGGAGAACTTCGGAGCCTCCGGAAACCTCCTTGCCCAGGGCCTGGGGGCAACCCTGACTGCCCGCTCTGGGAACTTCCCCTGCCCGGCCTTACCTCCTTTCTGCGTTCCTTAAGGTGCACAGAAGAAGAGGGATCGTTTTGCGCCTGTCTTAATAAGGCCCCTGAGTCCTGCAAGTTTTTCCAAGTCTGGTTTTCCTTTGGCCTGTGATGGAAAGTCCGAAGAGGCCCGGGGCAGGCGCACCTGCTTTTGTTAAGGAACAGCCACCCAATTAAGGAGTCTGAAGCCAGCGGGGCTTCCAGAGGAGGGAGAGGGAGCTTAAAGAGGATAATGGCAAGGAAGCAACTGAGGACTTGGTCCAGCAGTGGCCCCAGGAGAGCTAAAACCTGCGGGTCTCCTGGGAGAAAGGAGTTGTGTCTTGAAGAGCTGTCCTGGGAATTGGGAGCAGCTGTTTGGAGGAGCCTGAGCAGTGGTGAGGCCCAGGAGGGACCTCTGGAGAGGACAAAGGAAGCTGGACACAGGACAGAGGCACCGGAGGGACTCACCCATCCAGAGAGAGCTGAAGCTTCAGGAGGCACAGGCCTCTCCGCCAGGGTTCCCAGCCACCGCCAGGATTCTGCGAGGGCCAGTGGTCCAGTGGTCGAGGGAGGTAATTGGGACCATGCCCTCCTGTCGAGTCAGGGGGCCTCGGTGGAGTCTGGGAACCTAGCAGAAGGGGAGTGTCCCTGGCCAGATGTGAAAGCAGAGGGAAGGAGAGGTGCCAGTAAGGCCCAAACCCCCTCTACTTGGACCCTACAGCTGCCATTAGCCCTGAAGTTGAACAGTGTTGTGGACATATCTTTATGCCTCCTATCAAAGGGTGAGGCATCCGGAGGTAGCTGAACAGGTGGCTGATTCCAGCAGCAGATGATGGACCTCACCAGGCCAGGCTCAAAGCTTTTAGAGCACTGAGGCCTTCTGCCTGCCTTCCTGTGTTGATAGCAGATTAGAATACCTGCTCTTCCTCCATCACAAATGTTATGGAGGTAGAACATAATGTCCGATGTTCAAAACACTTTTTTTAAAGTAGTAAAATATATATGACATATACTTTATCATTTGTACCATTTTATGTGCATAGTTCAGTGGCATTAAGTACATTTACATTGTTGTGCGACCATCACTACCATCCATCTCCCGAACTTTTCTATCTTACAGATCTGAAACTCGCTATTCATTAAGTAATAATTATAATTCCCATTTTCCCCTGCCCCCTGCCTTTGGTAACCACCATTCTGCTTTCTGTCTCTATGAATCTGACTACTCTAGGGAGCTCATATTAGTAGAATCACACAATATCCTTTTGTGACTGGCTTATTTCGCTTAACATCTTCAAGGTTCATCCACATTGTAGCATGCAGCAGAATTTCTTTCCCTTCTAAGGCTGAATAAGAGCCAATTGTGTATACACACTATATTTGGTTTACCCATTCATTTGTCCACGGACATTTGGGTTACTTCCACTTGTTAGCCATTGTGAATGAAGCTGCTGTGAACATGGGGATGTAACTATCTCCTGAAGTTCTTGCTTTCCATTCTTTTCAGCGTATACCCAGAAATAGAATTGCTGAATCAAAAGGTAATTTTATTTATTGTTTTTTGAGGAACTTCCATAGTTTTCCCCAGAAGCAGCACCATTTTTCATCCCCACCAGCTATGCACAGGAGGTTTCATTCCTCCAGATTCTCACCAACACATCAACACTTGTTATTTTTTGTTTCTTTAGTAACAGTTGGTGTGAAGTGATAGCTCGTTGTGGTTTTGAAACATTTCTTTAAAGAGTACAGGTGTTGATCGACTCACAACCTATGCAACTTATGACCATTCGACTTTATGACCACAATTGCTAGCCATGACTGCTCCGCTGTAGATTTTTGGAAACACTACATTTTGATGTGTATCAAGAATATCGCTACCGCCTGGGAGGCTGTGACGCCAAAGTGCATGAATGGCATCTGGGAAAATTGTGTTAAGCGCTATGTTAATGATTTTGACGGATTTGACAGTGAACATGAACTTGCAACTATTCAGGAAAAAATAGTAAAACTCGCTAAAGACCTTTCTTTGGAGTGTGAAATGGAAGATGTCGTAGAGTTACTAGACAAAGAATCCGGAGAACTTACAAATGAAGAGCTAATCGAACTGGAAGAAGAAAGAGTGGCAGAAGAAGAAAGAAGAGAAGCAGAGAAAGAAGAGGAGGAGCCAGAAAGAAAGTTCACCACTAAAGGATTACAGACAGTTTATCTTTACTGAATAAACTTCTTATACATTTCGAAGCAATGGACCCAAACATCGAACAATTTGCAAGGATTGAACGGATGGCGCACGATCTGTTTCGTCCGTATCATGAAATTTATAAAGAAAAAAGAAACATGCAATTCAGACAAAGCTTACCATGTTTATGAAAAAACCAACTCCGGTAACCCCAACTGCTGCCTCAGATGACAACATCAACCACCAAGCACCAGCAGCCAATAAAATGTTTCGTACATGTTTATATATTTTGATATGTTTTGCAATTGGGAAAATGTTTCCTATGGTATTTTTTACACCTGTATTTTGTATTTTTGTATGCACCTGTATTTTGTAATTTTGTATGTTTTGCAAATATTAAACCAGTTGTACTGGTATTGCAGTGTTTTACTTAAACCTGACGAATGTAAAAATAAGAAACAAAATGGTGTAGAGATGATACAAATGGCTTAAAATGAACAAAGACAATTATGATATATAACAATAATGAAAGAAAATTATGATAAAATATGACTTAAAGATTTTTATAACATCATTTCACAGTACTGTACATATAGCCTACTCAACTTACGACCAAATCGTGTTACGACCGGTCTGTCGGAACCAATTGTGGTCGTAAGTTGAGCACTAGCTGTAAATATACAAATACAATGAAATAAGACTAGGCAAATTAGCTATAAGTTTTAGCAGAATGGAAGTATCCCAATACTTATTTTAAATCTCTTTTAACTTTTGTTTTGCTTTGTTGTGTTTTTTGTTTCTTTGAGACAGAGTCTTGCTCTGTCACCCAGGCCAGAGTGCAGTGGCACAATCTCCAGCTCACTGCAACCTTCGTCTCCTGGGTTCAAGTGATTCTCCTGCCTCAGCCTCCCAAGTAGCTGGGACTACAGGTGTGCCCCACCACGCCCAGTTAAGTTTTTGTATTTTTAGTAGAGACGAGGTTTCACCATACTGGCCAGGCTGGTCTGGAACTCCTGATCTCAGGTGATCCACCCTCCTCAGCCTCCCAAAGTGCTGGGATTGCAGGCATGAGACACCATGCCTGGACTTTTTTAAACGTTTGAATCTAGCTTTAGAAACAGGAAGAAGAGAAATGACAAAGATAGGGGGCACGCAGAACAAACACTATTGGATGATTATGTTTAGGCCCCTCGTTCTAACCAGAAGCTGGAAGGTCGAAAGGCTGTATTATTAGTGAGCGCTCTTCCTTTCTTTGTTTCTAGAAAGAGACCAGAGATTCACCCTCTCTTAAGTGGAGAAGTCAGAAAAAAAGTTCCTTGTCTTCTTCCTGGATTCCTTGCTGTATTCAAATTGAAATGGAAAGAAATGCTAGTGCCCTAGACACTGGCCATGTGAGTGATTGGTAGAAATCTTTGAAGTCCTTTTTCCTAGAAAAGGGCCGAGTAATAGCAACTGTGCAAGCAGGAAGGCTGTCATCCTACGCCTGGAATTCCCTGGTTTTGGAGTTCTCTCAGGGACAAAGTGCCCCTCTACCACCTCACATGGTTGTATTTGCCATTACCCCACGCCAGGCTTACTTAGGATTTGTGTGTAGTATATCTACTAAATGCTCTATGATCCTTTTTTCCCCTTTTTTATATTCATCATTCCTTTTTATAGCCTGGGGAGACAGGTTTGTGTTTTTATTTCCCACATTTTAACTGAAAGTATCCAGAGTGGGCACAGAATAATAAATGTAAACGACTGTGGAGACAGTGTCGTAGCTGCGGCTCCCAGCCTGAGCTTTGACTTGGCGCATCGAACCACACTGTTTCTTTCATCTGACAGGATGGTTGGCACAGGCCAGAGATGAGAGAAACCAGAGCAGCAAGCCTTGGCAGAGACCTCAACCTCCCTTCTGCCACCAGGCCAGCTTTGCCACTTGCTGAACCGCTAGAGCTCTGTGCTGCTTTCGCTCTTCAGGGTTCAGGGGGCTTGGAGGAAGGGGATTGGGAACACCCTCTGACAGGGTGTTGCAGAAGCAGCACCCAGCTCCTCAGTCTGGCCCTCCCCTGTAATTGCTGCATCTGCCCCTGAGGGAGAAGGGTGAACTGCACATCAGGAGTGCCATCACTTAAGACAAAAGGAATAATCATGACTGTGATATACACACGCATACAGTCATTGCCTCTTCCCTTGTTAAAGCTACTTCCACAAGAAAGAGAACAACACAGAAGGGTTACGTTTGGGGGTGCTGGGACCCGGAGACCTCTCAGCCTTCAGAAAGGGCTTTGTAGTGCTTGGATCCAAGCCATTTGTTTCTAGAGAGAATCACGGTGGGTAGGAGCTAGCTTTTTCCATTTGCAATGGCTTATTAAGTATAAGCATCTCTCTTCTCTCTGTTTACTGAGTGATTAGCTCTCCCTCCAACTGACCCTGCCAGGGGAGATAGCCAAAGCGTATCCTTAACACCCAGTTAGCCTGCAAAATGCCCTTCCCATAAACCCAGAGACCATAGGCAGGACTCTGCAGTTCATTGTGCCATCTTGTTTTTATATCAGAGGATCTCCACTGGCGGTGGAGTGTGCACTAATGCCACCCATGTTTACACAGCTCCATTCTAGTCATAGTGCAGAGGGAGCGGGGGACCTAGCTGAGACAGAGGCAAGAGAGTGATGTGCGCAGTGCATGTGGCCTGGCTGGGAAGCACAGCCTCTGGGCTCCGTGGCCATCACTGATTCTTTTCTAAGTTGAACATTGACCCTTCTTCTCACAGAAGACTGTCTTTCCTGTTTTCATGGGAAGAAGGACAGGTCCCTTCACTCCCCTGGTTGCTGGCAGTTAAGTAATCTTGGAACTCATAAGCAGTAAAGATTAACTAGAAACTGGCTGATTAGTAGCTGGTTGCCTGGCTGAATTGGCTGGTTTCTAGCAGGTCAGCTTAGTAGAAGGACAGACCAGCTGTGTTAGCAGGCCCAGCCTTAATCAGCCAGATTCCAAAGGTCAGAGTGGAGACGAAATCAGGCAATTTACCCAAATTTTAGAAGCTGAATTCAATTGTAGGATTTGGTCTGGAAATAAGAATGAATCATTTCCAACGAAGTGAATCCTTTTCTCCTCCCTGCCAATTTCTTTACTATGCTACAGGGAAAGCCTAAAGTATATCATTGATATTGTTATATAAATATTGTCTACCTGCACATACTATAGTATAGGCTCTAATGAAATAATTAAATCCAACTACTTTTAACCTCCTGCATATTCTCAGTGGAAGCTTGGTGCTTTTATTCTGCATTATGCTTTTGTGAAAAGGCTGCACTCTTACTGCTCTACAGCTAGAATTACTATGTGACTGTTAAATTTATTGTATGAATTTAGTGTTATTTAACACTTGGTAGAATACAAAGCTGAGGCAAATCCTGTGTATAAAAGTTGACATCTTGCCTGAGGGTTGAGATTATTTAATATGCCAGTCACCCCATCCTTACCATCTCCTGGTGAAGAATAAACTTCTCAGGTGGAATTACTGAGGGAGGGTTCTGGGTGGGTGGCAAAGATACGTAGGGGCTCTGTTTGGTCTTGAGATTCACTGCACTATGTGCAGATTTATGTATGTGTATCTCACACAATACACAGCACACAACCCAGCACACAAATGCAACACACATACAGTACAGAGCACACTCACACAACAAAGCACACACAACATACACAGCACATACAACATATACATACAACACACAGCACACACATGGAGCACAGCTGGCACACACTAAACATTCACACACCACACATGGCACACTAAAAACACGTAATCTTCAGTACACGCTCACATAATGCACACATGGCATATAACACATGCACAGAACATATGCAATACACACACCAGACACATATAGATGGAGAGAGCAGGAAGAGGGAGAAGCCGGGAGAAGAGCTATGTCTTAAGCCGTGCTTGGGCCCTGATGACAGTTCCTTCTCGGGGTGTCCGGGAGACCAGCTCTGGCAGAGGGACGTGAGCTAGTGCAGGGTCAAACACTGCACAGCCCTCCATTCATCTGAGGTAACTGTGCCTGTCACGGGCGAGGGCACGTGCAGAGGAAAGAAAGCTGATTTTTTTAATGTTTCTTTTACTTATTTGCCTATTTTCTCCTTATTTTTTTCCCCAATTTCTTTGAAAAAAATAATTACCTGTCTCAGCTAGGTTAAGAGAAACCATCAGAAGCAAGTTGTTTCCACATTTGAGCTGGGGCGTGTAAAGGCGGCTAGTGGTTGAGTCCTCTGGTGAGCAGAACGGGGTGGCCCTGAAGCGGGGTGCCCTGAGGGGCAGGCGCTGGCTGCATTGACCTCCCCTCCTTCCTTGCTGTGTGACCTCCTCCTGCCACTGTGGCCTCTCTCTGTTTGTTTGAGGAGCAGAGCTCCTGTTCCCTAGCTGTGCTTGTTAAATTCATACCTATCAAGAGGTGCAGGGGAGGTATCAAGTTGCAGAAACCAAGTCACAGAAGAAGTGTGAGGTGTCTTCCCAAAGCATCGTTTTACCAGGTGGTTTTTGGGGAACAAGCTAAATAACTGAGAACTTCTAACTATACATTTATATTAAAACTATCACAGATCTACTATACAATAGAATACAAAATCATCATGCGATTTGAAAACAAAAACTAAGGTTTCAGATGCATTTTGTGACTGTAGAGGGTGGGTTTGGGCCAACACCTGCCCTTTCTTATCCAAGCATAAGCAGTTTTTTCTGATATTTCGGTGGAAAATGTTGGGAGTGCTACCTTAGAGCTTATTCTTTCTCCTTTATGTGGTTCAGATTTAAGTTTCAGGACATTATATTTTCAGATTCATCCTCTCCCTACCCGCCTCCGCCCCCCACCACATAGACAGATTTGGGGCCACCTGTTCACTCCACAGCCAGGAGGATGGAAAGAGTCCTCGTGCCAGATTCTCCTTCATTCACGTAGTTTACAACAATGCAATGCCCTCTCCAATGTTACAGGAGGAGAAAACCCTCCCTTGGCTCCACTTCCAGGTTCTGTGCTTGGACAGAGTGTAGTCTGTACAAAGATGAGCTCAGCTGGGGCCACCTGGAGTGCAGCCCGTGAGACCTGTTCTTCCAGGGGAGCAGCCTAGGGGGCCCCAGTGTGCTCACAAACCCTGCCTGATCCCAGGCCTGCCCTGTGCCCAACCTTTTTGCCGTGGAGACCCGTGGCCGCATCTGTAAGTGTTGCTGGTGACTGCCTCCCTGTAAGTGTCCGCGTAAGTCCACTCTTATTTTCTCAAGTCCATACTGACTTGTTTGCCTTTCCACGCCAATGGATAGGTGCCAGAGCACAGAAAAGAGAAACACTTCTTCACTCCATTTTCCTCTTTTCTCCAAAAAGTCAGGCTGTACTTGGCTGGCCCAGTCCTCTGGGGGTTCTGTGCTGTTCTCGCGTTTTTTCAGCAATGCCTGAGAGCACCGTGTCACCTCTTCTGTGGACCAAGAGCTTGGGACAGGTTTTCTTTATCCTGGGCAGGGTGGGGTTGGGAATGATGGGCTATTCCACTAGATAAACCCATGCAAGGCTTTCCTGTACTCCTAGGCAGAAGTTGTGGAATTAGACTCAACTTATCATGTAAAAGCTCTAAAGAGTCCATAAGACAAACAGAATGTATCAAAAATCACTTATTGCATTCATAAGGTGAACATATTATTTCTTTTTTTTTTTTTTTCCTTTT
>NW_016107446.1:495748-539843 GCF_001604975.1 Cebus imitator
GATCTCGGGTCACTGCAACCTCTGCCTCTCAGGTTCAAGCAATTCTCCAGCCTCAGCCTCCCGAGTAGCTGGGACCACAGGCACGTGCCACCACGCCCAGCTAATTTTTCTATTTTTAGAAGGGACAGGGTTTCAGCATGTTGGCCAGGATGGTCTCGATCTCCTGACCTCGTGATCCCCCCTCCTCAGTCTCCCAGAGTGCTGGGATTACAGATGTGAGCCACTGTGCCTGGCCTAAACATATTATTTCTTATAGGCTTTAGACCCTTAGAGGGATGAATAACATGCAGTTTATTTCATATATAACCTTGTTTTATTCATATATATACTTTTTTCTTTATCGTTTCCTTCCTTCCTCCCTTCCTTCCTTCCTCCTTCCTTCCTTCCTTCCTTCTTTCCTTCATTTTCTTCTTTCTCTCTTTCTTTCCTTCTTTTCTTTCTTTCTTTGTCTCTCTCTCTCTCTCTCTCTCTCTCTCTCTCTTTCTTTCTTTCTTTCTGTCTGTCTGTCTCTCTCTGTTGTCCAGACTGGAGGGAGTGGTGTAATCACGGCTCAGTGTGGCTTTGAACTCCTGTACTCAAGCAATCCTCCCATCTTCACCCACTGAGTGACTGGGACTACAGGTGTACAGCACCACACTCACCTAATTAAAAAATATATTTTTTGTAGACGTGGGGGTATCACTGTGTTGCCCAGGCTGTTCTTGATAACCTGGCCTCAAGCAATCCTCTTGTCTCAGCCTCCCAAAACATTGGGATTACAGGCACGAGCCCCACACCCATCCTAATCTTTTTTCTTATTCAATGGTTACATAGAGGTTCAAAGTGTCCTCTCTCTTTCTGTCCTCTCTCTCTGCGGCTGTCTCTCTGCCTCCGTTTCCCTCCCCACCCCCCCACACATATGTATTCTTTTGAATTGGCTTTTCAACAGATTGTCTTGATTTTCATTAGACATAGCCATAGGTGTATCTATAAAACCAACAAATTTACCTAAACTCAGGAAAATAATCGTGACTAAAGTTTTAAATAATGGCGAGGGAAGGTTCCATGTGGTTCAGGGGAACCAACGTGCTTCCCTGCAGCTTGAGGTGTTCACTACATGAACACCTAGGAAGGTGGTGAGAACAGTCCCCTGGCCTTGGACATGGGCGGTACAACGCTCATACCCAGATATCTGTCACTGAATGATTATCCCTCTTCCCACCCCACTGCAGCTCTTGGTTGCTCTTCTTTTCTTCTCTCTTTGAAAACAAAGAAAGAAGGATAGGTAAAACGTGGACTTGAAAGAAAATGATAGATCAAGTTGTTATTTTGCTCATTGCCTAGTTGGCAGAGTTATTGACTCACTAAAAGATTATTACAGCAGATAAAATGTACTGTTAAAGAACAGGTTTCTAAAAATATATACAGAGTGTTTCAAAGGGAAAGGTTGTTTGTATGTTTTTCAAGTTCTCTCTGGGTTTCAAATTTTAGGTATTGGCCTGACAAAATCA
Organism: Cebus imitator; assembly: GCF_001604975.1. Lineage (NCBI taxonomy): Eukaryota > Metazoa > Chordata > Mammalia > Primates > Cebidae > Cebus > Cebus imitator. The sequence continues at coordinate 497,239 of NW_016107446.1, forward strand.
GCTTTCTGATTGGAAAATCTTTCTGGTTGGCAAGAAAATCTGGATATTTTAAACTGTGTTTTTCTTCCTTCAGCCTCACCTAGGCTCTCCATAGAGTGGATATTGGAATTAAAAGCTGTCCTGACTTTTAAGATCTCAAACATTGATGGTCAGAGTAATCCATGAATTCTATCATCTTCATATCTGACACTGTGTGACTAAAACACTTGAAATCTGAATTCAGAAACAAATGCACACTCTGTTTCGAGAGTTATGTACACCTTCCCACATGATTATTTTCTTTCCTCTTTAAATTTTAATTTAACTTTCTTCCTCTAGAAAGAACTTAGAAATATTACAGAGCAAAGTGGGAGCTTTACAAAGAGTATGAGGATTAGAATTGAATACCAGAACAACAGGTGAAAATGGCAGGTGGTAGTAAGAGGAATATTGAATACGAGAAAATAGTAGCCATCTAAATGTAGTTCTGCACCTAGATAGGTCCTAGGGGAAAAGTCATTCCCACAGCAGTTTGCAAGGCAAGCCCCTGGCAGAGAGAGGAGATGAACACCTCCTTGTGGAAAGCTAGTCTTGCCTATGGAGAGTTGCAGGGATTAAGGAGAAGTACTGCAGAAAAGGAGCCTGCATTCCTGATCTGTGTTCAGGAAGAAGCCCACTCCAAGTGCCCAGGGCCATTAGCGGGGCAGAGTCGTCCTGGTGGGTAACGCAGCAGCACAGCATCATGTGTGAGCTGCACCCCTCCCCAAGGCAGATCGCAGCCTTGGCTTTGGGGCTTCATGAAACAGCCTAAGACCCTGGATTCACTTTGGGGAATAGAAGCCACACAATTACAGTTTTGGCTTTTCCCCCCCTCTTCTTCAAATTGGCCATGTACACAGGTTGGTCTCTCATTAGGGCTGAATCCGGCAGGTCTTCCTCTGTGGGAGCTGTGTGCATAATATGCTATCACACGTGGAGGAGCTGGCCAAGGAAAAGTCAGAGAGATTACACAGCAGCTTTGGACTCTGTCCAGCGCACTGTTCTCAGCCCATTTCTCTTCTTTTAGCATCTGGGAGACTAACAAAAGCAATTCCCTACTCCCAGTACAGAGGGGGAAACATATTTCTAAAACTCTCACATAGCCATTGGTGTGTTTAATGTCAAAAAATCAGCATGTTGTGTTCTAAAGTTGCAAACACCCGGAATGAATATCATTATGGTTCTGAATGCTGGGAGGTGATAGAGGGAAGGAGCGGGGGGATGTTTGTAAAGGCTCCTTCACTGGTGGGAAGTCAGCATGTCCTTGGGATGGTAGGGAGCCTGGTTCCTGGAGAGATCCCTTCGCCGAATGATTGAGTTTGCCTGTAGCTTATGGACAGAAGTGGGAAAGGGCAGGAAATGGGAGGAAGATGGAAAAGAATGTTTCTGCAACTCTCACTTCCCTAGGTGAGTTCCCAGTGGTCCCTTTCAAATTGCTGCAGATGAGGTAGAATTGCTCTTGTCTGTAGGGACTGATGAGGATAGAGATCATACTCATGAAGTTACAGATGACACCAATCTGGCGTGATCCCTAGAGTGGACTGTGGAAGGGGTGACAGGGAAGAGTGTGACTCCACCGGATAAAATGTGACAAGAATTCGGAATTACTTTGGAGTAGTGGTGGGATTCAAAACACATTTATCCAGGGGTGGTATCAAAAGAAGCCTTTTGAAAACAAACACAGGGTAATACCAGAGGTTGGAAGCACCCAGCGGCAGAGGATGTCTGGTCAGAAGGAGGATGAGAACTTGTGGAACTGGAGCTGCTGGCAGAGGAGCCCTTCCCACAGCCCTGCACTGACTCTCTACGGAGGCTGGGCTCACATGGCCACCCCAGGGGACCGTTGTGGTCTCCCTAGGCATCCAACTAATGGCTGTACATCAACTTAAGAAAAGCTTCTCTGTGACCCTCAAGCCAACTCAAGAAGAAACCTGGAAGCTGTTTTTCTGAGGAAGCCAGAACGCACTGCTCCACTTCAACACATCTGGCACTGCAGCTAACGAGGATAATTGCAGGGCACCCATGTCTCAGCCGAATTAGGCAAAGCCCTCTAGCCCTAAAAAAACCCACAAAGGGCGTAGTGTTGTAATCTTACAAGGACTCTTCTCTGACTCAGAAGGGCCGACAGCAGCCGGTCATGTAGTCCTGTATTGTGGCAGAAGGACCAAGCTCCATTGTGGGATGCATTGGGCTTGCAGGCTGGAACTCTTTGTGATCCTCTCACTGGGGAGGGACTCCTGTTTTGGAAAACCTAGGTGCTCCAAGGGACAATAATGAGAGAAGGAGAGGTTGTTTCATGGGGAACGTGGAGGCATGGGATCACTGAAAATGGAGTCACTCGAAGTGTGTGGTATGGCTCGTCACACACTCAGTGTGCACTGAGACCTGTTTGGTGGGATGGGCAAAGGGCAGAAGGGCAGCATTTTTACACAAAATGCAGGACACATATCCCAATCTGTGACAAAAAAATGTGACGGTCCATCCTTCACTAGGGTAGGAAGGAGGAAATTGACTTAACATTAAGCATAAGGATTTTAGGTTAAACTCTTATGTTACTGAAAAATGTCTGTCCAGTGATCTAAATGGTAGCAGACTCTCAGCTGTGTAATCAATCGAAGTGTTGTGTGTGTGTGTGTGTGTGTGTGTGAACACTACAGCTTACATGACTGAAGAAAGTCTGCCGTCTTTCCTTCCTGCTACTAATGGTATATACAGTTGTCAGAGGTGTTTGAACCAGAGCAACTCCATCTTGAATAGGGGCTGAGTCAAATAAGGCTGAGACCTACATTGCTGCATTCCCAGGAAGTTAAACAATCTAGGTCACAGGATGAGATAGGAGCTCGGCACAAGGTACAGGTCACAAAGACCTTGCTGATAAAATGATGCCGTAAAGAAGCCAGTCAAAACCTGCTAAAACCAAGATGCTGATGAAAGTGACCTCTGGCTCTCCTCACTGCCCGCTATATGCTAATTATAATGCGTTCATGCCAAAAGACACTCCCATCAGCACCATGACAGTTTACAAATGCCATGGCCACCTAAGGAAGTTACTCTATATGGTGTAAAAAGGGAAGAAACCCTCAGTTCTGGGAATTACTCACCCCTCTCCTGGAAAACTCATGAATGATCGACCCCTTGTTTAGCATATAATCAAGAAATAACCACAAAAATGGGCAACCAGCAGCCCACCAGGCTGCTCTGACTATGAAGTAGCCATTCTTTTGTTCCTTTGCTTTCTTAATAAACTTGCTTTCACTTTACTCTAAGGACTCACCCTGAATTCTTTCTTGCGTAATGTCCAGGAACCCCCTCTTGGGGTCTGGATCGGGACCCCTTTCCGGTAACACAGTCATGTGCTGCATAACAGCATTTTGGTCAATGCCAGGATACACACACAACTGTGTTTGTATAAGATTATAGTATATTTTCATGGTACTTTTTCTGTGTTTAGATAAGTGTAGGTAAACAGATAGTTACCCTTGTGTTACAACTACCTACATTATTCAGTACAGTCCCATGCTATACAGGTCTGCAGCCTAGGGGCAATAGGCCATTCCATAGAGCCAAGATGTGTAACAGGCTATACCACCTAGGTTTGTGTAAGTCCACTCTGTGATGTTAGCACAGCAAGAAAATCACATAGCTGTTACAGGAAAGGGGTCTCGATCCAGATTCCAAGAGAGAGTTCTTGGGTCTCGCACAAGAAAGAATTCAGGGCAAGTTCGTATAGTTGCTCATTTTTATGGTTGTTTCTTGATTACCTGCTAAATAAGGGATGGATTATTCATGCCTCCCCTTTTTAGACCAGGTAGGGTAACTTCCTGACATTGCCATGGCATTTGTAAACTGTCATGGCACTGGTGGGAGTGTAGCAGTGAAAAAATCAGAGGTCACTCTCATCACCGTCTTGGTTTTGGTGGGTTTTAGCCGGCTTCTTTACTGCAACCTGTTTTATCAGCGAGGTCTTCATGACCTGTATCGTGTGCCGACCTCCCATCCCATTCTGACTCAGAGCACCTTAACTGTCTGGGAATGCAGCCCGGTAGGTTTCAGCCACATTTTACCCAGCCCCTACTCAAGATGGAGTTGCTCTGGTTTACACACCTCTGACATAATGACACATTTCTTACAACACATGTCCATCATTGGATCAAGACATGACTTCAGTTGTGTAGATAAAGCTTAAAGGAAGAATTGTGGACTAGTGCAGGATCTTTGGAAACTTTCTTCCAAGAGGAATTAAAACTTAGCCTGGTGTCTACCAGCGTGGGATCATTTTAGATGTGGAATTCTTCATTATCCCCAGCCCAGAGCAGGGGCCACATGGATGGAGTGGTTTTACCCGCCAAAACAACTTTAAATTTCTAAAGGTTGGGTAGAAAATCTCATTCATTTATGACCTCTAGAGAGCCTTGAAGCATGCTGGCTCATAAGGCCTTGCCTAGTCCCAGGTGCATTCCCAGGAGGGTGGTGCAAGCTGTGCATGAGCTCCCGAGCCCACGCCCAGCCACAAGGATGGATGGTCCACAGTCCGTGAACTTACAGCAACCCATCCACATGCAAAAGCATCTTTATTTTCAGTTTTAAGTGGAGGTATTAAAAACAGTGCTAAAGGAGGGGAACACTTAAGAAGTGCAACCTTTTGTTCTGAATAACAATTAGGAGCAGTTAGGTATTTAAATCATCTAAAATTTTTCTTTTGTAGGAACACAGCAAATGCTATACAGCTCGTGCTTTTCAGAAGAGTGATGGGTGGGCACCAACAATAAGGAAGTGCTATCATTCAAGAGAGCATCCATCTCAGACATAATGTGCCAGTACTGTAGTAACAATGCTGCGCTTTAAAAAGACATCTTTCATCGGAAAAACACACACCGCGCTCTTTCTGCAGGCAGCCTTGCTCTGTGTGTGCCAAATGGACATAGTTTTACAGGTTCTTGGGGGGCAAACAGTGAATGCTCTTTAAAGGGCTAACGTTTATTACCGTTTACTACAAAGGTCTAACAGATTAGTTTCTGTCGTGCAAGAAATCGAGAAGCTAGAATGGGTTTTGAATAGGGTGCATGTGAAGCGCTGTCTGGTGAGATGAAAACATTTCTGGAGAGGAGGGCAGCTGGGACCCCCAGGCTGGTGGTGGGGTTTGCCATCTCCCTGTTCTCCATTCTGCCATGCTTTGGAAGGCTTTCAGAAATTGGTGAGGACATTTTTTGTTGTTGATCAAGGATCTCTGAATCTTGGAAGGTACCAGCCTTGATTATGGGCAGAAAAAGTGAAATGTCTTTCAAGGCATGGTTTTGTTATCTGGACTCAAGAAAATGCTTATGTAAATCCCACCCCCATGAGAAGGAAGGAAATTTGAGGGAGTATCTGTTAAGATGCATCATATGGAGTCTTTGGTTTCGGGCCTGATTTTGCCACTCCTACCCTACCCGTCCACCCACCCACTTCCTTCCCCACTCTCAGGAGTCACAGTAACCAATTTGGGGTTTGTATTTAACACCTGCAAATTCTGGCTAAGAGGCCTCCCTCTTTTCTCCTTCACCACCTCCCTCCCTCTCCCGAACCAAACACTTTAGTCAGTGCTTCCCAAATCACACCACTGAAAAGCAGGGAAACCCTTTTGCATCGATACTGCAAAGACTGAAAATGTTTGTTTTCAGCCGTCCTACTTGTAACCTTTCATCAAACCTTGATGATGCTTTTTAAAATAAGCAGAACCCAGCCTCTCACAAATGTGTTGAGGGCTTGCTCTGCCACACACAGAGAACTCCAAGTAAAAGGCCGACTTCCTTAGCTGTAGGTAGTCGATGAGCGCCTACTAGGAGCCAGAGGCTGTGCTACTGAATTAATGATGCGATCTCATCTTCAAATGTACTCGCAAAAAAGAGTATTGCGGGACTTTCTCTTTAGTTCAGTAAAGAGCCAAGCCCTCGTCACATGGCCGTGAAACATTAGGCTCGTAGACACTTTGAAGGGTGAGAACAATGGAATTTACAGAGCAAAAGGGGAAACAGGGACTCTCTGCAAAGCCAAGGTTCTGCTAGAGCAGCTTCCCACCTCACAGATTGAATCCCACGTTCCACCCAGGAGGAGGAGGGGCCAGGATTCTCCCGGCTGCAAATGCGGAACTTCCCCAGGCTCCACCCTAGCGCGCCTTCCTCCCGGTGTGCAGGTGGTTGCAGGTTCTGCCACGGAGCCCTTCCCACCTGGCTGTCTCAATTGTGTTTATATACCTTACAAATGGGACAACTGAAGGTCGGAGGAACTGAGTAACTCACCCAAGGTCCCGGAGCTGGTCAGCGCGGCCAACCCTCCGGAGCCTGCTCTTCCCCTCTGATAAGGGCCACCTCTTTAAGATGACACAGAATGTCCAACCCTGAGACCCACAGTGGAAGGGGCATCATCCTAGTTAAATTGTCAGGTAACTGTTCTTCGTGTTCCTACCTGGCATCATTCAAGAAGGCACATGGCGAGTGCCAGGCAAACACTTGTTAACTTGAACCAGTTTACAACTTTCATAAACATTATAAAGTCTGGCATGAGGAAGAAGTTCAACATGCCTAATTAACAACTCTTTCTGATATATAGCAAATCTATTTTTAAATAATCTTTTCTTACAAGTTTTTGTTTTTGCTCACTGGCTTATCATAACCCAAAGGGCAAGGAACAAATTGGACCTGGGGGGCCTGCCTGGGTGAGAGGTGGCAGCACATGACAGTGCCTCCCCTCCCCCAGCCTGGGGCTCGGGACCCCGAGGTTTAACTCTCCATGTCTTACTGTGGCTGACTGTCACTGGACTCTCAGGTCCCAAGTGACACAACCAAGTAAAAAGGGCTCCCCAGGGAATCTCCCACCAGCCTGCACACTGGGAGATAGGGTGCAGCTACAGGAGGTTTGCACCCTTTGCAATGGGGAGGAGCCTGACCTCTCCTGTTCCTGGGTGGGGACCTGGGATTCAGTCCGTGAGGTGCCAAGCATGTTAGCAGGACTCTATCTCACTTTGCCGAATTGATTTTCCTTTTTCATTTTTTACCAATAAATTCCGCTCCTCACCCTTCTATGTATCCACGAGCCTGATCTTTCTTGGTCGTGTGACAAGAACCCGACCTTTTCTGCAACCCTAGGTTTATCCTTCCTTTATTCTCTTTCCTTTCTATGGCCACAATAACATCATCTCAGAGGAGAGCGACTTCATTAGCCCAGCTACCTGTGCGAAGAGCAGCCTTCGTCTGATCAGAGAGAAGAAGGGGCATCAAGCATTCCTGTGCACAAGAAAAAGTGCCACCCACTGAATACTTCCAAGTACACAAGAGTTTGGTGAAAAACACCTGGGTTATTCACTCCTCCTTCTCTCTGGCTCTCCTGGGTCTTCTGGCCCCTGAGTCACTGCTTCTCAATTATGCTGGGAGGTGAGGGTCCTATCATGTCAAAGCTGCTGGGCCTTAGCAAGCATGCAAAGGTATAGTCAGCCCATCTGATATGTTCCTCCACACTCAGGTAAAAGAGGCAGAAAGGTTCCCACCTCACCTGTTCCACGGCGGTCCACGTGGGTGCATGTTCATCATGGACTTTTGGAGTTCTGCTTTCTAATCTTGCCGAGTGCACCCAGTGGTAGAATTTTCCAGGCAGAGTAGGGATGACTACTGGAGCCCTACAAAGGAACAGGTTCCAGGGAGCATAAAGGGGTGAAGTCATGGCCTAAGGAACAAGACTGGCCTAGACTATCTTTCTTTTCTTTTCTTTTCTTTTTTTTTTTTTGAAGATGGAGTCTCACTCTGTCACCCAGGCTGGAGTGCAGTGGTGTGGTTTTGGCTCACTGCAACCTCTACCTCCCAGGTTCAAGTGATTCTCCTGCCTCAGCCTCCCATGTAGCTGAGATTACAGGTGCACACCACCACGCCCGGCTAATTCTTGTATTCTTAGTAGAGACTGGGTTTCACCATGTTGGTCAGGCTGGTCTCGAACGCCTGACCTTGTGATCTGCCCACCTTGGCCTCCCAAAGTGTTGGGATGACAGGCGTGAGCCGTTGCGTGCGGCCCTAGTTTAACTTTCAAGCTTCTCTGGCTACTAGCTGTGCAGCCCTGAGCGAGTTCCTTCACCTGTCTGAGGCTTGAGGCTTCCTATTGGTAAACTGGAGAAAGTAGGCTCTATCCCCTGAGTTTCTGTGAAGATTAAATGAGATCACTTAGGAAGCATCCAGCACCACTCCTAGCACCTACTGCATATTCAGTAAATATTAGCTCCTCTTTCCATGCAGGGTCTTGTAGCTCTTTGAATCAAATCATTTTACTTACCCGTATATATTAGCCCTGAGGGATATCACTCAATTCAATATATTTTATATTCTTAATTATACATTCATTTATATCAATATTTTATTACTATATAACATACAGTAATTATGTTAATATTTTAGTATATTAAAATTAATAAATATTTAATATTAATAGAATATATACCTAATGAATACGTATTGGGTGTCTATTATGCACAAGCCATGAAATCAGTTTTGCTATATTTTTTGTAACTCAGGTGACTTAAGCATTTTGACCAAATATTCGGGCTTGTTTATTCAAAATCACAGCAGCAGATAGCACAAATCAATTGGAAGAGTAATTCTAAAACGTGGCAGAGGGGTTTGAAGGCAACTGAATCCTGAAGAGGGGCTTAGGTGGGCAAGTTCCCAGGTGGCAGAACCTGGCCATGATTGGAAAGGGGCCTTTGGTTGGTGTGGGGGGAGAGAAGGCGCATCCCTTCCATCACCAAATTTCTGTTCATAGTAATCCAGTGAAACATAAAATATTTATGGGAGAAAACTTTTATGGAAATCTTCTTTCCTCAGAGGATTTTTAAAGGCGCAGTCTCCCCAACATCAAACATTCCTGTGAAAAATTAAAAATCCAGTCAATCAACCAGCTGTTTCTAAATATACAGAAATATGGCACAAGCTATCTGAGTTTTTGCTTTTTGGTTAAAGAAATACATCATTTAGACACAGCCTAAAGCGCATTAGGCTGATAGCTCACTGAAGAAGCAACATTCTTGAGGTATAAACGGAAATATTCGCAGAAAAATTTTTCCACCAGGTGACACGAGTGCACACCTGAGCTCCAATCAAACCCCCTGATGATGTGAGCTGGACACAGTGCCGGAGATGGAGACCGGGAGACCTGATCGGGATACCCTGAGCCTTCTGCACACCGCTGGGCCAGGCACCCTTCACCTGTCAAGTGACAAGATGGGACAGAATGAGGCATACTTTCTAACTCCATGATTTTGTTATCTTCTCCGGCAATGAAGAGGGCCCATCACGGACAGAGCAAGAGCATGGGAATACCTGCTGCCCTCCAGGTGGGACACGGACAGCCAACTGCATTGCCCCAGGATGACGCCCTCAGGCTTATTCACTTCGTTAGTGGCAGAATTGGTGAGAAGCTGCAGCTTTCAAGCAACTGAGTTATTTTAGCACTTAATAATCTTACTCGTGAAGATGTGGCCTTGTGAGATATTCATGTGCTTTATTATTCATTCATTCATTCATTTTGAGACAAAGTCTTACTCTGTCATCCAGGCTGGAGTGCAGTGGTGTGATCACAGCTTGCTGAAGCCTCAACCTCCTGGACTCAAGCAATCCTCCCGCCTCAGCCTGGCAAGTAGCCGGGACTACAAGTGTGTGTCACCATGCCTGGCTGATTTGTTCCCCCTCGAACTGCCTAGTTTGAAACTTCTGAGCTTTAACAATCTTCTGGTCTCAGCCTCCCTCCCAAAGTGCTGGGATTACAGATGTGAGCCAATAGGGCAGGCCGATTCATGCTTTAGATTGAGAGGATGGAAGATGAGTGAGAAGACTGAAGAGGACAGCTCTCTTTGAGAGGTTACCTGTACCAAGGCCTGTACAATTCCACTCAGGGGTTGGCCAAGGGCATTCATGTTATTTCACTAGAATTGAATGGCAGGCTTATTCACAGAAAACACCAAATGTGTAAGGAGAGGCCAGCTCTGCAGAATTAAGTTTTATGGACGACTATATATATACCACTTTCATGTACACAAACATAAAGCAAGAATTTCAGAACCCTCCAAGTCACTGAATGGTGTGCTCCGGGCTACAGCTAACACTCTTCTGAAAACAAAATAAACACAGGTCGGCAAAGATGATTTAGACACTCTGATGGTGAGGATGGTCCCTAGTTACAGGTCCCTTGTGCTTCCTCTTGTGCTCACCCTGGGTCTGGATGTCACCTTGAAAAACCCTGGGCCAGTGTCCTGAGCAGTGAGCTACTTGGATCAGCTCTTTGGACTGCAGAGAAGGCAAAACCCACCACTGGGTTGTGTGGCCGCACAAGTGAAAGAAGCAGTCTCTGGGTATCTGCCAAGGGCAATGGTTGACCTACCTAAGGAAGAGAAACATCTTGGACCAGAACTACCTATACGGTTGCTGCATTGTTTTCAATGAGGATGGTGATTGCACCGACTTCACTGAGTTGAATGTGATTAAAAGATGTGGCTGGGCGCAGTGGCTTATGCCTGTAATCCCAGCACTTTGGGAGACCGAGGTGGGCAGACCACTAGAGGTCAGGAATTTGAGACCAGTCTGCCCAACATGGCAAAACCCCATCTCTACTAAAAATACAAAAAATGAGCAGGACATGGTGGTGGGTGCCTGTAATCCCAGCTACTTGGGAGGCTGAGGCAGGAGGCTTGCTTGAACCCAGTAGGCAGAGGTTGCAGTGAGGCGAGATGGGCCACTGTATTCCAGCCTGGGAGACAAGAGCAAAACTCCATCTCAGAAAAAAAAAAAAAAAGCAATGTGCACCAAGGGGTTTGTACCAAGGAGATGCTTTAATCACGTTAGCTCCATGGCATAGCTATGTACACACCATATTGTATGAAATTACAGGAGGTTGTAAACACAGGAGGATGAGGGGGTCAGCTGGTGGTCTCCAGAATCTCGCTGTTGGGCTTAAGATCTTGACTCTGCTGGTCAGCTCCATGGGCTTGGCCCATTCTTCAGCCTCTCTGTGCCTCAGTGTCCTTGCATGTCCAGTGGGGTTTTGTGAAAGTCTCTGTGCGGATTTAACAGGATCAGATATACATCGCACGCAAGTTGTACCTGGTGCACAGCAAATGTTAGGCATTATCACTATTAAATTAAGAATGTTATATAGAATGGCCTTTTTCTGCATTGACCACACTGACATATCACTTTAATCTAAAGGTCTGACTTTAAAAACTGCTTCCACATCCTTTTATGAAAGGATTGGTTAAGTTTTTTCCTGTGATTCCTGTGAGTTGACAAGAACCATTTTCACCATTTATAGGTGAAAAAAACAAGATGGTGAGTTCCGGAGGGTTCCCGGTCACAGCCCAAGGGTGGCTGGTCTGGGCCTAACAGTTCAGGCCATGCTCCCTCTTTCTCCCCTGCAGGCTGCACGAGTGCTGGGTCTGCATCCACCATGGGGTGAGAAAAGGGGTTAGTCCACCTCAGCAATGTTGTCACCTCCTGACACAGGCGCCCCATGGAGTCATCTGGTAGCCAGACTGTGCCCTGCATGACAGAATTCAGAAAACACAGATAGACTAAGAGTTCCTTTACCAAGACCATCACTATTTCGGTAAAAAGCAGACTGTCCAAAAAATCTGCATAGACATCATTATAAATGACGCTACAATGTAGACATGCTAAGGGGAGCTGGCCTTCCTCCTGTGTTGTTCTGCAGATTCAGCCTCAGCCCTGCTCCCTGCACCCACAGAGGTGTGAATAAGCAGGGAGCTCCCAGGTCTCCCGTAGGGCTGCCTCTTCTATTTCTGGGCCTGGTGCTCTCTTTTTTTTTCTGTGCATGTGCTCATCTTTCCCTTAACTATACTATTTTCCTGAGGGATTTTATCTAGAGCTTTACAAAAAATCCAAATAAATCAGACCTCCGAGCCCAGACTGGGGCATCTTCACCATGTGTGCGCGCGCGCACGTGTGTGTGTGTGTGTGTGTGTGTGCATGTGTGTGTGTGTGCGCGTGTGTGTGTGCGTGTGTGTTTTCTCACTGGCCCTTTCCCTCAAGCGTCTTCCATACTTCACACACAGCCGCACCTTTTTGTACTGAGCAGTCCTCAAAGCCTTTGCTACATTTATTTCTCTACAGGGTCTGACAATTTCAAAGCCAATAAAACTTGATGGAAACTCGAAGGGTATTTTTTTTTAATCCTCACTACCAATTGCTCACATATTTTAGGTAAACAACAAAATATAAGCAGGCACTGTGATTCTCTTCACTTGGTTCAGCTCCTTCGGATGCTGTAATTTACAAGACTTTGCTTTCTACCTTATGGTTATTTTCCTTAATAGCCATTTAGGAGGGGCCTTATCAGAAGCTTTCTGAAAAGTACAGTAAATTATGTCTACTGGGTCAATTTTGTCTCCAGTTTTATTAATCTAGAAATTATAACTGTAATATTTCCTGAAAGTGTCTGATACTACGGAAGCCACAAATGCAGTAATTAACATGCAATTTGAAAAATTTATTCTCAGAGATCCAAACACAGTGAAAAACAGAAGAGCCACGAGAGACAGACAAACGCAAATGAGAAATTCTGCACCCTATTCCTGCTGCTGCTTACTTTACTTTCCACTTCCTATGCCCTAGTTTTTCTATTTAACCTCAGAGGTAATCATTGGGTCTACTGGATAAAAACACTGAGGAGAAAGTTTGCTCATCTGAGGGTTTTGAGCATTTCTGTAACTACTTAGGATTTGTTTGCTGGGTCAGAAATGGGCATAATTGAGCAAAGAAGCATCTGACCTGGAAGGCCATGGCTGACGGCCAGGTAGCCCTGGGGAGGATGAGTTCTTTCCAGCAAGCTTCTAGAGTCATCTCCAAGAAGGGCCAGCACTGCCCTGCAGGTGGGCAGCTGGGGCAGATGAGCAGGGAGGCTGTTTCAGCACACAAGGGCTCAGTGCTAGGCAGTCAGCAGCGAGAAACCTGAGCAGCAGGGAGCAAGAACTTGAACGTGGAGACCAGGGTCTAGGATCCAAGAATAAGGCAGAACTGAGTAATGGTGTGTGGTGCTGGAAGCTTCCTCCCAGCTCCAAGGCAGCTGGAAAGACTCTGGAGTCTCTGCTCGACCCTCCCACCCCCGTACCTGTTAGACCCAAACCTGGCTGGGTGGGGGTCCCTGCATGGACCTCCTGCCCTCAGCCCTGTGTCTTGGGGAAATGATGGCTCCAGACACCTGCACCCACAAGTAGCCTGGCGCAGTCCAAAGGATGTGGACTTGAAGCCAGATGGGGTCTGATTCCAGATGGACTGAAGAGCCCTGTAGGATCCTAAGCCAAAAATTCCTGAAACCCCAGAAGCTTGTAAGGGAGGTTCTATGAGATACCACAGCAACTTTCAAAAGTTCAGTCTGGTTCTAACACCTGCATTGTTCCCCATACTTTTGTATTAATTCCATTTTAAGTAGGTTTTAAAAATCCCTCTACAACTTCATCCACGAGTGGCACACAAGGTACCCTCGAGAAAGGCTGAGGTTGTGCGGCTGAATCATGTGGTTGAGAGCCTGGTTTGCAGTGAGACCATCCCCTCTGCTCAGTTTCCTTGTGGCACTCCACTTCCTGGTCCCTTTCTCCTCCTCATTCTGTCGTCGAACCTGGGTGAAGCCTGAGTGTTGACCTCTCCACTCAGCCTCTCCTGGAGAGGTCTTGTTTGAGTGAAGATGGACTTATGTCGGATCACGAGGGTCTCAAATCCCGCTGTCGTGTTCCCTTCATCTGTGGGATCTGGATGCCTGCTTGCGTCACCAGGTCAGGCCCCTTGACATGGGTACAACACAGACTGGTCCCCAGAGCATCAAATCCAGGGACTCCGGCTGTTGGACGCCCTTTTTCAGGACCAGTCCTACGCTGGCATTGCACCTTTGAGTCTCTGCCCTAAATATTCGTTTCTTCCTCTCTCCCTACAAGCTTACCATTAAAATCCCAGCAGACCTGTGTCAGGAATACCTGATAGTCCTGAACTGGAGGAAGAGGGGAGGGGAGTCAACCCCAAGGCAGGAGTGAGATGCTAAGGTTGGCATTGCGTTTTAGAGTTGAAAGGACCTGACTTTAGAGCTAAAGAAAGAGAAGCCAGCAGCATAAAGTAAGCTGCCTAAGATCACACAGCTAGTAAGATTCAGAATGAAGAACCAGACTCTCAACTCTCAACTGTACTGAGCCTTTATTCCTACAGAAGCTGCTAGGAGCTCCTTCACTCAGAACTGGGGACCTGGACTCCCCAACCCTGGCAGGTGTTTAGGAATTTTTCATTTTGGTAGAGCCACACCTGGGAGAAAGGAAAACAGAGCATGCCTTTGCTCACCTATTTTTACCTTCCCACCTGGAATAGGGAGAAGAAGGAAGGGGACAAACCCTCCTCCCCCTACAGCCTACCCAGCCAGTCCCCAGGAGCACTGCCAGCCAGCTCACAAGCCCACTTGGTGGTGAGCAATGCAAACTTCCCCCCCGAGGCCCAGGATGAACCCCAGCCCCACCCATGCAGGGAACACAGATACCTCTGCTCTCAGGCAAAAGAAATCATCAGCGCTGAAAAGGAATGGAGAATTAGTCAGTGATGACTCAGAAGTCAGTCTTTTTGTCTGCACACTGCTGAAATGTTTAGATCAAATGTGAGACATCACCTCCAACCAGATGTTTGTATGCATTTCAACCAAGGTTTAGATATTTGGAAATGCTGGTTGGGGTACTGACATTTCAGTATCCCTTCAAAGACCAAACACATGGAAGTTAATAAAGGCTTTCTTTCTAGAGCCTGATGAAGACAGATTAAGAGATAAGCTTGGCTAGGTTCAAAATCACAACTCACGTGGCTACTGAAATGTCTGAGAAAAAAATGTTTTCCTAAGTGACATGAGGGACTGAATGTTCTTGTCCCCTCCAAATTCCTATGTTGAAATCAAAACCCCAATGTAATGAGATTTGGAAGTGGGGCTTTTGGGAGGTGATTAGTCACAAGGGTGAAGCCCCCGTGCATGGGATTAGTGCTCGCTTAAGAAGAGGCCTGAGAGCCAGCTTCACCTCTCTCCACGCAGTGAAGACACATGGAGAGGTAGGCCTGCAGCCTGGAAGGAGCCCATCACCAGGTCCCAGTCATGTTGGTCCTCTGGTTTCAGACTTCTGGCCTCCGGAACCATGAGACATGAATTTCTTCTGTTTGTAAGCCACCCAGTCTATAATGCTTTGTCATAGCAGCCTGAACTAAGATGCTTAAATGAAGATACCTTTTTGTGGGGATGTTATTGTTTAGATGAGAAGCACAAAAATATGTTTATAGAATAAAACAAAATGAGTCTTCAAACCACTGTGATCGATTATGTCATCAAGTTTAATGGCAATAATTATTAAGTAAAGCTCCCATGTAGAATAGAAATTCTAGTATCCAAAATGTAAAATACTTGGTACTAGAATGTCTGTTACATATAAAGAGTTAATTAAAGACAGTCATATTTTATGATCAGGAAATAAAGCATACAACAGTGGTCCTTTGGTAGACCCTACTAACAAAATGTACAGATTAAAAGTGTTTTTTAAAAATAAGACTCTTTCAATTTTTCTGCTTGAATTTTTGAATATTTTCCTTAGATGCTAGATTTAGAATGAGATCATTTCTCACTCTTTTCATACGTTTTTCTGCCTGGGTTAAAATGTTCACTAAAAGGTATGCATTTTGAAGGCTGTTACCCACAGGATAAGGAAATAATATATTCCAGTAGTACACTTTGGGGAATCAACATTTTTTTCCTGTTAAATTTTTCATGGAATTCCTGCTAATAGTATGACAGGTATCTGACAGCAGAACCAGAAGATAAAATAGATACAGAAAGTTATTCGATTAGTGATTGGAAGGAAGGAGGCCAGAGAGTATTCAGTGACTCCTGAAAATTCTCCCTACAGAATGAATGCCAGTGAGATGAAACCAATGAGCTTTGACCAAGGGAAGAAATCTGAATTCTAATCAAGGAGCATGGTGAGCATGAAGTGCCACTGAGACCCTCAAAAGGATGATTCCTCCCTGACACAGGAAAATTCACAGAACCAACACATAAGCAACAGATCAGCAGTATGGATTATGTGTGCCTGGTGTGCCTGGGTGTGTGTGTTCCACACCCACAGAGGAACTCGGGGGCTGCAGCATGAGTGCTGTGTGAGCCCAGAGCAGAGCTTCGGACAGCCCTGATTCTTTCCTTTCCCCTCTCCCTCAGTAAAGGAGATGAACTAGGAGATGCATTTTCCCCCTCTGCACCTGAGGATATGGTATTTCTGGCACAATAGAAAGGATCAGATCCTTAAGCCTGAAACGCAGCTCTCTCTACAGAGTTATTCTCTATGTGGTGTGTCATAGTCTATTATGGGTTTGTGTGGGGCTCGATCAGGTTAATACCTTGAATCCAAGTCATCTTTCCAAATGAATCCAAATGAAAATACTGGCTTGGAGAAGATTTCTCGGTAAAGATATAATGCAGAATAATGAACAGTAGCCAAAGAGAGAGAGGATGTAGAACCAATCAAAGGGAGGGCAGATGTTGAAAATGTCTTGCTGTTCGGGACCGTGATCCAACAAAAGCAATTATGTGTGTGCTTTTTCAATTTCCAAACAGGAGAGAGGCCCTTTGAGGGTTTCCAAGGTCTCATTCTATCTACACTTTGGGAGCTGAACAGGGAGGGGATTGCGATGCCATGTATGGCCAACAGCAATGGATGCCAAGCCAGGCTCATGGCATAAGACAGACTTGGGGTGAGGGCACTCCCGACCACGTAGGTGAAATACACATATTCGAAGACTGCCCTTGAGGGTGCGTGTCTGTGTGGAGAAGCACATAGCAGGGAGCCCACTTAAATCCTGCTCTCCAGCAGATAGAGAATCACAAGATGCCATAGTTCCAAACTCAAATGGAGATGATGTCAGGTAGCTTGTCTACACACTGAGGGAGGGAGGTGGCCTTGGCCTTTGTTGAAAATGGGCAGAGCAGCAAGATAGACTTTCTAGTGACTCTCTGATGGGAGACTGGGTGACTTCCAATTCTTTTCACCAATGGAGGGTTAGATAAAATTAAAATACTGTGGTTTGAGAGTATCTCAGACGAGGGCCATAAATGATGTATACTGCCCACGGTCAGATGACACTTTAGCAACTGACACGTGCACATCAAGTGAAGGTGTCCTTATGCTGCACAGCTACACAGAAAAATATGGAATGGTAAAGAAGGAAGAAGAACCGTGAGCAGGAGAACCATTCCATCTTATTCCTTATATGTACAAACATGAATAATTTGACATGATGTTTAGACAGTTTCCCCCTAACTTAAGTCTTTTAATTAAAATGAAAGGAAGAAAATACGCTTTAAATATGAATGCGAGAAGGTGTGAGTTGACAGCCCCCAGCCTTCCTACTCTTCTCTTGCCGTTGTTAGCGAGCACAATAAAATCTCATCTTCCCCTGTCGTCTTTTCATAATGTTTATGGTTGTTTGAGGTAACACATAAACCATACTGAATGTGATATTCCCCTTATTACATGTCAGTGGCACTATTAAACTAAAGCCCGTCCCTTATTCTGCTATTTACTTTTGTGGCGAATCAATGTATTTTCCTTGACTCACCAGGCAATATTGCAAGGCTGCCTGTGGCCGGGAAGGTAAATGCTAACTTTTCAGCCTGTGCCAAGTGGCACACCCTCTGCTCACAACCGACTGAATGAGAGCAGTATATTCTGGACTGAAAAATGGGCTCAGATGTTGGCCCTAATAAATTACATGATTATTAAAATGCTGCGCAGTTCCTGCCCATATTATTTTATTTTACTCCTTGCTGTCTCCCGCCCGGTTGCCTGCTCGACTTTACTTCTGTTTTCTGTGTGCTTAACTTGTAAAATGCTAAACAAGTTTTGATATTTACCTGTTTATGATTAAATTGCAAAATGATCTGCTTAGTTCTGTTCTAAATTAAGGTCTGCATTAAATGTCATAGCATTTATCTTTCATAAAATGAGACAGCAAGGACACTAATTTCCTAGGTATTCAATCACTGCCCTGTGCCACTGGAGAGACAGCCCAGGAGCGAGCCTGCCCACAGTTCACAGCTCACTGACAGCCCTGAGATGGAATCATAAAAGTCAATTAATCATTAAAAGCTGTTACAAGCGCATATCGAACCAGTCTGGCACAAAATGTTAATCAGTCCAATATCAATATAATAAATTCCTGCAAATTGGAGTGATCGATACGTTTAGGGCCTAATGAATCAATTTGAGGGCACTGGGCTGCTCCTTGGGGTCCCCATGACACGGCAGCCGGGTGAGTGCTACATCTCTAGGCGCACTGCTAACAGAGGTCACCTATCCTAACAGGCTGTTCACTTCAGCCACAGTTACCACGGTGACAGCATGTCACCGTTGCCCTAGTGTCCTTCTAGGTAAGGTGGAAACCAATGCATCACTGCCCTTGATGGATTTGTCAATAATACTTAGCAGGGGAGGGGACCGCTCACATAACACTCGCAGGCCTCCAGTCCCTGAGCAGTTTGGTGTGATTTAATTGTCTGAAGAGGTGTGTGCTTCTGCATATATGCAGGAACTAAGCAGTGGTCACAGGCAGAGGGAGTTAGCAGTGGAGCTGACTGCATTTGAAAGCCTTGGGAAAACAGTATAGAAAATAACAGGCAGCCAGAGCCAGGTCCAGGTTGGTGTTCCATTAACCAAGTCACTGTGTAAGTAAGAAATAACCTGGAGCTTCTCAGATTAAGAATTTATTAGCTACAAAATTTTAATACATTACTCATGAGTGGAAATGGAGTTGCGTATTAATGCCCCCAAGGCTTAGACTCAGCAGCAACATTTCTAGACACCCGCTTGCAGACTGTAGATGTTCACCAGGAAAAGTCCATCGGGAAATTTGGGGAGTCAGGAATGATTGGCGGGGGATCCCTCCTTTTCTCTCCCCCTACACCCCGCCACCTCCCTCTCTCTCCCTTCTCTCGCTTGCCCCATCTCTCGTCACTACCTATGACCTGCAACCTTTTCTTTGTCCAAACACAATCATGACTCCAAAAGTGTGAAGCAGATAGGACACTCAGAAGGGGGATTTTAAGCCAGTCTCTTCATCATCTGTTTTTAAAAACCAGAGTTTTCATGTTTTAAACATTTTATCGTTTGTTGCGCCTCTTAAAACTGACCAGTGAAGAGGGAGCCAAGAGCATTTCAGCCCTGCAGAGTGGCATGAAGTCTCTTTAGAAATGAAAAAAATCTCAGCTCCCGGGACTCTGGGGAATCACCGTGTTCCAGAACCTTCACTGTCATTTAACATAAAACATAAAGGTTAACACTGAATAAAATGATACCCTGGCTGATTATTTTGATAGTCTCAAAGTACAACTTTTTCCCCTGGATTGCTGTTATAGAATATGTGGACTGTACATGCTTTGGGGCTGTTTTCCACTTTCCTCCTGTACCCATAGGAGAATAGCATAGGTGAAACCCCAGCAGTGACTGTGTGAATCTCCCTTGGAGTCATTCATTCCCTTATAGCAAAATAATGGCAGCTATGGCGATCTGAAGAAATGTTAATTTATACTAGCGAGTTATGTTTAATGATTTCTTTTTCCTTCCCTGAAAAAAAAGGGAGGAAAAAAATCATTTTTGTAATGGTGATCTGAATTATAAGAAACATCAAAATAAATTACAAATTCTCCACTAAAGAAATAACTATTCACCACATTGAGACAGGGTGATGTTAAGGGTGTGCAGACAAAGGTAATGCAGGGCCTCCGCTTAATTGCCCTGACATCGTGCTTAGTTCCTCCAGCGACACTCTGAGAGCTAAAAATCTCTCATTGTTATTAATTGTATTCCTTTTAGAATGTAATGTCATATCGCTGCAGGCTGAGCTAATGAAACATACCCATATTACCAAAATAGGCATATTTCTTTTTGTTCAACGCGTTCTATCAAAACTGTCTGCTAAAGACATTGTGTTAAAGATCCTTTCATAGTGTAATATAAAGAAGATCTCAACTACCTCAACATTTCTATTACACAATTACTAAAATGCCCAGGAGGACTAAACAATATAGTGTGAATTCAGTTATCCTATAAGACTTTAGAAATATTGCTAATTCCTGCCTCTGATTTATGTTAATATTAATGCTAGATTACATGCTATGGCTTCTGAACAGCCGCTGCATACCAATTCGTACAAAGGCAGGGTGCTCCCATGCACCGGTGCTATATGCCTCTATTATAATGAGAATCTGAATTATTTATCTCTATTTATTCTACAGGAGTTCACCTGACCCCAGTCCCATTTTCTTTTCCTAGTGCACATCAATGCATGTAAACATGACTTCAGAGCTGCTGCACACTTTATATGTGCTGTTCTGTTTCAGCCACAAGGCACAGCAATAGGCAGTAGACAAAATGTTACACCACTAAGAGAATTCATTTAAGCATTTATTTGAGGTAAACTCTCCTAATTAAGTCAACTTTAACACAGACACGCAAATGGCACCATGCATATGTGTCTGGCGCCTGAACATCATCTGGTGAGCCCAAAGGAAGTCAGGCAGTGACAGGCCAAGGAGGCGGTTAATAAATTCAGCCTCTCCTTCCTATAACCTTTCAGTTAGAAAAACGTTTGTCTGTGGGGGTTAAGAGGCTCTGCGAGTTCCTGCAGGAAGATGAGCTTTTCATTCTTTGGCTTGTACATACAACAGCTACATCAAGATCTGGTTCTGATTTTGCTTTGATACTTACTCAAGTTGGTCTGCTGAATGACCAGCAAGTTCTTTTCCTTGCTCAAGGAAAGGCCAAGTTAAGTTGGAATGATTGGAAGTCATAGGTGAGATTCAGATTCTTAGCTGAATGGCCTTAGCTTTCTGGGATGGGGAAGCTTCCAGAGGGCCCAGAGTATGAAACAGGACTTTCGTGGTAGGGTATTGCTGGGATGAAGCATTTGCAAAACACTACAAAGCCAGAATTTCTATCAGAAGAAGAGCAAGTTGCCAGCAATTGGACTTGCAATATTTTAGGTAGCCCAAAGTAACACATTAAAGTGGCACTCTCTACTTTGCAGCTGTGGGGAACTGTTGGAGGGTCAACTGCTAAGCGCTAATTATCAGAGAGTGAACCATTCAAACTCTCTTAGGTGATTAAATGATGTACCTTTAGTTCATCTGAACCTGTTACAGTGTAGTCTATCAGATGTCACTGACAGGACCACTGAAAAGTGTACATAAAGGAGGAGTGAAATGGGTGTAGCAAAAAATCCTGGAAATGTGAGTTTGTATTTATGTACAAAATCAACCAAAAAATCAAGTGATAAAGTATTAATGAGCATATACTGCAAAGGTCAATACAGTGGAATGAATCCAGTTAATAACCAATAATCTGTGAAATGTGAATCTCAAGAATATGCAAACGTTAGGATTGTGAGACTGGAGCTTTGAATCGTGTAGGATATAATAACATTATTTATAGTGTTCCTTGTCTAAATCGTGGTGTAATATATGACACGGCACACACACTGCTTTAATAGACCCTGTAGAAAAGCAAACTCAAATGTATACTGAGATACATCAGTTTCTGTCCTTTACACGTCTGATGTATAGGACGATGTATATCAGTTCCTGTCCTTTACACATTCCAAGCCCTCCAAGGCTGAAGGTCTTAAGGCTGTGGTACCTGGGGTGCAAGAGAAGGGCATGGAGGAGGTGAGAGCCAGGCAGGTGGATCATGCAGTTTGGTTAGAGAAAGGCAGAGAGTGGGTCTCTGGGCTCACTGAATTCCTCAGGCCAGACCTCCCAGTGAGCTCATGAAACAGGTAGGAAATGGAGCCATTATTCCAGAGATTCTAGCCAGCCCCAAGACCTGGTATGAACCCCATGGATATTTAACCGGCACAGATAACTGCCATCACAGTGACAAGGCCCAGCTGGGATGAGGATGGATTTGGAAATGAGCATCTGGACACCTGGAACTCCTAGTTGGCTGGCTGCTCATGTGCATCCTGGTCTGTTAGCTCAATAGTACGACCTTTCATCTCACATAATTGATTTTGTTGGGTTCCACTCATAGCATCATGGCAGATTTTTACTACTTATTTTCTTTCTTTTAAAATGTCATTCTGTTATAAGAGTAATATCTGCAATTTTTAACATAGACCATAGACTATTTTACAAACTGCATGCTTCCACTTTATGTATATAGTGGAAGTCCCCTTATTTTTACCCTCCAGGGTTAACTACTGTAACTGTTTGCTGAATGGTATATCAGGTTTTACTTACATATTTATTAATCTGTAACTGAAGATTTTTGTTTTAACAAAATTAAGCTCAGTGTCCTATTAGACATTAATGGCTGTATTCGTTTTCTGGGGCTGCTATAACAAATTACCACAAACTGGGTGGTTTAAAACAACAGAAATGTATTCTGCAGGCCAGAAGTTCAAAATCAAGGTATCAGCAGGGCCGTGGCTCTGAGGTTTTAAGAGGGAATGTGTTCCAGGCCTCTTTTCTGGCTTCTAGTGGCTTCCAGCGATCCTCGCCCTCCTTCACTTACAGTTTCATCCCTCTAATTTCTGCTTTTCTCTGCAGCATGCCATCTTCCCTCTGTGTATGTCTGTGTCCAAAATATTCTCTTAGAAATTCTGGTCCTTGGATTAGAGCCCACTCTACTTCAGTATGACCATCTTAACTTGATCGCATCTGCAAAGACCCAGTTTCCAAATATGGTCACATTCTCAGGTTTTGGGGGTTTAGACTTGAACATACCTTTCCAGGGGACGTACTTCAATCCACAGCAATGGGAACATATTTGGCTGGTGGTAGCCTTTGAAAGTCATGAACAAATAGGCAGAAGAATTTTCGGTTGGCTTGCTTGCTTACTTCATTGGCATACAAACAGTTTTCTATATTCATGTAGTTCCAGTTGGCAATCGTTCCTCACAGTTTTTAATTTTTTTTCTTTTTTCTTTTTCTTTCTTTTTTTTTTTTTCTGCACAGAAAGGTCTTCCTCACTTTAAGATTATAGAAATACTGTGTATTCATTTTTTTTCCTATTGCGTCTTTGACCCATTGGAATTTATTTTGATGAGAAGTAAAACAGAGATCCAATTTTATTTTTTTCAAAGGGCCAGTTGACTAGTTCATAATCCGCAGGTAATACCCCAGCCATTCTGCTTGGAATGTCCTTTTTATAATATAGATAATGGGTCAGTAGTTGGTTGATTTCTAGACTGCCCATTGGATCTATTAGTCTGCACATTTATTCCTATACCTGTACAATGTGTTCTGGTTTTTATTATTGCGGCTTTATGTTGCATTTTAGAGTCTGGTAGAGATTGTTTTCTGTTGCTGCTCTTCTTTTCTCCTTCTAGAAGTGTCCTGGCTAATCCCAAATAAATATTCATTCTTCCAGATAAACCTTGGTACCTTTTTGTCATGTTAAAACAGGAAGTTCTATTGGGATTGTGCTGGGAAGGACTGACTTCTTCAACCTGTCAATATCTGCTCTGTGCCAGCCAAGTTTTTTCTCCATTATGTGATTTTTTTTTCTTTAAGTCTTTCAGCAGATTTTTATAGTTTTCTCTATAGAGATTTTGGGCATTGCTTGAGTAATTTATTCTTAAGCATGTCGTGTTTTTGTTTGTTTTTCTATTGTGAATGGAATCTTTGAATTACACCCCGATTTCTCCTCCTATTCGTTCTCCACATCAATCTGTTGGCAAGTACTGGTAGTTCTTTCTGCATCTGAAATATACATCTAACCTATGCATGTTTCCCTGTCTTCACCCTACCGCCATCTTCCTCTCACCTGGGCCACAGCTTTCCACCAATACTTTCTACAATCTAGTCTCTGTATGTCTGTCGGGGCTGGCTTTCTCAGCAATCCACAAAATCATACCAGCACCCCTACCTTCCAGGCCTTCAGTAGTATATTGAACATGAAAAAAGACCCAGCAGGCGTCCTGTGGGATCCTGCCCCGGCCTCTCCTCGCCATCCTGGCTCCTTCCCATCTCTCTAACATGCCAAGCTCCTTTTCTGCAGCTCTTTCCCTGTTTCTTTTGTGCTGCCTTCTCTGCCTTCCTCTGGCTCTTTGCATAAGTGGATACTTCTCATCCATCACATCTCAGCTCCTATTCCACCTTCTAGGAGAGGCCTTTCTGCGCCACTCTAGAGAATGCCGGACTTTCCCCAATCACCTGTCCCTGACCTCTCTAATTCCAACATCCCATCCCCTTATTCTCCTGAATTCCTTCATAGCACTTGCCGTTGCCTGAAAAGTCTTGTGTATCTACTTGTATATTTGCTTTTAGTGCATTGCTTATTTCCTTTAATTACAAAGCAAGTGACTGGAGAAAATCTACTCTCCTATTTTAGCTGTGTCCCTGGGGCTTGGTACAAAGGAGCCTCTCAAGAAAAAAAGCGTTGAGCAAGTATGATGATGTTGCCTCTACTTTCTTCTCCTGTCTTATATTTGCAGAATAAGAAGCTATTATTATTATTTTTTGAAGTAACTATTCCTTTTGCTTTTGACTAAGGCTTGTTTTAATCCTCATGGGATTTTCCATGTATGCAATCCTATTACATCATCAGCAAGTAATAAAAATTTTGCTTCCTTCTGTCCACCATTTATATTTCTCATTTTGTTATTTTAATTACTTTGACTAGTACTTCTAGAACAGTTTTAAATAATATTGGTGATAACAGGGCCTCTTGAGTTGGTATTGACTTTAGTAGAAACACTTCTCTTGTAGGGTTTTACTCTAAAGCATGATACTATGATACGGATACTACAAAAAATGTGTGATTGTGTGTGTGTGCGTGTGTGTGTGCGAGTGTGTGTGATTTTATCATATTAAGAATGTATGCATCTAGACCTATTATAGAAAGATTTCTAAAAGTCAGGATTAAATATCGTTCTCAAGACACATTTCAGTACTTGTTCGGGTTAACAAATTATTGGTGATTAATTTATTAAAGTGGTGAATTGCATGAATAGATTTATTAATGCAGTATTAAATTATTATTGCCTTCTGAGGTGAAGTCCATTTGGTGTTTTTAAAGAGTACCCGGGCATTTCTATTTACTAATATTTTATCCAGGATCTTTGCAGCAACATGTGTGAGTACACCCAGACACGGATGGTTCACTTTCCTGGGCTGTCATTGACAAATATGCTTTGGGATGAGAGCATCTCTAGAAGGGAAGTTAAAAAAGAAAATGAAAAAGAAATGGAGATTCAGAACTTATATCTTCACACAGGTTCATAACATGGTAAAACAGTGATAATTTTGTAGAAATAGCTCTGGATGAGAAGATGAGAGGGTTCAATCATTCCTTAAGAGTAAGAAGTCAAGAACTGTAGAAGAAAGACAAGTGAATTTTCAAGAGCACATGACCCCCTTGTCCAAGGAGAAAGGAGCAGCTGAGGAATCTCCCACTGCTAGTCTATCCTCACTCATCAAGAAGTCCACTGTGACCTCATGATCCTCTATGATCTGATGCTGATACATAAGCAGAGTAGAAGAAGCTAGGATCGACTCTATTCCAGCAAGTGTGAGGAAGATTTCCCTGTCTCCCAGCTGGATAACCACTCAGGTTTATTTAAATCCAGTTTAAATATGGTTTCCTGAATGATTTTCCAATGGTCTACAGCAAAGAATGTAAGAATCAATCCTTAAGCTAGGCAATGCATGGAGACATCAGTTATGCTAAAATATTTAAATTATTTCATAAGAGTAGATAATGACGCATAGTAAATTGTGTGCTGCTGATAATACTAGAAAAGCCTTAGGGAAGATGGACGTAAGTGTATATTTTAAAATATTATTTTCCTTCTTTATTTCTTTCTCTTTCTTTTTTAAGTACTTGCACTTTTTAAAGATTCCTAGAGAACCAGATGGGTGATAAAAACCCTCAAAATACCAGGTTTCACATGTGATACTAATATTGGGAGAAAAAAATGACATTAGATATTATTTAGTTATTCTGAAATCTGTCACTTTTTGAAAATAGGATCAGAATTAGAAAATAAAATTAATTGTGTAACATTGTGTTCTCACATTTTCAATGCAACTAGTGAATCATCAGGCCAAAAGTCCTTAAGACAGTCACTCCAGGACCTTCATTGGAGCCCAAGCCTCTGCCTTTCACCTGAGAAAGAATTTCCAAACTGCCTAATGCAGGAGAAAACTATGTCCATGGTCCCACTGGGGACCAGAGGATCCTCTGAGAATTTGGATGAGAATCTGGAAGATATGCTGGAAAAGACCCACAGATGGCACGCTGGGATACAAAAGGAAGACTCCAACACCAGCCAAGGGGTGTGCATGTTACTGCAAGAAGCCAGTGTCATGAGAAGAAGCTCTAAGGCACCAATGATCCAGGAGTCTTACCTAGGAGCTTGATGCTGCCCCTGTTCCGGCTGGTCATGGCCCTCTGTGTCTGTGCCTGCCCATCAGCATCTGCCCACGCCTGGCTGTGCCCCTCACAGCTGACTGTGCCAGGGTGCTGGCTGCAGGCTGGGCCAGATCAGGCTGCCTCCCAGCTGGGCTCCCCACAGCCAGTCAGCTCCCATTTTGACATGAAGCCATATAAGTGGAAATCCAGTTTTACAAAGCACAAGTGACTGGTAATGAAGACGTGACCAATGCTTATGCGAATTTTATTTAATTTTAAATCAATTGTGGATTCTAATTCATTAATAAAAGGAAAAAGGCATGCAGGAATGCCTAATCTCTTGTCATTATTCAAATACAAGAGAGTACTTCTTCATATATAATTCTTAGAGAAATTGTCAATTTCCCATTTTCTCTGAAAATCTATTTTTATAGAAAAATGTGGGCCCAACTCATTCTGTAAAAAATTAGATTTGGTTTTATTGGACATTACATAAACAAGAAAAAAAAGGTCCAATCAAGTGCTTGACTGAATTTTTCACCATTTCATCATTTTTGTTATTATATAGATGGTCTAAAAATAACATTATGATCAATCAACAACTTGGCTTTAGTGATAATGAAGTATCTGAGGAAAACACAGTAGCCCCCATGACAGACTCAGGCACTAAAATTGGGCTATAATAGAGAGACGTGGGTTTTCTTTATGGGGTTCAAGCTCTTCAGCCCATGTCTTCTCTGGACTGCTCAGCTTTCCCTGGGGTCAAGTAAAGTTCAAGATTGGGCAACTGTGATGGTTCTAGCTCTCTTTGCCTCCCCTAAGACTTAGAAGAGCAAAATGTCTACCAGCAGCTTCTTCTCTACTGTATGAATTAAGTGGAAAGGAAAGAAATGCTACGTCTGAGTTTTTTCCTCCACTCAATGGGCCCTTCCTTAACTTGCATTCTCCCTGTTCCACTGACAACCATGCACCTAACTACAGGCAGATCACGTAAACTCTCCAGGTCTTATTTCACTCATCTGTAAAATAACAATACCTACCTCATAGTACTAACATGAGAGTTAATTGAGAGATGATTTATCAACTATTGTGACAGTGAAGTGCTCAGTAGACTGCTGAAGACATAGGAAGAACCCCAAAAATGGTAGCTAATCTTACTACCATACCTGAAGGAGATTATAAAGCTCTCCAAATGGAAGAAAGATTTTGAATTTATTGAGAGTTTAACAAACAGCTGGAGTTTTTGCAAAATGAGATTAAGAAAGAGGATAACTGTACACAGTTGGCCCTCTGTGTCTATGGGTTCCACATCCATGGATTAAACCAACTATGGATGTAAAATACTCAGAAAAAAAAGAAAGAAAAAAGAATAATGCAACAATAAAAAAATACAAATTAAAAATACAGTATAAGAACTATTTACATCATATTATTAAGTAATCTAGAGATGATTTAAAGTGTACAGGAAGATACATGTAGGTCATATGCATATACCTGGCCATTTTATATCAGGGACTTGAGAGTTCATGGATTTTGATAGCCCAAGGGGTCCTGGACCCAAATGCCCAAGGGTACTGACGGACAACTGTATAGTCAAAATGTGCTACATGGGCCGGGCACGATGGCTCATACCTGTAATCAGGCTGGTCTTGAACTCCTGACCTACAAGATCACCTGAGGTCAGGAGTTCAAGATCAGCCTGGCCAACCTGGTGAAATCGCATCTCTACTAACACACACACACACACACACACACACACACACACGCACTAGCCAGGTGTGGTAATAGGCACCTGTAATCCCAGCTACTTGGGAGGCCGAGGCAGGGAGAATTGCTTGAACGCAGGAGGCGGAAGTTGCAGTGAGCTAATGAGTACTCCAGCCTGGGTGACAGAGCAAGATTCCATCTTAAAAAAAAATTGTGCTACTTGGCTACATACAGTCATAAGACATTGCAAGGGATGCACTGAAAGAGAGATGCTGCCTGTGATGACCCAGGCAGTGGGCAGAGCAGAACAGCAGAGTGGAACATAAAGCTGCAGGTTGGGAAAAGAAGTGTGACGGGAACCATGTCCTGGAAGCCTGGGAGACGCACATCTCCCAGAGGATTCATGGCTGGCTTTGAGGACTTGAAAAGCCCTACATGCCCCCTGATAGAGAGACAATGAAAAACATGAATTTACCCATGAGTGTTTCAAATTAAAAAACAAAGATAAGGAGGATAGTGGAGGAAAAGATGTGGAAGAGAAAGAAAAGGACAACAAAGAGAGGAAGCATCCGAGACTTGGAAGCACGAAAAGCTGATTCAGGGAACTCCACCTATCCGAGACCCGCACAAGTGGTCTTGGGAGACAGAGAGATGGGAGAGAGGGGGAGAAGCTGTAAGAAACACAGAAAAGTATGTTGTGTAAGGAAACATGCAAATACAAGCATATAATATTATTATATTAAAAATTTAAGAGACAATTCTCAAAAAGTCTTTATCCTGAAACCAAGCCTGACTACATCATGTCTCTTGACAGCTCTTTGGGTGTTCACGCCACCCACAGGCCCAAGCCCAGAGCCCCACAGGCCGTCTCCACCTCTAGCACCCAGGACGCCCTGGCATGGGAGCCATCCCCTCCAGGCATTTGGGGCAGTGTGTTGATTGCTGTCACTGCACAGAGCAGTGCCGAGTTTGTTCCTATTGGCTGAGCAAGCATCAAGCACAGAACCTAGCGTGTTGTAGGTGCTTGACAAGTGTTTTTTGAATAAATGACAGAAGGGGGAAGGAGGGAGTTTGGGTCTGGGGAAGCCTCCACTGTAGCTGAGATCACTCACAGGCATCATTGTCCACTCAGCCCTCAGGGAAGCCAGCTCTGCTTCTCCTCTTGGCTGCTCTTTGCATTCCCACCTCCAAGCTGTTGAGCACCATTTAAAAGCATGCTTTAAAAATCACTATGTGGTGAGGGGGAGTCCCCACAGGAGTTGCTAACAGAAGGATAATCTGCTCAAATTCAATACCTGGGTAGCTTATTTTCTCTTTCATACTTCCAAGGAGCCATTTTTTCTCCCCTACCTTTAGAGTTTAAAGAGAAGACTCAAGACATGGACTTTATTTATTTTCTTATTTTCTCTTTTTATTTTATTTCTATGTAAGGGTGCTCCAAGCCTGAACACTGAGCATGACCCGGTTCATATGCACAACATGACAGGTTGAACGTCAACGTGCAGTCATTCGGTTTGCTCGGGACGCCTCTTGCCCGCCAGGGTGAGCACACACGGCAGGGAGTAGTCCTGGGCACCCCACGGGAAGAGGATGCCATGTTGTCGGCATCCCTTCTGACTCTGAGATGTGCGACATTCACCATGCCAATGTTACTGTCACCTTGCAGACCAGTCTGGGTTTGCTTCAGACAGAAGATTCTGGAATGTGTTCAAGCATTACTCATCTCTAGACTTTTAAAACCCAATAAATTTTCATACTACTTGAATTATTACTTTCAAGATGCATATTTTTATTTCACTTACCTTGATTGAAAAGAAAAACATGTAGTGGGGCTTACTGAGTAATGGCCACAGAGTTGCAAACCACTTGGATGCGGGGCAATTGAAACACACCTTTGTTGGGCTTTGTTCTCCAGCCCACAGCCAGAGGCAGCACTTGTGACTTGACAGGCCATGCAGAACGTGGACCTGCTGACCGTTTTTTTTTTCCCCCATTTATTTATTTTATTGCATTTTAGGTTTTGGGGTACATGTGAAGAACATGCAAAATTGTTGCATAGGAACACACGTGGCAGTGTGATTTGCTGCCTTCCTCCCCATCACCTACATCTGGCATTTCTCCCCCTGCTATCCCTCCCCAGCTTCCCACCCCCCACCGTCCCTCCCCTATTTCCCCCCAACTGACCCCAGTGTGTAGTGCTCCCCTCCCTGTGTCCATGTGCTCTCATCGTTCAACACCCGCCTATGAGTGAGAACATGCGGTGTTTGATCTTCTGCTCCTCTGTCAGTTTGCTAAGATGGCATGGGGAGAAATGCCAGATATAGGTGAGGGGGAGGAAGGCAGCAAATCACACTGCCATGTGTGTACCTATGCAACAATCTTGCTTGTTCTTCACATGTACCCCAAAATCTAAAATGCAATTAAAAAAATAAATAAAATAAAATACGTCTACTAAGAATACATAAATAAATAAATAAATAAATATAATTCGGAAAAAAAAGAAAAGAATAGAATCCTCAGCAGTGG
Source organism: Cebus imitator (assembly GCF_001604975.1). NCBI lineage: Eukaryota > Metazoa > Chordata > Mammalia > Primates > Cebidae > Cebus > Cebus imitator. The sequence goes on from NW_016107446.1 coordinate 527,930, forward strand.
TTGATATTCCTAACACCATCCTCTGTGTCTATCAGAGCTCAAAAAGCAGGTACTATCAGAAGACTCAGGTGGCCAGTGCTGAAGTGGCCACTTGGTCCAGGAATCACACAATCAGAGGCACTACTGTGGGAGTTAACACAGGACAGAGCACTCAGTCACATGTGTGTGAATAAAGTTGGTTCACCAAGGCCCAGATGAGAGCTACAGTCTTCAGCATTGGCATTTTTGAAACCTTTTCACTGAAATGTAACACACATACAGAAAATGTACCCATACCTAGGCACCCTGAACGTCAGCCTGATACATTTTCACGTCGTTATTTTCACATCCTTTTCATTGGGATGAATAGCTGTCTATCTACTTTGAAAATAAACAGAAGCTAAGCACATTTGATTATCTATCATTACAATGAAAAAAATACCTACAAGTATACAAAATTTTTGCCTTTTAATGGAGGCTCATTCACAGTGAATGTCCAGTTTTTTTTTCTGAGAAACCCCTGGAAGGTACAGAAAAGGCAGCTAGGTTTTCTACTGTCTCTCACATTCCGTTTTCCTTCCAACTCTCTGTCAAAGCCACATACTGATTTATCCTCTCTGCATATGCTCTTGGAATATTTCTATTTAGTAGGAAAGCAGTATCAGTGAGCATCTCTGTTTTATTAAGTTTGTCAAACAACAGAATATCTGGTCTGTTGGCCAGAATTTGTTAATCTGTTATCACGGCCCTATCCAATACATCTTGGAGACCCTGTTTTCCAGTACGTTCTTGCGTTCATACTTATAAACGGTGTTGATCCACTCAACAGAGGACTAATTGTTGATGTAAAATCTTAGCGCCACTTTCTGCACGTTCTTGTGTTTACCAGGAAACATCCACCTCTCCACCTTCTATCTCCTCTGCTGGGTTGGTTTAGGATAGGAGCTGACCATTTCTTCCCAAGCTGCAGAAGCCAGGACCGTGAGAACTGGAGGAAGAAACTGAGGAGTAAGACTTCTTTTTATGAGGACAGAGTGGGAAAAATATTCTCTGTCTTTGCCTAACCAAGAACCCTCTTGGGCTTGACGTCTTTAAGCATTGCTATGAAATTATATTAATTAAGGAACCAAGATCCCAGCTTGAGCCTGTCAGTGTCAGTGGTGAGGGTGTGGGTATATCTGGTATGTCTGGCGATTGGAAGACTGGCTGACTCAGAGCCAGACAGCTTGGGGACTTTTGCTTTAGCTGAAGGAGGAGGGACAGGGTTGTAGCATGATGTTCCCTGCAGAAAAGGACGGAGAGAGAAAAGAGAAAGAGACAGTTTTTATCTCCTGTCCCTTCTCCCCACAAAGAGAAGGTCTGACCCTGACAGGAGGTTTGCCATTGGCACAAGCTGCAAACTGGGAGAGACTCCCTGAGACCATGGCAAAAGCAGGGATATTTCAGGGCTAGAGTGACAGAGGGTGACAAAGAGTTGAGGGGAGCAAGGACAGTCTGTTGACCTCTCTATGGAGCCCTGAACACCTCAGGTGCCTGCAGGACTTGTATTCATAGGTGGCAGCAGACACAGCTGTGGGTATGAGGTAGCATAGGGTCACTCAGAAGGTCTTGCTTGATGACGAGCTGGAGACCTGCACAAAGGCGTGACAAGAGCTTGAAGATCTGAGGGATTTTTAGCCAATTGATTCCCATCGGAATTCTCCATCTGGGGAGACCTAGGGCAAATCGGGTTAATTAAATAGTAGTTGTATTAGTCTTTCTGAGTTTTGACAGGGTGCCCTGTTTCAGGTAGCAGACAGAGTGGCCAAGGTAAGCCCTGAAGTTCAGGAAGAGCCTACAGATACTTGCTCTTGTGAGCTAGCCTGAGACAACTGAGAAGTTCAACCATGTCAGGTTGTTCAGCTGAATTTGAGTAGTGGCCGTGGACTGAGGGTAGAAGAAAGCTATTTGTCTCCTGCCCCGCAACCCTTTGTTACACAGAAAGCAAGACTCTGGCAAAATTATGCCACACAGACGTTTATTAGCACAAGAAATAAAAAAAGAATCATGGGGACCCATTCTGAGAAGTGTAGGGAAGTCTCACTCTGTCTGGTACTCTGAATGACAGGCTGGCTCTGTGGCCCACACAGTGACGTCCGTGGCAGACTGGCAGGTGTCCTCTAGTGGGGACTGGGCCAAAACAACACCATCTCCTTACAGGCATAAGGGTGGTGGGGATCCCCCAAATCCCTCAAGCCAACCACTGATCTCCAATGCCATTCATTTCACCAATGAGAGGCTGTTTCTAACAACGCTGACACAAATGGTTGGACTCTCCAGGGCACATTTAGAAAATGATACTTGAAGCATTTCCTTTGGAGTGTGGGCTCCTGGTGAAAATCTGTCACCATATAACTCATCACCCCTGAGGTATGAGTTCTGCTTAGGGTTTTTAGACGTTAACTGCCATTCCTAAATGGCATCTTCTAAAGCAAAGGTGCACACACACCTCACATCCATGGTTGATTGTGAAGTATTTAAAGTAAGCAACATGATATGCTGTATGCATCTACAGCAAGGATGGCCCTTCACTGAAAATAAAACCATCAGTATCCTCAGATCATTTCTAGAACATACAGCAAATATACATAATGAAACAATTTTAATATTTGTGCCATTCCTTACATTTTATAAGATACTCTAATACAGAAGTCTAATTATCATTTAAAGACAGACATTACTCACTTTAATAATGAAGAGCTCAAGATTTAGAGAGCATAAGAGTTTATGATGAAAGAATACATTAATTTATACATTATCTATTTAACTAGATCAATCGACAGCCTACTCTGTGCCAAACATTAGGATAGGTGCTTAGATGTAGGGATGAACAGCATATTTGTCATTTCTTGCTTGGTAACAAATGAACCCAATACTTAGCAGCTTATTATCTCATGGTTCCTGTGGTTCAAGAGTCTGGGCATGGCTTAACTGGGTGCCTCTGGTTCAAAATCTCCCATGAGGTTACAGTCAAGCTGTCAGCTGAGGTTCCATTTGTCTCAAAATACAACAAGGGCAGGAGAATCTGCTTCCAAGCTCACTCTTGCAGCCCTCTCCCCACAAGGCTGCCTTGTTTGGCATCCCCCAGCAGGAAGGATCCAAAAGGTATACCCAAAATAGAAGCTGCAGCCTTTCCATTAGTTTCACAAATGACCTCTGATGATCTCTCCCATATTCTAGCATAGAAAGTCAATAAGGTGGGTCCACACCCAAGGGGAAGGGATGGGAGTCCCAGGCAGCAAGGATGGTCTGGGGCCATCTTAGAGGCTGCCTACCAGAGACAGCAAGTCCTACCCTGCTGTGAAGGTTTAATCTTATTTTTTGAAATGGAGTCTTGCTCTGTTGCCCAGGCTGGAGTGTGGTGGCATGATCTCAGCTTACTGTAACCTCCACCTTCCATGTTCAAGTGATTCTCCTGCCTCAGCCTCCCAAGTAACTGGGACTACAAGCCACCACGCCCAACTAATGTTTTGCATTTTTAGTAGAGATGGGATTTCACCGTGTTAGCCAGGATGGTCTCAATCTCCTGACCTCATGATCCACCAGCCTTGGCCTCCCAAAGTGCTGGGACTACAGGTGTGAGCCACCATGCCTGGCCTGAAGGTTAATCTTATGGGTCAACTTGACTGCACTAAGGGATGCCCACATAGTTGGTAAAACACCATTTCTGAGTGTGTCTGGTAGGGTGTTTCCAAAAGAGATTAGTATTTGTATCAGTAGACTGAGTAACGAAGATCAGCTGTCACCAATGTGGGTGGCCACCAACCAATCTGCTGAAGGCCCAGAGAGAATAAAAAGGCAGCAGAAAGGTGATTTCACTCCATCTCTTCTTGAGCTGCGGCATCCATCTCCTCCTGCCCTCAGTCATCAGTGCTTCTGGTTCTCAGGCCTTCAGGCTCAAACAGAACTTACACCACTGGCTCCCCTTGTTGGCATGAGACCCACACCACCAGCTTTCCTGAGCCAGCTTGCAGATGGCATCTTGTCGAACTTCTCAGCCTCCATAATTGCATAAGCCAGTGTGCAATCTAAATCTCCTATATAATCTATGTATAGGTATGGCACTACTTATCCTATGGGTTCTGTTTCTCTGGAGAATCCTGACTAATACAATTGCCCTGCTCCCAGGAGCTTGAGATGACTCTTGTCATAGAGACAACAACTACGGCTGTAGAGACAACTGTTAATCAAATAATTCCACTGTGTTGAGTTAGAATTGATTGATATGCTACAGAGGCAAGGCGTAGGATGTTGCAAAGGTATATAAGAGAGGGGCCTGAGCAAGTTTGAAGGTAACAGTTTCCTCTGAAGAAATGATGTTTGAGCCGGGCGCGGTGGCTCAAGCCTGTAATCCCAGCACTTTGGGAGGCCGAGGCGGGTGGATCACGAGGTCAAGAGATCGAGACCATCCTGGTCAACACGGTGAAACCCCGTCTCTACTAAAAATACAAAAAATTAGCTGGGCATGGTGGTGCGTGCCTGTAATCTCAGCTACTCAAGAGGCTGAGGCAGGAGAATTGCCTGAACCCAGGAGGCGGAGGTTGCGGTGAGCCGAGATCGTGCCATTGCACTCCAGCCTGGGTAACAAGAGCGAAACTCCATCTCAAAAAAAAAAAAAAAAAAAGAAATGATGTTTGAATGAAATTTGGAGGGCTGGGAGTTCGAGAAGGGGGCAGCAGGGAAGAAGTGGGCACAGTCTGTGCAAAGGCTCCAAAGTGGGAAGCAACTTGGCTTTGTAAGGAAGTGAGGGAAGGTCAGTGTCTTCATGAAACTATCCACTTGGATTCAGGTAGCATAGAAGTCATTTTCTCTCCAGAAACACTACATGAATAAGCAGCCCAGGACTAGGGTCATGATTCAGCTTCATGTCCAGGAAGCCAGGATTCTTCTCTCTTATCCCTCCCTTGCTGGAGGGCTGCCCTTGTCCTCAGAGTTTATATTAGCTGCACCCACATCTGTGCTCTAAGCAGCAGAGTTGGGGAATGGGGCAAGAGAAGGAAGAAAGACATATTATCCTTTTCTTTTCAGGATATGACCTAGAAGGTGCACCCTGGTGTGAATTTAGTTACATAACCAAACCTAGCTGCAAGAGATCGTGGAAATATGGTCTATTCTGGGCACCCATGTATCAAGATAAAAACTGAAGACTCTGTTCTCAATAGCACCTAAGAATAACCTCTGCTATGGTTTGTTCCTTTGTCCCTGAAAAGAGTTGTGCATATCTCTTCTTTGGAACACACTCACTGACTTCCCAAGTCATAAAATCCCAACCTAAATCTGGATACTCATCTGATACAGTCTCAGGATTTCTTGCCGATAAAATTCTTCCAATTTGGAATTCCCTCCAGCAGGCCCAGATGTAGAACTCTATTGTGGTGACCTGTGAACTAAGAGAAAAATGATCTGTCTTTGACATATCTTTTATACAATGGAAGAGAAGTAATCAAGTGTTATGAGTTGAATTGGGTCTCCCCAAAATTCATATGTTGAAGTTCTAACCCTCAGTCACTCAGAATGTGATCTTATTTGGAAATAGGGTCCTTACAGCTATAATTAGTTAAGATGAGGCCATGCCAGTGGAGGGTGGGCCCTAATGCAGTGTGACTGGTATCCTCATAACATGAGGACGCCTGGACACAGGAACACACAGAGAGAACATCTTGTGAACAAAGAAGGCAGACACGGTATGATGCTGTTACAAACCAAGGAACACCCAAGGTCACCAGCAAACCACCAGGAGCCAGGAAAGAGGCCTGGAGCAGAGTCTCCCTCGCAGTCTCTGAAGGAGTCAATACTGCCAACACCTGGATCTCAGGCTTCCAGCCCACAGAACTGGGAGATGACACTAAGCCACCTAGTTTGTGGCACTTTGGGGTAGCCCTAGTGGGCTAATACATAGAGTAATTGTAATAACACTCTCCTGCCCCAATCTGTAAAGAGAAAGATGAAAAATTTCCAGTGACTGCTCATTCATGAAAACATTTTACGCGCACCTCCCTGCCTGTGGAGTATAGTGTGCACTGTGTGTGCGTGCACGTTGGACCATCTGGCAGCTCCACATCCTGCTCACTGGAAGGAACTTCCCTGCCCATTGTCTTCAGCATTCCTGGACTTTGACCTCTGGACTTGATCCATTGGCCTCTGTGGCAGCATCTGAGATGAGCACTGGTGTGTTTGTCCTTGGCAGCTGTCCAGCTTTCAGAGCCCATTCCTGCCAGCGCCACTCCACAGGCCCAGGAGTGGTTGTAGGGGTTAAATGGTCACAAGTTTGGGCAGGCCAAACATCAGTGGCAATGTAGTTGCCTCAAAAAATCAGTCATCTCCTGGCCTATCAATCCCATGTGCAATTAGCAACAGTTTTTAAGCCTGCAGCTTTGGTTTTTTCTTTACTGGCCCTGTGTTCTATTTACTCTCTTTCTCTCAACTGAACGACAGTTCTTGGAGATTCCTGAGACAATAGGCTTAAGAAAGGAGGCCACACAATGTATTTGACCGGACTCCTATTTACCCCCTCCTCTCCTCCCCTCTTTCCCGTCTCCTCTTCCCCTCCCTTGTCTTTTCCCCTTACCTCCTATTCCCTCCTCCTCCTCTTTGCCCTCCCCCTCTCCTCCCCCTCTTCCTTCTTCTTCTTTTCTCTCTCTCTCATTGTCTGGCATAAAGGAAAAATTACACACACACAGGGGTAGCCCCAAAAGACTTTGAATCACAAACTTATCTCCTCTTAAGCATGTAGCTTCACTTACAATGGTTTAATTACGGGGCATGGGAACAGCTGACTTCTGATTTATTTATTTATTTTATTTTTTTCTTCTGGGTTTTTTTTTTTTTTTCTTTTTTTGTGAGATGGACTCTTGCTTTGTCACCCAGGTTGGAGTGCAGTGGCACAATCTCAGCTCACTGCAACCTCCATCTCCCGGGTTCAAATGATTCTCCTGCCTCAGCCTCCCGAGTAGCTGAAATTACAGGTATGCGCCACCACACCCAGCTAACTTTTGTGTTTTTAGTAGAGATGGGGTTTTACCACGTTGGCCAGGCTGGTCTTGAACTCCTGACCTCAGGTGATCCACCTGTCTCAGCCTCCCAAAATACTGGGATTACAGGTGTGAGCCACCACACCCAGCCACAGCTAACTTTTGAATGCAGTCTCTCAGTCAACCTAGATTTTATGCTACAGACATTAAGTTCCACCCTTTGCAGCACAAAATCCCCTTCCATCACTGCTTGCCAACTCACTATCTGCAATGTGAGTTTATCTCTCCCTTTTAGGCCTTTTGCAAAAAGCAGCAAGCAGCAGCCAACACCCAACAGAATATCAATTTACCCAACCAATTTTCCCTAGAGCTAACATTTGGTCAGAATGTGATCTAGCTCCCAGGTTATTGCAGAAGATGGTTTTACCAAACATTCTACCATACCATAAAAAGGGGCACTTGCCTTCCAGCCTGTAATTTCTGAGTCTTTGAAACTGGCTTCCACCTGAAGTCAATGCCACATATTTTAGACACTTCTAGTATCAGATTCTATTTTATTTGGGAATGGTATACATGTAGCTATATGTAAAATGGATATAAAATAAATCTGACATAAAGTAAATAGGCATTCGTTCTCACTTATATAACTGTCTAACAGTAAGTGATCTGGAGCTGCTATGTAGCTTTGCACCATCAAGTCATTTGCAGTTGTCTTATAGTCTCTAAGGTGTTACTCTCAGCCCTATAGCCCGAAAAGTCTCCCTCCACATTCATACTCCAAGCAGCAGGATCAGGAAGAGGGAAGACAGGAACACCTCCTCCCCTGAGGGAAAGCTTGGACGGTAAATTATGGCTAGTTTTGATCAATTGCAGCTCATAGCAACTACTCAGCCCCTAGTCCCAAGACAGGCAGCCATACTTGCCAGCAGCTTCTGATATCCAGAGTGGGCAAAAAGGACCCTTCTCCTCTGACTGAAGAAACTTCCAGGGGATTTTAAGAGCCAGTACCCTCCTCTCACTTCATTTTTCTCATTTTCCCTGTTTTGGGAGCCAAACATTTAAACTCTAGGCCATTCGGAAGTGACCAAGTATTCAGGAATTTAGAAAGTCACAGTGCATGCTCAAGGATAGATGCAGGCCTTTAAAAAGACCTTAAGCTTATTCCTCATGCGAATCCCTGGTGCAGAGACAGCCTACAAAAATCACAGAACAAAAACAAAAATAGAAATCAGCAAACTCTGAGGAAGGGGAAGAATCTGATTTCCAAGTTGCTACATTATTAGATTCAAATGTCCTGTTTTCAATTTAATAAAAGATCATAAGGCATACAAAGAAACAGGAAAGTATGGTTCATTTAAAAAGAAAAATTAAACCAACAGAAACCATCCCAGAGAAAGACCAGATGACAAACTTGCTAGACAAAGACTTTAAAACAATTGTCTTGAAGAAACTAACGAAAAAAAAAAAACAAAAAAAACTAAAGGAAATCATGGAAAAAGTCAAGAAAATGATGTATGAACAAAACAAAACTATCAACAGAAGAAACCAAAAAGACATTCTGGAACGGAAAATACAATAACTGAAATGAAAAATGTCCTAGAGTAATTTGAAGGTAAATTTGAGCAGACAGACGAAAAAAATCAGTTAACTTGAAGTCAAGACAATTGAAATTATTGACCCTTAAAAATACAAAGAAAAATAAACAGAGCCTCAGAGACCCATGGGATACTATCAAGTGGACCAACATACATTCTGGGAGTTCCAGAAAGAGAAAAGAGAGAAAACGGGGCAAAGAGATTTTTGAAAGAAATAATGACTAAAAGTTTTCCAAATTTGATGGAAGACATAAACATCCAAGAAGCCCAATGAAACTCCAAGTAGGATGAACTCAATGAGACTCACATCAAAACATATTATAAACAGGCTGTCAAAGGCCAAAGACAGAATCTTGAAAGCTACAAGAGATAAATAACTTATCACATGCAAGGGATTGTCAATAAAATTATCAACAGATTTCTCATCAGAAATTCTAGAGGCCAGACAGCAATGTGCTGATATATTCAAAGTGCTTAAAGGAAAAAAACTGTCAAACAAGAATCCTGTATCTGCAAAACTATTCTTTAAAAGTGAGGAATAAAGTGACACATTCCCAGCTGGGCATGCTTGCTCACACCTGTAATCCCAGCACCTTGGGAGGCAGATCACCAGAAGTCAAGAGTTCGAGACCAACATGACCACCACAGAGAAACCTCGTCTCTACTAGAAATACAAAAATTGGCAGGGCATGGTGTCACATGCCTGTAATCCCAGCTACTCAGGAAGCTGAGGCAGGAGAATTGCTTGAACCTGGGAGTCAGAGGTTGCAGTGAGCCAAGACTGTGCCATTGCACTTCAGCCTAGGCAATAAGAGCAAGACTCTGTCAAAAAAAGAACAAAAAAAAGACATTCCCAGATAAACAAGAGCTTAAGGAATTTATTATCACCAGACCTACCCTGAAAGAACTGCCAAAAAGAGTCCTTAAAGTTGAAATGAAAGAACACTCAAGAGCATCTTCAAGCTGTATGATGCAATAAAGAACTCAGTAAAGGTAAATACATGGGAAGTTATAAAAGCTGGTATTATTGTAACTTTGGTTTGTAACTCCGATTTTGTTTTCTACATGATGTAAGACATTAATCCCTTTAAAAAAGTATTTATTTGGTTTTGGCCATGCAATATTTAAACATGTAATTTGAAATTAAATTTAAAAAACTACTTCCTGGGGGTAGGGAAGGGACTGTATATATAGGAGCAGAGCAGATTTTTTTTCATTGAATTTAAGTTGCTGTAAATTCAAATCAGAGTGTTATAACCTTAGGATGTTAAGGGTAATCTTCATGGTAATCACAAAATATATAGCTGTAGAGTATACACAAAAGGAAATGAGAAGAGAGTTTAAACATTTTTCTACAAAAAGTATCAATTAACACAAAATAGTAATGGAAGAAATGAAGTACAAAAAAGCTATAAGGCATGCAGAAAACAAACAGCAAAATGACACAAGTGAGCTTCTCCTTATCACTAATTACTTTAAGTGTAAATACTTTAAAATCGCAAATCAAAAGACAACGATTGGCAAAAATACACTTAAAGAAAAACATACATGATTCAACAATGCATAAGACGCTGACTTTAGCTCTGGGAACCAAATAGGTTGAAAGTGAAAGGACGAGAAGATATTCTATACAAATAGTAACCAGAAGAGAGCAGCAGTGGTTATAAACAAGGTAGTCACAAAAAGACAAATACTGTATGGTTCCATTTGTATGAAGTACCTAGAGTAGTCTGATTCTGAGAGGCAAAGTGGAATGGTGCTTGCCGGTGGCTGGGGAGAAAGGAGACTGGGGAGATAGTGTTTAACAGATACAGAGTTTCAGTTTTGCAAGATAAGAGTTCAAGAGAGGGATGATAGTGATGATTGCACAACAACGTAAATGTACTTAATACCACTGAACTGTGCACTTAAAAATGATAAAGATGGCAAATTTTACGTTATGTGTATTTTCCCATGATTTTTAATAATGTATTATTTTAAAAATTAGTCCAGAACAAGAGGCACAAACCAGACAGTCCCAGGCAAGCAAGAAGACTAAGGAAGGACATGATGCTATTTGAGTTGTTTAGATAAGCATTTTGACTATGCAGAATTGACAGAGAGGGGAGTACACTCAAACCCCGGTCTTCTGTCTACAAACACAATTGATTATTTAAGATCGTGGAAAGACTCATTTGCCCCCAAGCAGCCATTTCTCGGCCGACGCTGATGCTTTTGTTCTCATTACTTTGGATTAACTGTAAGATTTGTCTCCAAGAAGTATCGCATTTCACAACTTTGGACTTATATTAACAGAATTTTCAACACTATGGAATAATGATCAATCCTTCTCCTTTATAATCTCTAAACAAAACAGTTTTCAAATTCATTTTTCACTTCCACCTCTTCATAACCTCATGTCTTCATCTTTTGATCTATTCATCCTTTCTTTTTCTGAATTGATTTTACTCTTTGTCTGAAATCTTGCATTTCACGTTTGAGCTGCATATAACTCTTTCATGAAATGTAACCTCTGCAGGCTACACTATTCGCTAGTTCCATTAACCAGTCCCGAAGTTTTGCCAGTTTGTGAAAGGTGATTAGTTTCACTTCTTCCTTTGTGAATCTAGGGAACTATGAAAATAGCTCTGTGTATTTATTAATTGCAGCAGATTTCAAAAAAAAAGTAGGGAGCATTGTAGACATGGCAATTTTTGCACTGCAAAGATATTTTAATCCAGCAACTTTCAGTGCAATTTAAAGAATTTGCAATTTAAGTTCTATCATGAAGCCCTTTAATGAGAAGGCAATCCTTGGAAAAGTGAATACTCACTCCTAGCCTACCTTGGAGCAATCTAGGGCTTTCTGTTCTGAATTTTGTACTCATGCCTACACGTGGTTAGAGGAATGGGGAAACCAACTTCTCCACAAGCAAATCCAGTCTTCACTTTGGTGGGTATTGTTGGATATCATCTGTGCCTGGGAAAGGTAGCCCTTTATGCCTTTATTACAGAACACTTTTGTTGATTTGTATCTCAGGTCATTACATGAGAATAAAGTGAGAGGATATTAAATGAAAATGAACATAGAATTGATTCTGGGTTTGGAAGGATGTGCTTGTAAGATTGGAAATAAGAGAAGAAGGAAAATGAGTGGGTAAGAAATTCCCAAGCTTTCCTCTTAATCTCCTGACTAGTGTCCCTTACGCTAACCCACAAATAGAAGCAAAAGAGGGTAGAGAAGAGGCCACTGGACCCATCAAACAGATGCTGTCTGTATTACGCAGAACTGAGTGCTACAACTATGAGCCATGCAGAACCTAGAGAAGGTGTAAGAGAAACATCTTCAAAA
>NW_016107446.1:540360-572632 GCF_001604975.1 Cebus imitator
AAAAAAAAAAAAAAAAGAAAAAAAAAAGAAAAAAAAGAAACCATTTTGGACAAGGGTCTTAGTCAGTTCATGTCGCTATAACAAAATACCATAAACTGGGTTGTGTTAACAGCAAATGTTTATTTCTTACAGTTCTGGCGACTGGGAAGTCCAAGATCAAGGCACTGGCAGATTTGGTTCTTGTCCTGATTCACGGAAGATTGTCCTCACTATGCCCTATCATGATGGGAAACGCAAGTGATCTCTCTGGGGTCTCTTTTAGAAGGGCACTAATCCCACTCGTGAGGGCTCTGCCTCCAAAACCTAAACTCCTCTTAATACCATCATTTTGGGCATTAGAATTTCAACACATGGCTTTTGGGGACACGCAGGCATCCAGTTCATAACAATGAGATCAGGAACGCTTCCTTCTGGTGACTTTTTAAAGACACGCACAAACAAAGATGAGAAGTCAGGGAGAAAGACAAGGAGAGGAGGTGGAGAGAGAGAAAAGGATGGGGATTTAACTCTCTGATAAAGACGAGCATGTCTACAATTTTTTAAAAATTGGCCAGGTGCGGTATAATCCCAGCACTTTGAGAGGCCAAGGCATTAGAATTGCTTGAGCCAAAGAGTTTGAGACCACCGTGGGCAACATAGTGAAACATCTATCTCTACAAAAAAAAATTTAAATAAGTCAGGTGCTGCAGCGTGCTGGGACAGCAGGATTGTTCAAACCCAGGAGTTTGAGGCTGCAGTGAATTATAATTGTGCCACTCTACTCCAGCCTGAGTGGCAGAGTGAAATCGTGTCTCAAAATATATATATATATATATATATATATATATATCAAGTTGACTGGACAAGGAGTTAGGGGAGGGAAAGAAGAGCCAAGATTTGCTAACTTTCCCCTACCCTACTTTAGGCCAGAACTTATATTATATTCACAGCACACTTAGAAATGGAGAAATGAAAGCAGACATTATGATCCTCCTTTTAAAATGATATCCAGTGAGGAAATTGATGCACAGAGAAATTAAGCAACTTCCCTAAGGGCACACAGATCACTGATGGACAGAACAATGCTCAACATCAGGTCTGACTGAAGTCCAAATTCCATGTGCTGCCATGCCTGTATTAGGGCATGCTGGGGTCAGCAATGGCATCCGGGGCCCAGAATTGCTCAGTGGCCCAGCGTGTCCCAGTGATACCTTAAGGTGAGCTGGGGGCTCCTCTGTGCCTCCTGCACTGCTTCTTCGCTCCCGGATCTGGTCTTTCAGAATCCTGTAGTCCACTAGTTAATTTAAAACGTGTATTTCCACTTATGGATTAATGAGTATTGTAATAGGTGGTATAAAAGATATCTCTGTGCAAGGTAAAAATTCAAATGCTACAGAAAAATATAAAAGATAAAGAAAAGTTTTTCTTTCTTCTCCCAACCCTCCCTTTCCACAGAGGAAATCGCTATTAGAGTTTTGTATGCGTTCTTCTTGAAAAATGTCCTAAACTAGACCCAGTTTGTCTAGCTGGGTCAAAAAACATGTTGACCAGGCTGATCTTGAACTCCTGATCTCCAGTGATCCACCCATCTCGGCCTCCCAAGTGCTGGGATCACCAGCATGAGCCACAACTCCTGGCTGAAGATAAGTCTCTTAACGTCTTACAGCAATAAGGAATGAAGGCAGGAATTGAACCCGGGCAGCAGAACCTCTGATCCTGCATTTCTAACCACAATACAGACCAACCACCATTCCTTGCAAAGATGTTATATTCACCTTGGAAAATGAAGAAAAGAAGAAAAATGACACCCAGAGATCATTCACCCAAATAAAATTCATGTTCACCTTACGCTGATCTGTTTCCTACAGTGACTTTCTTTTCAGAACTTCAGATCTAGACATAGAACCCCATAATTGATACAGTTGCCTAGTTTATGAACAGATTCACAATAGGTAAGGAATTCAGCCACTCTTGGTTACACAGAAAATAATGAACTCATCTGAAAAAAAATGCTACTGTTCTGAAAAATACAGAACTTGCTCTGTCACTAAGTGGAGGAGGGGAATGAGTGATATACTTGCTCATGGCTTTCTCCCAAGGGACAGTTCCAACAGGGACTTCAAAATCGGGACAGTGGATGAGCCAGCCAGTAATCAGACCTTTGGGAGCTGGGATGGCAGCTGGATGCCAGTGGCCAAGCCTCTTTTAACCCCTGACAGCCAGCTGACCCTGCCCCACTCCCAAAAGCCAAAGAGTGCTCAGTGACACAATTACCAACAACCACCATCTCCTGTTTTGGGTTGACTAAGAACCACAGAGCTGCTGTGCGTCTAAATACAATACAGTCAAATTTTGAGTCTTTACAAAGAAAAAAATACTTGCTATACTTAAGCATCACTGTGTTTATAATTGAATCATTATTCAGGTGGGGTTGGCAGCTAGAGAAATTAATTTACAAACTGTCTAGCTGGGTCTAGGTGTTTGTTTTTATTAATTACGAAGAAAACAGGAATCTTAATATTGCTCTTACATTACAGTCTTACGGATGTTACTATTTTTTAAATGGGTTTAAGGAAAACTGACTGAAAAGCGTGAGTTGCAAATAGCATTCCGAGAAAGCTGCTAGGCAATACATATTTCATACCACTCCTGAACATGGTCAGATATAAATAGCAGCACAGACATTTAAGAGCTATTCTCACTGAAAAAAAAGTAATTAATTGGTGTTATACACAAAGGACTTCTCTATTTATTTATTTATTTTTTTGGTAACCAGCACAGCTTTAATTACAAGTAATTGTTCTCCAAATCAGGCTGCTCATAAGTCCTGCATTCTAGGCAGTGATTATGCATCAATATCCTAATCTATCACTTTCATTATTTTAGTCATTTAGGTGTGTAACTTTGTATTAAATTCAGACAACAAACTCTGCAGTTCCCACTGTTACTTGCTGTCAACGTATGCCTTTTTAAAGCACAATAGGGTTGGTTGGTTTAGATTTACATTCATTTACTTTTACTTAGGAAAATAATAGTATATTATTGTGGGGTTTGCTGACTTCTAGGTAAATACGGTGGCATTAGATGTACAGGGAGCTGGGTTTGTTCCTAGTTAATCAGGAATTGTAGTAGGTGTCTCTATAGAAATGCATTTGTTACTGTAGCGTAATGAGCTGGAGTTGGCAGAAATCCCCTGCAGAAATCTCCTAGTGAAGTAATAGGAGCCTATTCCTTACCTCATTCATACATTTCCTCTCTCTCAAGTTAGACATTAGAAATGTCGCCTAGATTACTGAACTCCAGTACACTGTTTACTCTCTACTTGGGATTTGTATATCTGAGTACATTTCAAAACAAAACTCGAAAGCCTTCCCAGGACATCTGATGGGAATACATTAGATCCACCTTGTCCTTGTGGATGACACCACTGTTTTGTCTCTATGCATGCAGGCAGGTATTCTTTATTTCCTACGAAATATGTTTCCTTCAATGCAAGATAAATGGTGATGAGCTTTGTCCCTTTCTCAGTTGCTTTTTGGCGTGATGGTCTAATTGCTATACCAAAGAGTTTTAAATGAAAAAAATTGAATTGCAAATTCTATCCATACTTATAAAAAATAAAACAATATAATTATATTTTTGGTAATCACTTATTCAGTTGAATAACACTCATAAAGCACACACACACAACCACAAATGTTTTAAACTACGCAAATATAAAATTTTGTGGAGGAGAGGTTATTTACAATGTTAGAAAACAATGCTGTTGCCAGAAAAATTTTCTTGGGGTTGCAAAGTAGGTCAGATAATGGAAAATACATTACCTGATGACAAACTATGCTTTATGCATTTCCAACCCTATTTAAAATTAGAAATTTTGAAAAAAATTTACATTTAAAACTAATAATTTTCTTTATTTTTTACTAAGCTTCCTTGTTAGATGCACATAATATAGATTTCAACTAGCTCAGAATTAGATTGCTTTGTCTACCCTATTCTATCTTTCTTTTCCAGGTTAAGTTTTTTATTGGCATCGTGGGAATTTTGCCTAAGCACAAAACTGCCAATAATTTCGCAACATTTATTGAGGGACTTCTGCGATTATAGATATTCAGTAAGTATAGGACTCATGATGAAAAGAGAAAAAAAACAATAAGAAGAAGATCATGATGATAAAGGATATAGTCCTGTCCTCCTGCAGGAGTTAACAATCCACACAATAACACATGCACGCACAATAACACACACACAAGCATGCAGAGCACTTGCTCCAGATAAGAACACGAATATAATAAAATTGGAAAACTGAGATTTTACAAGCCAAAGGCCCTCTGGAGGTGGAAGGACCAGATTTACACTGAGGTTAATTTGGAGAGTTTCTAGAAACACCACAAAATGAATAACATAGATTGTCATCAGATAAAGAAGCCCCAAGTTTGATTAAATGTTTTTGATTTCATAAACGTTATTTAACCAATGCTTACCAGTACTAGAGTTTTTACTTAAATGAAAACCTTAGAAAGTTGTTTGGGCATGAGGTGGAACAGACTCCGAATGAATGACGAGTAAAGTTCCCAGGCCAGAATGAACAAACCTACAGCAAAAGGAAGCTGAGATTGGTGAGAAGACACAGTGTCTGTCTGAACTAGTGAAAAACAAGCCCAGAAGTTCCAGGAGAAGAGGGAATGGAGGAGGGAGAAACTTAAAAGCAGGCAGAATTGCTCTGACAGGCCATAGGGCACTAAGGGTCTCACTGGGATTTTCACATTGGATTTCTCTCACTTTCTGTATCTTCTTGCTTATGTCACTAAATCCAGTCACCCAACCCAAAGATTATTAAAAAGGAGACATAGGAAACTATTAATAATATGTGTTTAGCCTCTGCCTACAGAACCTGAAAGCACATCAATTTAGTGAAAAATAAGCAGTTATCTGATGTATTTGGGGGTGGGGAATCAAGCACTTATTTACATTTTTAATTTCCCTTCCCCTATTAGTGAATGTTAGTATGTTGTCTAAAACTACAGTAAACCAGGGATGATCCTGCCCTTGAACACGTAGAGAGCCGTTAAGGGAAACAGCACCTCAGTTATGGAAGTGGGAAGCACTCACCCTGTTTCCAATTATTTACGTGAACCAGAAGCTGGACATGACCATATTCCAAACTGATGTGCTTTTACATATAGCTTTTCTGTCACTGGTGTTGCACATAGTGGGTACTAAGTAAATGATTTTGAATTAAAGAGGTTAATTTGCCTCTTTTCAATATGATTTGTACCATATAAAAAAAAAAAAAAAAAAAACTCCAGCAACACATCCATGAACCAAGAGAGTTAATGCGCGAGAGCTTTACCTTTCAAGGCTCACAGAGAGCCAAGGCAGAGGTTTTGATTGCACGGGCAGCCCCAGATCAGCCCTTAGCTGGACTAAACACACTTCTAGATATTGTATTTGCTGCTATTTCGTTGTAAGCGATAGGACGTCCCTTTGGTAAAAATTAAAGAATTATAAGCAAAACAATAGATATTGTTAGGACTGTGAGAATCTAATTTACAAGTACCCATTTAATGTTTTCAACTATAAAATTCAGATATCCACATTTTTTTTATCGTGGCCATGCAAAATTGTGTGGAAGGAGAGATGATTTACAATGTCAGAAAACAATGCTGTTGCTGAGAAATTTTCTTAGAGTTTCAAGATAGGTCAGATAATATTTTGGCCATGAAACAAACAGCACGAGTAAGGCCTGATGGAGATGAAGCAGTTGAAATAACTGTCACACCGAACATAAATGAAAAGGATCCATCCTGCATATACAGCTCCAGTGCTTTCAGTGAAATGAGGGTTTCACTACCTTTGCCAGATACCGGAAAGTTTTACACTAATAGAGCCCAGGGACAGCGTGGCAGTGAATCAGAAGAATCAGGGAATGGAGGAATCCAGCGGATTTCGGGAAGAAAATTCAAGGGGAACTGTGGTGCTGTAAAAGGCATGCTGTCTTTCTGAAGAGGTGTTGTTTCGATCATTTCATAGGTAAAGGCTGCTTTCAGTGTGGAATTCAACACACCAAGATGGTTTTTATGGACGAGGAGCAGCCACAAGAAGGGAAGGGGCAGATCTGTGGCCCAAGCCACAGCCTTTGCAGTGGGACTAATCCCCATCTTCCATGTGTACTGTGTGTGACACAAGCTTCCCGGGCAGGGCACTGGCCAAGCCCCTGTTCCACCGGAGGGGACTGTAGCTTTGCTTCACCCTCCCTCCCTGCTTAATCGCTGGTTCAAATGACAATCCACCCCAGGCAAGCGATGCTCACGCAGAGAATAAGACAGCCAGGCCAAGATCAAATTTTTCTGAAAGTTTTCTTTTTTCTACATCATCTTAACCTTCGTTTTTAAATAAATGGACTTGCAAATAGACCTAACTTCAAAGATCTCATTGGTCGGCTTTCACTGTTTATGTAACCGGGCAGGGGACCATTCAAGATATTATTCTTATTTTTTTTAATCTTCTCTTTCTATCTTTTCAATAGCATCTGGACGATCTTTCCATTCTTGTCTGGTGATAATGAAATCATTAAAAAACATACCAGAACCCTTTTTGCTTATCTCTGTGCCATTTGGAACATATGTGAATAAATTGAACACCACTTGCTCATTGGTTTTCTTTTTTACCCCCCTTCCCTTGTTTTTAAAAGCCCTGTTTGAAATCAGTCATTAAAAGAGCCGGCATCTGAGTTACGTCTGATGCTGGGAGGTACGCCTCAACGTCGTCCACATGGCCTTGATCTAGACAGCGAGCCACAATCTACCCAGCACATTTTTGTGGCTTAAGTGACCTGGAATCTAGGGCTTTTCTTTGTTGAAGATTTTCTTTAGGTTTCAAGTTGATTTTACACCAATAATGGTCATTCCAGCTTGAGCATTGCACAAATAGTTCATAGATGACCATGGAGAATCCAGCTATGCTGTTGGGACTAGCAGCTAGACTCTCTTAGAGGGCTTGACTTAGATCAAAGAGCATCTTTCCCTTTCTTGGAAACCACATTGCCAGCCTTTTCCAGCCAAGGGCCTGCTTGTGTTAAGTGAGAAGAGAGAGACTCCGACTCATCCCCAAAGAGGCCCCCCTGGAAGAGATGCAAAAGATTTTTCCAGAAGGAGTTTGCTCAAAAGCATAAAAGGTTCAGCCTCCAGCTTATCACTCAAAAAAGTTTTTAAAGCCTTTTTAAGGAAACAATTTTAACCCAGCTGCACTTATCGATCAGTGATTTGATTTTGCTTTGTTAGGAGGGACTCGTAATCTGCTCTTAAATGTGTTTTGTTCCTGGCCTTCTTTGATAGCAAGTTCTGCCTAAGGCTACTTCTCAAAACTGGTCACTGGAGCTTTTAAGTCTGTGTGAATAACTAGAATAATTTTAATCTGGACCTTTATTTATTCCTCACGCCCTACCCACTCTTGTACACAGCAGAAAATGTTAGGGGGCCATAAGACTTTTTTTTTTTTAATCAAATTCTGCCAAACCTAAAACCTATAAAAAGGAATCATTTGTCCTTTAAAAAAGAGAGAAAGAGCAAGGGAGCAAACTCTATTTACAAAGTCAGAGGGAGTCAATCTGATTTTATATTCTCAAGTACATTCAGTAAGTCTTAAAAATAATGCACGTTCTCAAGTCTTGTCTCTGTTTGGTATCAGCCACAATTAAAATATAAATTCTAGAAATATTCTGAATCATTGCAGAACATACACTTTTTGCAACAGATAGGTTTTATAGAAGCTTTTTTTCTTATAACTTTCAAAGGTTGTAATCATGCCTTTCATGACATTGTGAACTATAATTTTGTCTTCCTAAGCTACCATGAAAGAGTGGTCGTTTTATTATTATAGTATACACTAAAACAGAACCTATGCTCCTCATTTAATCACTTCTGATATTTCTCAAGCTAATGGGAACCAAAACCACTTATAAGATATCTGTCCGTTGATTTTCTTAATGAAATGCACACTTTTTTTATAATGTAAACATATGCATACACATGTGTGAACTTTACAAGTTTATTTAGCAAGAAACCAAATATGTGAGGAAAGCAGACTTTTCAAGTGGCACTTTAATTGTCGTTCACGCATGTTCTACAGATCATTACTGAATGTTTACAGGTCCTGCCTGGAATGACTTTACACCAAAGAAGAGGGTAACATATCCTCATTGTTTATAAAAATGACAGCTCCTAATGGACCATATTAGCTTTAACACAAACTATTAAATCTCCTTCATTACATTTTTCTGTGTTCTGTTTCGGCATCTCGTTAGCTCTGAGAAGTGGGTGCAAACTCCTAGGGAAATGTGAGCACACATTGAGACGATTAGAGATCATGGTTATTAGATAAGCCTCGGGAGGATGTTTTTCTTGGGTTGCTCACAAGCATTTTGAAAGAGTCGTGTTCCAGGTTTGAGGTCCCATGTTTCTTCCTCTTAAACTATGAGCAGCTGTAGCACATGACCTACTTCTGTAGGGCCCTGTAATGATTTCCTTCCTTCGGAGGCTTCAGGAGTCCTCCTTCTGCCCTGTGAAAAAAAGGGACAAATATTTTAATCCAAGCAAAATGCTGAAGCAGGTTTTGTTGGTTTCAGGGAAGAAACTCAATACAGCTCCAGCGCTGAGTGTAGGCCTCAAATTGGAACCATCTGGGCCGCAGAAGGGCTTAGAGGCGTTTGGGGAAGGCAGAGACGGTCTTGCCTAGGGCCGCAACCCATACACCTGCAGAGATGGCCGACGTCTGGGCAGACCCTGGGCTCACCCAGGAACTGGAGCCGCTCCCAAAGCCCCCACTGCCTGGCACTGCAGTTGGGAACACCACATAAGAAAAGGTGACAATTGCTCAGGGGTTGACTTCCTACATGAATATTCCTCATATTCATGTAGGAAAGCCTCATGATTCTTTGGAACGTATTTGACACAACTCAGACATAATTTCCTAACTTTTGCTTTTTAGCAGTCAGGGAGGAAAGTCTTCAGGAAACCAAAGGTGGGTATACACAATAATTTTAGAGTTATCCTTAGAACTAGGGAAAGAAAAAGGCTTTTACAAAGCAATGCATGCCTGTTTGGAATTCTCCACGTTCTTTTTTTGTTTAAAGGGTTATTATTATTGTTGACTAAAGTTTTCCTTTCCAACTAAGTGAAAGTGCTTTTCAAGCATTTTCTAATCTCTAAACATAGAAGACTAGGCTAGCTACTGGAAGGTTATTTTAAATAAAGTATTTTTAAAAATTTTACGTTGCAAACTTCCCATGGGTGAGGGATGAGAGTATCAACCCATTTCCAAATGTAAAGGACAAGGACTTTTGCTTAAAGATTAGAAATCGTATCATGTGATTTTAAAACCAGTGCAGAATGTTTTCTGGAAAGAAAATGGAACATAAAGAACAGATAGAAATTGTACAAAAGTTGTGCATTTAATATTTTCCAAATATTGGTTGATGAGAAATATATCATTTTCAACCTGGCTTTTAAATTATTTGCTGTTGTTAGAAGCGCAATGTGGCCAAGATAGAGTCCTAAATAATATGACCAAACTTGACATCCTGAGGTGGGAAGCCCCACGACAATCTCAACACCAAGGTCAGAGGATGATTTATCAAGAAAGGATCACTCCCTGGAAAAGGTGGCAATTCAGAAAAAATAGACGTGCTTGAAATTTTAGCTTAGATAAATTCCTAGAAGTATAAATCTGTCTGCTTTCTTCTAACTAATCTTTTTCAATTAGCCAGTGGACCACAATTTTTTGCTTATTGTAAGTACATTTATTCATTTATTATAATTAACTCTATTGACTGATGGAAATTATACATATGATTACAAATTGTATGATGAAAATGTTTAGTATTTTTTAAAATTAAGAATGGTCAGCAAGAATACATTTTTTAAAAAATTCCTGAATGGAAAACAAGTCCAAAAAATAGTATTTGGACTGAAGGCTCACAGAATGTCTCTCATTTTTGCAAAGTTCTAAGGATATATCTGTTGCAAGGTTTCCCAGCACACCGTTAGGGGAGACATGACTGTACAGTGTTTCGGTTCTGAGCTGTTCTCACATGCACACTTCATCACAAGCCAACTGGGAGGGGTGCGGGAGGGTTGTGTGTGCCGGGCTTACTTTTTTCCCCCGTTCCAAATTTATACGCATGAATCTAAATTTTTAACCAAATCGTTGTTCTCTTTCCTCTTGAGGCTGCTTCACACTCCTGCCTACGCACCCAGCTGCACCCAGATAGCTCTTCCTCCCTCCCCACACTGACAGCCTGCACCGCTGCTCAGCTACAGGGTGAGACTTAATGGAGCTGAGCAGAGCACTTCCTAGCATGCTTCCTGTCGAGCAGTCAGCCAAGACTGGGAAAGGCCCACCACCAAACTCCAGGAGTCAGGTGAAAATCAGAGGGCCAGCCCGCTGCGGGGGCAGCCTCCAGAAAGCATCTTGCTGTCATTTAAAGGTATTAGTCCGATACCTTTAGGAAGGCTTTAGGTTTCTCTAGAACACAGGTGCTGTCTCGTTCATATAGCTCTGTGAGAATACCCATATTCAGTATCTGGGCTAAGGTGACCTACCAACTCCTTTGAGTTGCGAATTTCTGAGAAGCATCAGTGCTGAGCCTCAGAAAAGCAAGAAATTCTGTGGTGTGTCTTCACATGTATTTTTATTTTTACTTTATTATTATTGTGATTATTTTTTAGAGACAGCACCTTGCTCTGTTGCCCAGGCTGGAGTCCAGTGACAATATCCTAGCTCACTGCATCCTCAAACTCCTGGGCCCAAGCAATTCTCCCGTCTCAGCCTCCTGAGTAACTAGGACTATAGGTGTACCACCATGCCCGGCTAATTTTTCATTATTATAGAGATGGGAATCTCATTATGTTGGCCAGGTTGGCCTTGAATGCCTGGTCCCAAGCGATCCTCCTGCCTTGGCCTCCAAAAGTGCTGAGGCTACAGGCATGAGCCACTGCACCCAGCCTTCCTGAGTATTTTTAAATACAGGGTTTCATATCTTTACTATTGCCCCCAAATTAAACCAATGATTATAACAATCGCACACCAACTAAAGCCATTGTTCTGATGGTTTTATTTGAAAAGCACCATTCTCTACAAATGGAAGCTAATCAATAAGAAGTACACATATATTTGAGAGAAAAGCCCACCCCGTCCTCAGGAAAAGCAATCCAGAGAAAGTGGGCAATTTCAGATTGATTTATGAACTTGGAAATTACTTCTGATTTTTTTTTAAATTTTTTCTATGGCCAAACTGGTCAGAAGGTGATGAAGACTGACTTCCCAGCCTTTTGCTGCCAAATCTTAACTGCCTGAAAACTTACAGAAATGCTTGATTAAAACTAGAATAAAAATCTCCAGTTGCCTTCAGCACACCACAGCACAAGGGTGGGAAAAACAGTGCCAGGTTGCAGTTTAAGTATAGTTACTTGGCGCCTGCTGAAAGTACTGCTCCCTTCCTGTTTAATAATTAATTCAACTTTAAAGCCCCAAGGATCTGGACTCAGCACCAGCTTCACAAAGCAGTACAGAAACAAAATGCTTCCAGAACTGGAGGGGGCATAGAGGAAGAAAGAATCTAACATTTCAAGAAACATCACCACATGGGGCCAGCAAGCAGGAGGTGGGGTTTGGTGGTGGAAAGATCCAGGGTGGAGAAATTCAAAATAAAATAAATATACACAAAAGCAAGGTTATTCACGGCCACTGGCACCAGGACTGGGAGCCGCACAGCAAGCCGGAAGTCATCCATTTGGGAGGCAGGCTGGGTGCCCGCAGGCTAGCGGGGCCGAGAGGGTAATGGGCTCAGTCTCTGGAAAAGGAGACCCAGCCTTGCTCTTCAGCAGTGGCCTCTGCTCATTAGTCAGAGCATCGTGCTGGAAAAGGCATCCAAGGTGGGCAGTCATCCCTGCCTTCGCGCTCCTCTCCCTCCACCCTACCCCACCTGCACAATTTACCCCTCAGGGGTAGGGCCGGAGAATGCCCGATGTGAGGGCGAAAACCAAGCAAGTTCCCAGGCTTAAATATTCATTAACAGAAGTTAACACCCAGCATAGCAGTAGAGAAATGCAAAAATGTGTCCCCCCTCCAGTGGGGCACCTGCAATGTGCTTTGTGATTTTTCTAAGTCGTTTGCTTTCTCTAAGCTGGTGAGTCCAGCCAGAAAAGTGACGCACTGTAGATGCTAAAAACAGGCAGAAGCTGCTTAAAAGCTCATCAAATCTCTTACCACACACAAGATAGGAGGACGAATGTTTCCAGAATGACTGCAGCAGACCCACCTCCAACCGCACAATCCAGTGTGAAACCACATCGACTGTTCTTCTGCACTCCAGGAATCCCAAGTATCCCAAAGCATTGCCAAGAGATGGTTTCACCAGAAATGAACAGATTAATTAAACAAAACCAAGGCCCAAGAGGCCAAAGGAAAGAGGAAAGCTATTTAAACCGAAATTGTATTTACCTTTTGCTTATTTTTATTATTATAAAGAGTCATGGGATAGAACACTCACACATATCCCCTGAGATTACAGTTGGGTATTTTGAAATAGACATTCACATAATTAAATGGTTGAATTGAACAAATAATGACCTGAATATTTTCCGTAATCCTTAAAAATGGATGCTTTTAATACTCTGCGATTGTTAAAACTGTATGGATTTTCTTTATATTTTACTTTATACATACATTAGCTATAAAACATTTGAAGTACATTTCCTTTATAAGTTTCCTTCCATTGCAGATTGATGGTGCTACTTTAAAAATGTAGCAGCTGTCTTTTAAAAACAGGATTTTGTATTCCTCTTGACTGAGTTCTTAGAACTATGCCAAACTCAAGTTTGAAACTAGTTTCCAGTTATTAAACAATTTCAAAACCAGAAGGTCAATATGTTTTTCTCAATTTTTGAGGTAGTGAATGTCTGCTGCTGTTTTTTATTTTTCAGTTTCAAGTTTGGTTTCAAGTGCATGCCCCTGCTTTCTTACAAAGCTTATGGTCCTAGACAGTGAATCCTTCCTCACAGTAACATATTCCTTTGTGATGAGAATAATTATCTATCAGTGTATCTTTAAAAAAATTTTTGAGTATTTCTATAAAACAGTGTGTTGTCATGGAAACAGCACTGGACTATGAGCCAAGCCAGCCCCTGGGCTGGTCCAGCGCTAGTACACACTGGCAAGTTACAAATCCAAGGACACACCCCCGGGTGTCATTATGCAGTGCTGCTGAAGGAGGAGTTCTCGGAGGAGCTTCTCCCCGTGC
Organism: Cebus imitator; assembly: GCF_001604975.1. Classification (NCBI taxonomy): domain Eukaryota; kingdom Metazoa; phylum Chordata; class Mammalia; order Primates; family Cebidae; genus Cebus; species Cebus imitator. The sequence continues at coordinate 553,640 of NW_016107446.1, forward strand.
ACTGTGTCTGCAGGGAACCCTGTTTCAGGGATGGGAAGGGAAGGCTCACGCACACACAGCCCACTCTAAATCAGTCCAGACTGTGGTAAGTGCTGAAATAGAACCATGAATTAAATGGATCAGAAGATTTATAAGGCCTGCCCAGGTGTCCAGATCTCCAATTCCATGTGAATCATGGATTCACCAGCTGGGTTATGCCCAGTCACTGGCCTCACTCACTCAATGCTCACTGTGTCCTGCTCACTCCTATCCAGCCTGGGCTTCTTCATACAATCCATGGGGAATTTGGAAGATTAGATAACTTGGAATATACCCATGGATATAGATGTGCTCTAAAAAAGAGAAAAGGTGTGAAAATCAACTCTGGGGTAATCAGGGCATGTGTAGGTCAAGTGTATTCTATTCAAGGTTTACCCACACAAGGCTAAAATATTGTGTCAGAAGTTAGCAGATAAAACAGGAATATGAAGAAAATGTCACAACTTTTTTTCTACCTTTTTGTGATCCTCTTCATGATTTGAAATATTTTGTACTAATTGTCTAGTGTGGGCCCTATAGGCTGATGGGACTGGGGTCCTCACATCAGTCTTCTCATCTGAAAAATGGGGATTTTAACCTCAGAAGTTTGCCTTGATAATTATCTGAATTAATGTATGTAAATATCTTAGTGGAATACAAACAATTTACCAAGTTGATATCAGCCATTATTATTGAGTTCAGAGAGCTGTTTTTGTTGTTGTTGTTGAGATAGAGTCTCCCTCTGTTGGCCAGGCTGGAGTGCAGTGTCACAATCTCAGCTCACCACAACCTTTGTCTCCTGGGCTCAAGCAATTCTCCTCCTTCAGTCGCCCGAGTAGCTGGGATTACAGGCATGTGGCACCATACCCAGCTAATTTTTGTATTTTTAGTAGAGACAGGGTTTCACCATGTTGGCCACGCTGGTCTCGAACTGCTGATCTCAGGTGATCCTCTCGCCTTGGCCTCCCAAAGTGCTGGGTGGGATTACAGGAATGAGCCACTGTGCCCAGCATAGGAGAGCTATGTTTAAGCAAAGAGCTAGTGACTAATAATACATAACTAGCATTCCCATACTGATTTTTTTTTCTTGCCTCTGTATGGGTTTGCTAGGGCTGCCATGACAAAGTGCCACAGGCTGAGTGGCTTAAAAAACCGAGATTGATTTCCTCACGATTCTGGAGGCTGCAAGTCAGAGATGAAGGTGTGGGCAGGGTTGACTTCCTCTGAGGCCCCTTTCCTTGGCTTGTAGATTCCACCTTCTCCCTGTGTCCTCACATGGTCTTCTCTCTGTGCATGTCTGTGCCCTAATCTCCTCTTTTTATAAGGACATCAGTCACATTGGATTAGGGGCCACCCCAATGACAAGCTTTAACCTTAGTTAGCTTGCTAAAGAACGCATCCCCAGATACCACCACATTCTGAAGTACTAGGGGTTAGGACTTCAACGTGGGAATTTGGTGAAATACAATTCAGCTCACAACAGCCTCCACATCAGTAGAAGCATGGCCTTATTCAAATGTTTGAAAGTAACAGAAGTTCAGATTAAAATAACAGAAGTTCACTGGTATATAAATGAAAGGGATCAACCTGGAGGACATTATTAAGTGAAATAAGCCAGGCATCGAAAGACAAATATTGCATATCTCATTCATAACTGGAATCTGAAAAAGTTACCTTAATAGAAATAGAGAGTAGAATAGTGGTTATCAGAGCCTGGAGAGGGGAGGGGTAAGAGGTTGATCAATAGATACAGAGTTGCAGTTAGGAAGGAAGAATAAATTGTGGTGTTCTATTACGTGGTAGGATGACTATAGCAAAGAGCAATGTTCTGTACATTTCAAGATGTCAAGAAGAGAACATTTTGAATGTTATCACTCCAAAAAAAGTGATAAATGTTTGAAGTGACGAATATAGTAATTATCCTGACTTAATCATTTATACAATGTATACATGCATTGAAACATCACACTGTATCTCATAAATATGTTCACTTATTATGTCAATTATACATAAAAATTAATTTCAAAAGAAAAAGTAAGGGGAAGCAGGCTCCATCCAGACCCTTGAATACTTTCACTGAGATGAAGCCACATGCTCTGTGACTATTCCCTGGTAAAGAACAGACACCCACAGTCTGGAGACAAGTTCAAATCAAGCAGAAGTGAGGGTTATTATAACACCAGTGGGACTGATCAGCGTAAGATACTTGTTGACTCAACTCACAAAGCTTGAATAACATAAACCAACAGAAATCTGCTTGAACCTAGGATCACCCAGGCCAGAGAGGAGGCTGACAAGTTGCCTTGGTCCTTAGGTGACTTGACCTAGCACTGAACTCTGTGACCTATCAATGTATGAAAAGACAGAAGGAATGTTCTACACATGCAGCTCCACACCATGCCTCCATGAGTTTGGTGACAGATGGAGCTGCCCTTTCCCACTGCCTTCTCTGGGAACCTCCTGTTAAACGCCTAGTCCATAGCTGCCTTTTTGCACCAAGGCTATGTCACCCCTGCCCTTGTGCCAGAGCAGATTGAGTTAAATATTTAACTCATTTCTATTTTAAAATGTGTTAACTCAATAAGTTTAGACGCATATTCATGATCCTTTCAAATATTTTCTCTTTGGGCCTGATTCAGACTCTCATTTTGGGATTTGCTAAATATGTCAGCCCAAGGAAGGTATTTGAGCAGAATATTTTCATTACATATTGGTCACCACATTGCTTGAGCATGAAGCTTTCAAAGAAAATTAAAGTGAAAGAAAAAAAAAAAGATCTAGTATTGGTTATTAACTCCACCTCACGGTGACTTCTCTTCAGGGGCAATTAAATAGCAGCTCTGGGCTGTTAGGTTTAGTGGATTTACTTGTAGGTGGCACACTCTTCTTCAAGGACAACCGCCATTCAGATATGCTTTGATTTTATCTGATGACACTGAGGCTGCCTCTGCAAAACGAGATTTTTCTTTAAAGTTGTAGATGTGACCACATCCATGTGCTCTGACCTCTCTTCTTTAAGAACCAAGTTTTGCATTACCAGGTAAATGTCCTTTCAGTGGAATTTTCATGGAACACTGGGGACATCCTGTGGTCAGCTCAGTTTAAGGCAGCCAGTCTTTTCAGCAACAATCTCAGGGAATAAAGAAATAAACATCCCACATAAATCCTGGTTTATTTTTTCAAGACCAAGAAGATAAAAGAAAAGGAAGAAAACAAATACCTTCTTGTTGCTAATAATTTTTGCAATATAAACCTCTCTTTTTTTGAACCAAACAGCTTTTCAGTGAACGTGGATGGAGCAATTATTTTTGTTAAGGAGAGATATTTTCCTGAAACAACATACAGCTTCATCAGAATAGAGGAAGAGCACCATGACATCAGGCGTTGCTCTGCGATCATACCTGGTTCTCACCATCTGCTGTTATAAATTCTCTGTGTCTTGGCTCAACTTCTGGTCCTCATAGGAGACAGCCGTCTGCAAAAAAGCACACAGCATGGCTAAAAGGGAAAACAGTGGGTATTTTGGCAGTTTTACACCACAGATAGTGCACCAGTGACACTAAATGGAAGTCATTTAGTTGTAAACGTGATATTACATTTGATGGTTTCCCTTGGCAAAGCACTGAGCTGCCCATGTTGAACAGAGGTAAAGAAATGGAACTTGGGGAGCAAAGCCAGTCATCAGAGTAGCAGACCAAAGGGGCTTGTAAAAGCATTTGTCTGTCATTTAGAATCATAACTCAGCTCAACACACACAGTACCAGGAACAACCAGCTCAGTTTCAGCAGTGGAGAGCAGGCAATGGAGTTTATGTTGCTCTTCTGTTTATTAAAGACGGATGGGAGCACTTGACAGAAAAATCAAACTTCTGGTCGTGGCTCATTAATCCCTGTTGTATCTGTCAGGGGTATGTGTTTGGAGTTCCAACAAGCCTCTAGAAGGAAGAACGCTGCTGAGCTTTGGTATTTTCTCCAATTTTGAATGGAAAGAGATGCCAGTCACCTAGAAGGAGGCATAGAATACAAAGTTATTTTTAACTCACCTATTTTAGTGGTCATTAAATATAAGTGAATTGGTTTAAGATAAAAATGATTATGGTTAATAATTTTGTTGCCGATTTTTGTCATAGGGCTTTATTTAGGAGAAGCAGCAAGGTAAAGACAAATGTGGAATAAAGCCGGTTATTATGGCTGTTTTAGGAAAAGCTCAGCTTTTGGAGCTAGATCTTCGGGGGAACCTGTGCAGACTCTTTGTGTGTTCCTGTGGTCATTGAAGTGCAGCTTTCTATTAAATTGTCTCTGACCTCCTCTGCCAGAGATGGAGATAAGACCCTGGTTCACCCAGACTGTTTACATCAACCCAGAAGACAGGAGCAGCGCTATTCCAGTCCCTCTGTCAGAAACAATGGTCCTTTGTGAGAAGATGTATGTTTCCAAGCCTCCACTCTGTGCTGGCTGCACCAGCACAGCTGATCAAGACTACAGGACCAGGAGAAATGCGGGTTTTCCTGCTGAGTCAGGGCTTGGGCTGTGAGACCCACATTTCTGAATCCCCCAAAGCCTTGGGTTTCTCCTGTGTAAAAGGTGCATATGGACACTCATTTAGCACATATCTCAGAGGATTTCTTAAGGATTATATGAGATAATGCACATAAGTCCCTTAAAACATAGGTGGAAGCACTTGTAAACATTGTTCTTGGGGTTGCCATTAGTAATATCACCATTTCCATCATCAGAGACAGAGTTGTTTGCTCTAGGTTGCGATCGTCCACACACTATCCCCAACCCGTTTGTCGGGAGTATGTGGGAAGGACTAGGGGAGGTTGGAGAAGGGTCCTGCCGGCTCAGCTTATCCCACTGGTTGGGGCAATGACTGAATTAATACTTTTGAACTCCGTTCTGGGCTAGGTGCTGTGAATGATACAGCGAGTTTTAAATGTCATCTCTGCACTCAATAAACTTAATTCTAATCCATTTTAGTGGGTACAGAAAATTCTCTGCGCAGGCAATCTTAGGTCAATAGCTTTCAAGTAAAGTAGGTGAATCCCCTAAAGGAAGACAAGCGCTGAGTGGAGTGAGAATTCAGGAGGACGCAGGGAATCAAACCAAGCACCGGCTACACATTTGGGTTCACCCCTGGAAGCTAAGGATTAGCTGGAGTCATGCCTCTGAGGGCTTCCAACAGGGTCCAGGCCCTCCTTGCCTATTCCTGGTTCTTTTCAAATTTGTTTAGAAACACACACACACAGTTGGCCAGGTACAGTGGCTCACGCCTGTAATCCCAGCACTTTAGGAGACTGAGGTGGGTGGATCACGAGGTCAAGAGATCCAGACCATCCTGGCTGACATGGTGAAACTCCATCTCTACTGAGAATACAAAAATTAACTGGGTGTGGTGGTATGCATCTGTAGTCCCAGCTACTTGGAGGGTTGAGGCAGGAGAATCACTTGAACCCAGGAGGCAGAGGCTGCTGTGAGCCAAGATCGTACCACTGCACTCCAGCCTGGCAACAGAGCAAAACTCCAACAACAAAAAAGGAAAGAAAGAAAAAAGAAAGAAGAAAGAAAAAGAAAGAAAGAAAGAAGAAAGAAAGAAGAAGAAAGAANAAAAAAAAGAGAAAGAAAGAAAGAAAGAAAGAAAGAAAGAAAGAAAGAAAGAAAGAAAGAAAGAAAGAAAGAAAGAAAGAAAAGAAAGAAAGGAAGAAAAGAAAGGAAGAAAAAAAAAAGAAACACACATGGTGGGTCCCTTCCTTTGCCTAATATTCTCTACCAATGGAGAACTGAGGCCAAATCACCAGAGCACAGAGCCAGTCTGAGATAGAAGTCAGAAGCTCCGATAGCCTCTCCCATTGTGGTCTTTTCTCCATCCATGACCTAAACTCCAAGTAAATCCTTCTAGAAATAACTTCTGAGTGCCCACAATGATGTGTATAAACCACGACACCAGAAGTGGGGAAAGATACCCAGATAGCATGGCTTCTCCATCAGGGAGCCTACATTCCTGCAAAAAGCTGAGGGTACACAAATGAGTCTGATGTAAGACAGGACATTGTTAGGCAATGTACGTGAAGAACCAGCAAAACAGGACAGGGTTCAGAGCAGGAGAGAGCACTTCTCTTGAGACCAGTCAGGAAAGCTGTCTGAATTAAGGGATTCTGCTTTAGCTGGACCTTGGAAGACAGTAAAGAGCTGGACGTGTGACAGAAATGTCTACCAGAGGGCATCCAAGTGGAGGACCCAGCACAGCAGAGGCTTGCACCACAGCATTGTGTGTTAATGCAAGAAGGAATATTAGGAAACCTACAAAATATCCGCTGGAAATCTCTGCTTAGTAAAGACGAATATATATACATATATATGTATATTTCGAGGAAAGCTTTGTTTATCTTGTCCTGCTAATCTTGTCGGAAATATTTATTCCACGTGAAAAGGTAAATCCAAATTTGGGGATCTCATTGACCCTGTGGGTTTTATTTCTGTTATAACTCAAGCCTGCTTACCCCTCCCTCTCCCACTGTGCCAGAGCCCGGGAACCTGAGGACTGTGAGAGCAGCAGCCTCCTAAAGGAGCATCTCGGCTGTGAGCCGTATTTTCAATTTTTATTTGCGTTTCTTATTTGCCCACAGCCTGATTTCTTTTAGGCTTGACATAATTTGCATGATTGAGTTAATCCAAGTGTGAAATGCAGTAGGGACCCAATTCAATGGATGGTCAGAAAGGCAGCATTATTAGGACATAAAAGAGATGGGGCAGGGTGCTGCCCCCGCAACTCCAGGTGCAAACAGACTACCACGGGGGACTTGCGGTGATCCGCAGGGCAGGACACTGCTCCAAAAGAATGAACTGCGTGTACTCGGCACAGGAGATGCATTCTTCAAGGTCCTTCTCACAAAATATTTATCAGGCCAGGCGCTATATTTGAGATCAGCAAACAGACGCACTCCATGCGGCATCAAAATCTCTCAGCCTAACTCCTCTAGCACCCCTTGAAAAAAAAAAAAGAAATAGTTGCACATATGTATTAAATATATATGTACTTTTTATTTTAAAATAATTTTAGACTTACAGAAAGGTAGTACTGAGAATCCCCATAGACTCCTCTCCCACCTTCCCATAATGTGAACATCTTACCATACTATGGTAGATTTGTCAAAACATATAAATTAAAACAATTCAGTACTGTTAACCAAACTGCAGACCTCATTCAAATCTCCCCAGTTTTTTCACTGTCACTTTATTCATTTTGAGATATATGTCACCCTACTCATTTTGGTAATTATCTTTAATCAACAGATAAAGTCATTATTGATTTCATTTTGCAACCTGCTGGCCTTGCTTGACCTCTGGGCTCATCAGGGTGCAAAACACGCTCCCCACACAGCCAAGTGAAGCCTCACAGCCCCCGTGTGCACTCCACATCCTTGCTGGGATCTCTGGGGAGAACAGGCTTTCTGCTCAGCCATTCCTGGAGCATTGAGAAGGCACGAAAGCCAGCTCCAGGGAGCAGCTGTAAATTCACTGGCAATCAGCAGCTTCTGGCCGTGGAGTGCCAGCTGTCCTCAGAGATCTTCACAGCAAAAGAAAGACCTCCAAGGGTGGCATGAGGACATCACAGAGGGGGCATTTGGTGAGGATTTTACCAAGCAATGGCTCTGGCCTTTTTCTTTTTTATTTTTAATTCCTTTAACAGTAATAATGTAATCTCTTAGGTCTGCTTAGTAATTGTTCCAAATAATTCCACTATTTTTGGTAAAATTTTGTTTAAAAATTTTATGTCAATGTTACTAAAACTTTATCTTAGAATTCGTGTTTAATAATCTTTAGGTATTGTTAGCTATAAAACATATCTTAATTGTATCAAGAAATAAATGACATAGGATGTTTCATTCATTTTAAAGTCATAATTTAGAAAAAAGAGTATTTTGTGGAACAATTTGCTTTAACGTAATATATTGTCTCATTGTTGAAGACTGCATGTATGTTAAAACACAGTACAACAATTGCACATTACTATGTCAAATATACTAGAATACCTTTTTATTCCTTGACACAGAGAAATCTTGCGTGTTGCCCTTCAAACAGCTTTATTTTTTATAATTTTTGCTTTTTTTGTTTCTCAATGACAAAACTTGGGAGAAAGTTCATAATGATATTTGTTAAAACTTTACAACTAACACATTGAGAGTATGGTTTTACATTTTAAATTCCCCATAAGTAATAAGCCACACTGGGCACATTTAATCTTTTTCACACTGAATTTGGAAATGCTAGTGACATGGCTGTGTGTAGATCAATGTAGACAGCTTAAGAGGAATTTGCAGACATTTCCATTTTTATGGTCCTTAACTACTTTACAACATCAATGTCCTTCGTGCCTATGTCTCTAGCCAAATGGACAAATATAAGTTTAAACTTCACAATATGTAACTAAGAAGTGAAGTAAGTTAAACCCGCACACTGGTGCAAACCACCCAGCGGTGGGGTATGTCTCGTCATCAGCACATCCATGCTACCCAAAGCTTCTCCAGACATACTCACTAGGTAACTATTGGAGGGCTCACAAATCTTTTAAGGGAAAAAAATATTCCAAGAGTTATTTTATCTTTGAATTTGCTGAACAATGTGGCATTCAAATTCTAGATTGGGAGGAGGCCCACACAGGGACCTTTGGACACCAGGGAAGAAGGAAGGGAAGAAAGTGGAACAGGAGAGACACAGACTGGACGTGTAATCCCTCGCTGCTGATACTCTCTCTTTGATTTCATCACTTTTGACTCCCTTCACTCCTGTGGTTCTTGTATCTGCACATCCTTGCCCTCTAAATTTACAAAGGTTTTCTACCAAAACTTTCTGACGGATCACTCCAGGTGGGGGAAGACAGGTGGCCAGGTGGGGTGGAAAAGAGAACAGAGCAAAACTGATGTACTCAAGGAAAAAATCATACTATAGTCTCTATTCCAGAAAGAAAAGTATAGTCCACTTAATCTGGTGAGGCTAAGGCTAGAAAACATGTGGGACTCTGGATATGGAAGATTATTATCCCTTGTGATACATATAATGCTAAAACAATAAGCAAGGTTACAGTTTGGCACTTTTTTTTTTTTTTCATTTTCTCCAAGGGAAGCCTGGATTCTTATCTCAGTTCTGTGTTCCTGTTTCCAAAGATACAAATGAATAGTTTAATTTCCACGTCTCACTGTGATCAAATTGTTAAAAGTACCTGGCATATTAGCATGTAATACAACTGTCAGCAAAAGGCAGAATTTATCTTATAGGAGTTTATCTTCAACTTCTGGGGAGAGGAAGTGAATGGGAAAACATGTTTCAGAACAAACTGTAAAAGGAAATTTTTATATTATGCACTGGCTAACTCCTAATAGATAGGTGACTCTGCCAAGCTCGGGTCTGATGGTCAATTTCCATCTGATATTGGAGCTGAGGCGGGGCTGTGGGAAGGAAGACAAATCATGGGCTTTGTTGGGAGACTGATGGGATCCGAACTTCCCAGCACTACCCTGGACTCTTCTATGACCTCTTTATTCCTCCATTACTTTAGGTTTGGAACTAAACCATTTTTAAGAGAACACGGCCCTTGCCTGTTAACAGAAAGAACTATTAATAATAGCAAGGGCTGCAACCCTTCGTAGATCAGTCAACTCATAAACTCAGACCTACAAATGCTATTAAAAATAAAAAGTTCACAGTAAATAAGAATATTTCTTTTCTTTTTCAAAAAAGTTACTTTTATTGTGGAAATATAAAACATATGCAAAAGTAGAAAGAGGAATAGGTGAGTCCTCATGCACCCATCACTCAGCTTCAGTGATTGATTATCCATGTAAGGCCAGACATCTGCACCCAACTCACTCAATCAGCCTCCCAACCTGTCCTGATTATTATTTTTTAATTGTGGCAAAACCACATATAACATAAAATTTACCCTACCAATGATTTTCAAGTATACAGGACAATATTGTCAACCGCATGCATGCTGCTTTGCAACAGAGAGCAGAATGCTCCATCTGTCTACACCCATGACCAACACCCCTCCCACCCATCCTCCTCCCCTTAGCCCCTGACAGCCGCCATTCCACTCTCTGCTTATGAATTTGACTCTTTTAGATACACTCATATAAGTAGATTCTTGTAATATCTGTCTTTTTGTGTCTGGCTTATTACACTTAGCCAGTGTCCTCAAGGTTCATCCATGTAGAATGTGACAGAATTTCCTTCTTTTCAAAGGCTGAATAATATCCCATTGCATGGAATATTATACACACACACACACACACACACACCATTTCATTTCTTTTCTTTCTTTTTCTTTTTTTTTGAGTCAGAGTCTCACTCTATCGCCCAGGCTGGAATGCAATGGTGCAATCTTGGCTCATTGCAACCGCCACCTCCCGGGTTCAATCGATTCTCCTGCCTCAGCCTCCCAAGCAGCTGGGATTACAGGCACCCACCACCACACCCCACTACTTTTTGTATTTTCAGTAGAGATGGGGTTTCACCATGTTGGCCAGGCTGGTTTCAAACTCCTGACCTCATGATCCACCTACCTTGGCCTCCCAAAGTGCTGGGATTCCAGGCAGGAGCCACTGTGCCCAGCCAACACACCCATCATTTCTTTATCCATTCATCTGTTTGTGGACATTTAGGGTGCTTTCACCTTTCAGCTATTATGAATAATGCTTCGATAAACATGAGCGTACAAATATGTCTTTGTGTTCCTCCCTTCGATTCTTTTAGGCACGGACCCAGAAGCGGGATTTCTGGATCATACGGTAATTCTACTTTTCATTTTGGATGAGACTCCATATTGTTTTCCATAGTGACTGCACCATTTTACATTCCCACCAAGAGTGCATGAGGGTTCCAACTTCTTCACATCCTCACCAACTCATGTTATTTTCTGTTTTGTTTCACTTTGTTTTAATAGTGTCCATTCTAACAGACATGAAGTGATACATCATTGTGGTTTTGATTTGCTTTTCCCTTTTAATTAAGGATGCTGAACATCTCTTCCTATGCTTGCTGGCCATTTGTATATCTTCTTTGAAGATATGCCCATTTAGTCCTTTGCCCATTTTCTAATCAAGGTTTTTGGTTGTTATTGAGTTGTCAGAATTTAAAAAATATATTCCAGTTATTAGCTCCTTTTCAGATACGTGGTTGGCAAATATCTTCTCCCATTCTGAAGGATGCCTTCTCACCCTGTTGATGATTTTCTTTGTTGCACAGAAGTTTTTTTAGTTTTTTGTTTTTTACAGTTTGGCATTTATTTATTTATCTATTTATTTTTATATATATTTTATTGCATTTTAGGCTTTGGGGTACATGTGAAGAACATGTAAGATTGTTGCATAGGTACATACATGGCAATGTGGTTTGCTGCCTTTCTCCCCATAACCTATATCTGGCATTTCTCCCTATGCTATCTCTCCCCAACTCCCCACTCCCTGCTCTCCCTCCCCTATTTCCCCCACCAACAGACCCCCAGTGTGTGATGCTCCCCTCCCTGTGTCCATGTGTTCTCATTGTTCAATACTCACCTATGAGTGAGAACATGCGGTGTTTGATTTTCTGTTCTTGTGTCAGTTTGCTGAGAATGATGGTTTCCAGATTCATTCATGTCCCTACAAAGGACACAAACTCATCGTTTTTTATGGCTGCATAGTATTCCACGGTGTATATGTGTTGCACAGATGTTTTAAAGTTTGATGTAGTCCCATTTATTTTTGCTTTTGTTGCCTATGCTTTGGGTGTCATATTCATGAAACCATTGCCAAATCCAGTGTCATGAAGGTTTCCTCCTATGTTTTCTTCTAAGAGTTTTATAGTTTCAGGTCTTATCTTATGTCTTTAATTCAAATTAATTTTTGTGTATGGTATAAAAAAAGGATCTAATTTCTTCCTTTTACATATGAATATACAGTTTTCTCAACCAAACTTGTTAGATAACTTATCCTTTCTCCATTGTGTAGTCTTGGTATCTTTGTCAATGATCATTTGACCATATAAGTGAAGGGGACATTTCTGGGCTGTCTATTCTGTTACCTTGGTTTATATGTCTGTCTTTATGCCAGTACCATACTCTTTTCATCGCTGTAACTTTGTAATATGTTTTGAAATCAGTATGATGAGGCCTCCAGCTTCGTTCTTCTTTCTCAGGATTATTATGGCTACTCAGAGTCTTTTGAGATTCCACTCAAATTTCACGTGTGTATGTGTGTAATCTTTAGAGTTTCTACATATTTGATCACAACATCTGTGAATAGAGTAATTTTGCTTCTTTTTTTTTACAATTTGGATGCCTTTTATTTCTTTTTCTTGCCTGGCTTTGGTATCAGATAATGCTGGCTTCATAAATGAGTTTAGTAGTGTTCTTTTCTCTTCAATGGTTTTGTAAGAATTTGAAAAGGATTAGTTTGAATTCTTCTTTTAATGTGTGTAGAATTCTCCATTGAAACCGTATGATCCTGGGCTTTATTTTGTAGGGACATAGTTGATCAATGATTCAATCTTTTTACTAGTTATAGGTCTATTCAGATTTAATATTTTATCATGCTTCAGTCTTGGTATGTTATATTTTTCTAAGAATTTATTCATTTCTTTTAGGTTATCCAATTTTGTTGTCATATAATTGTTCATTATAGTCTCTTATGATCATTTTATTTCTGTGGTATCAGTTGTAATGTCTCTTCTTTCGTTTCTGATTTAAACTGGTTGAATCTTCTCTCTTTTCTCTTAGTCTAGCTACAGGCTTGCCAATTTTGTTGATCTTCTCATAAAACAAACTCATTTTTTAAAATTTTCCTGTTGCTATTCTATTCCCTATTTCATTTCTTTTTGCTCTAATCTTTATTATTTCCTTTTTTCTTCTATTTTTGGATTTAATTTATTTGCCTATATCTAGTTTCTTGAGGTGTAAATTTAGTTTTTTAAATTTGCAATCTTTGTTCTTTCTTAATGTAGGTATTTACCACTATAAACTTTCCTGTTAATACTTTTTTTTTTTTTTAAGGCTTTGGAATTTTGTTGGTACTGGGTGCTGAAATTTTGCTCTAATCTGTGAATTGTTGGGGATGGCCATTGCTGAAATTAACAAATTTTAAAAAATAATTGGTCAATTTACTTGCTTTATTTAGTTTGTTCTTCAAACTACCCAGAGAGGTAAATGTCATAGTTTCCATTCGGCTGATGGGAAGCCTGAAGCTCAAAGAGGCCTAGGGAATTTATCACAGTAATACAGCTAGTATGTGGCTTCAATCCATGTCAGCTATTGTAGGTTTACCCTAGTGGATAGTTTGTTGCCCAATAGTGGTATTTTGTGAATGAGAAGGGCTGTTATTAATAATTATCTCAGGACTATAAGTATAAACTGAAGTTTTCCTGTGTGGTCAGTAAACTTGGTAATTTCTTTATTCGTATTAACTTTTTAAAGAACAAATTGTAATCTTTGTAATCATTTCTACTTTTTTTATTGCATTTTAGGTTTTGCATTTAGGTACATGTGAAGAACATGCAAGATTGTTGCATAGATACATACATGGCGGTGTGATTTGCTGTCTTCCTCCCCATAACCTGTATCTGGCATTTCTCCCCATGCTATCTCTCCCCAACTCTCCACTCCCCACTGTCCCTTCCCTATTTCCCCCCAACTGAACCCAGTGTGTGATGCTCCCCTCCCTGTGTCCATGTGTTCTCATTGTTCAACACCCACCTATGAGTGAGAACATGCGGTGTTTGATTTTCTGTTCTTGTGTCAGTTTGCTGAGAATGATGGTTTCCAGGTTCATCCATGTCCCTACAAAGGACACGAACTCATCGTTTGTTATGGCTGCATAGTATTCCATGGTATATATGTGCCACATTTTCCCTGTCCAGTCTATCATGGATGGGCATTTGGGTTGGTTCCATGTCTTTGCTATTGTAAACAGTGCTGCAATGAACTTTTGTGTGCATGTGTCCTTATAGTAGAAGGATTTATAATCCTTTGGATATATACCCAGTAATGGGATTGCTGGCTCAAATGTAATCTCTATTTCTAGGTCCTTGAGGAATCGTCACACTGTCTTCCACAATGGTTGAACTAATTTACACTCCCACCAACAGTGTAAAAGTGTTCCTACTTCTCCACATCCTCTCCAGCATCTGTTGTCTCCAGATTTTTTAATGATCGCCATTCTAACTGGCATGAGATGGTATCTCAATGTAGATTTGATTTGCATTTCTCTAATTACCAGTGATGGTGAGCATTTTTTCATATGTTTGTTGGCCTCATGTATGTCTTCTTTTATAAAGTATCTGTTCATATCCTTTGCCCACTTTTGAATGGGCTTGTTTGGTTTTTTTCTTGTAAATCTGTTTCGTTCTTTGTAGATTCTGGATATCAGCCCTTTGTCAGATGGGTAGATTGCAAAAATTTTTTCCCATTCTGTTGGTCCTGTTAATACTTTTATTGCTGCATCCCACAAGTTTTGGTGTGTTGTGTTTTTATTTGTTTCAAGATATTTCTAATTTCCCTTGTGATTTCTTCTTTGACTCATTGGTTGTTCAAAAATGTGTCGTTTAATTTTCACATTTTTTTGAGTTTTTCAGTTTTCCTTTTGGTATTGATTTTTAGTTTCATTCCATTGCAGTTGGAAATAATACTTGATATGATTTCAGTCTTCTTAAATTTCTTAAGCCTTGCTTTGTGATCAAAAGCGATCGAAGAACATCCTTTGTGTGCTTAAGAAGAAAGTGTATTCTGGTTCTGGTGGATGGAGTGTCTGCATATGTCTGATAGGTCCAATTGGTCTACAATACTGTTCAAGTACTAGGCTTCCTTATTGATCTTCTGTCTGGTTGATCTACCCACTATTGAAAGTATGGTATTGAAATGTATAATTATTGTGTTACTATCTATATTTTCTCTTCAAGTCTGTCAATGTTTGCTTCATATATTTGGTTGCTTTGAAGTTAGATGCATACATATTTGTGATTGCCATATCTTCTTGGAGAATTGACCCTTTTACTATCATATAATATTCTTCTTTGTCTCTTGTGACAAATTTTGACATAAAGTCTATTTTGTCTGATATAAATATGTTCACACTTGCTCTATTTGGTTTACTATTTTCATGGGAATATCTTTTTTCATCCTTTCACTTCAGCCTAGGTCTATTCTTAAATGTAAAGTGAATCTCTATAGAAAATATATAGTTTCATCTTATTTTTTTAATCTATTCAGCCACTTAATGTTTTTTGATTGGAGAATGTAATTCATTTACATTTAAAGTAATTATTGATTGTAAAGACTTACTGTTTCCATTTTGTCAATCATCTTTTGTCTGTTTTGTAGCTATTTTGTCTCTATTTTCTTCTCTTGCTGCTTTCCTTTGTATTTTGCTGATATTTTTATGGAATGCTTTATTTCCTCATTTTCTTTTGTGTATCTACCATATGAATTTCCTTTGTGATTACTATGAGGCTCACATAAAACATCTTACAGCTATCACAATCTATTTTAAGCTGATAACAATTCCAGTTGCACACAAAAACTCAACTTTTTAAATCCCCCCTAACTTTATGTTATTGATGACACAAATTAGCACCATAATCCCTTTGCATTTGTGGGTTCCATATTAATGTATTTAACCGTGAGTCAAAAATACCTCAACAACAATAAAAATAATACCAATATTTAAACAATACAATGTAACAGCTGTTTATATACTGTTTAAATGTAGTAAATATAAGTAATAAGTAACCTATTAATCTATAGGCAATCTAGAGATAACATAAATTACACAGGAGGATGTGCATAGGTTACATGCAAATACTACACCAGTCTAAATAAGGAACATGAGCATTTGCAGATTTTGATATCTGCGGGGTTCTTGGAACTAATTTCCTGTGGCAACTGAGGGATGACAGTATTTTTATATTTTGTATTTATTAACATAGTTTATAGTTGTAGTCATTTTTTATGCTTTCATATTTTAAACTCTATACCAGAATTTAAAGTGATTTACATGCCACCATTACAGTGTTATAATATTCAGTATTTGTCTCTATATTTCTTTACTAGCAAGCTTTATATTTTTGTACACTTTCATGTTGCCATCTTATGGCCTTTCATTTCAATCTGAAGGACACCCTTCAGCATTTCTTATAAGGCAGATCTAGTGGTGATGAACTCCCTTGGCTTCTGTTCATCTGGGAAAATCTATTTCTCCTTCAATTTTTAAGGCCATTTTTACAGTAAATAGTATTCTTAGTTGACAGTCTTATTCCTTTAGCACTTGGACTATATCATCCTATTTACTTCTGGCCTCTAAAGTTTCTGTTGGGAAATCCACTGATAATCTTATGGGAGCTCCCCCATATCTAACAAGTCACTTTTCTCTTGCTGCTTACAAGATTATCTTTCTGATTTTTGACAGTTTGATCATAATGTGTCTCAGAATAGGCTTCTTTTATTCATCTTATTTAGAGTCCTTTGAACTTCTTAAATTTTAATGTTCACTTTTTTCCCTTCAGATTTAGGAAGTTTTCAGCCATTATATTTTAAAATAAGCTCACTGTGTACTGTCTCACTGCTCCTTCTGAAACTCCCATTATTCATACATTTGTCCACTTGATGGCGTCCCTTAAGTCTCTTTTGCTTTCTTCACTTTCATTTTGTGTTTTGATCTTCTGACTCAGTACTTTCAAATGGCTTGTCTTCAAGTTTGCTGATTCTTACTTCTGCTTAATCAAGTCTGCTGTTGACATTCCCTAGTGAATTTTTCAATTCAGTTATCAAATTCTTCACCTCCAGAATTTTATTTATTTATTTATTCATTTATTTATTTGAGACAAAGGTCTCGCTCTGCCACCCAGACTGGAGTGCAGTGGCACAACCTCCCAGGCTTAAGCAATACTCCACCTCAGCCTCTTGAGTAGCTGGGACTATAGGTGCATGCCACCACGCCTGGCTAATTTGTTTTTAATTTTCTGTAGAGATGGGGTCTTCCTGTGTTGCATAGGCTCAGAATTTCTTTTTGTTTTTTCTTCTTAGTGTCTATCACTTTATTAATTTCTAATTTCGTTCATGCATTGTTTTCTAGATTTTGTTTCATTATCTGTCTGTGCTCCTTTTTAATTTATTGAGCATTTTTATGACACATTTTAAATTATTCATGTATCTCTATTACTTTATTAAGTTTTTCTTGTTTGTTTGTTTGTTTTAGATATGGGGCTCACTATGTTGCTACCCAGGCTGGTCTCAAATTCCTGTGCTCAATCAATCCTCCTACCTCAGCCTCCCAAGTAGCTGGGACTACAAGCATGTGCCACCATGCTTGGTTTATCTCTGTTCGTTTAGGGTCAGTTTCTGGAGATTTAAGTTGCTCCTTTAATTGAGCTGTGTTTCTCTGGTATTTGTATGCCTTGTTATCTTCTGTTAAGACCTTGGCATTTGAAAAATCAGCCACCTCTCCTAATCTATGTGGTCTGGTTTTGTACAGGGAAATTGTCCACCATTTGGCCTAGCTAGAGGTTCTAGAGATCTTGCAAGGCTTTTCTGGAGTATGTTCTTTATGGGCTTGTGCATGTGTATCATCTTGTAATTGAAGAGGTTTGCCAGTTTCTACCTGGGAGCTCCTCCTATTGCCTATCTGTGGCAGTGCAGACCCTCATGCTGGACCAAGCCACATTTATTGTCTTCGTTCTCAGTGGTCCCTAACCCAGTGCCCTGTTCCTATCACCACTTAGATCCAGACAAGACAAAATGCAGTCTCTCGGGCAGTCCCCTCCAAGTCGCATTGTTTGACACATATTCTGCTCTTCTCTTTCCCTGGGGAAAACTTGGGATTTGGAAGTTTTCTCCAAATCATACAGTGTTGTGTGGCAAGGAGGGACTCTAGTGAGTGAGTGCCACAGATTTTCCTGCTGGGCTTTGATTCAGTCGGCTTCATGTTTTCCTGGAGTTCAGCAGCCTCTTAACTTGTTTTTGGATTTTTCACAAAGGCAGCTGGTGTGTGTGTTATGTCAGTGTCTCTGTGGGGTAAGGAGGGCCTGGGACTTCATGTTTTGCCATATTGTTGATGCCACTCTTTTGACCTGAATTATTTGAAGGTAAATCTTAGACATTTTATAATTTCATCCATAAACATTTCAGAATGTATCTCTTAAAAAATTATTATTGTTATATGTGACAGAATTAACAAAAATTCCTTAATACTATCAAATTTCCAACTACCATGAAAATTTTCCACTTTTCCCACGATTGTTTATTAAAACTTAGTTTATTCCAATCAGACTCTAAACAAGGTCTTAATTGCATTTAGCTAATACGTCCTTTAAGTCTCTTTTGATCTCTTAGTTCCTTCTACCTCTTTTTTTTCTTATAATGTATCTGCTGAAGAAACCAAATTGATTATTATATAAAATTTCCCATGTTCTGGATTTTTATTGGACTCATATGATGCCTTTAAACGTGTTCCTCTGTATGCTGTATTTTCTAGAAACTGTTAATTGGATTTAGGGGCTTAATGAGATTCAGGTTTAGGTATTTCCTATTACATCACAACAGGAGATCGAACTATCTGACTATCCCACTTTTTTTGTGATGTTGAGTTTGATTAAAAGGTCTAGGCATTGTCAGACAGATCTGTTCATTATAACTTTCCCATCAGCTATTCATCTGATAGTTTAGCAGACATGAATAACCATTGGCTCCATTGGTTATTTTATTTGGGATTTTTTAAAAATTTTTTATTTTTTCCATTTATTTATTTTATTGCATTTTAGGTTTTGGGGTACAATGTGAAGAACATGCAAGATTGTTGCATAGGTACACACGTGGCAGTGTGATTTGCTGCCTTCCTCTCCATCACCTATATCTGGCATCTCTCCCCTTGCTATCTTTCCCCAACTCCCCACCCCCCACCATCCCTCCCCTACTTCCCCCTCAACTGACCCCAGTGTGTAGTGCTCCCCTCCC